>NC_134404.1:262117469-262445658 GCF_038048845.1 Mixophyes fleayi
GGTACATTTATTGGTGCGATTAATACAAGTTCAGGGTTTTTAATATATATTGTGGTGACCCACTCCTCTACGCAGTCCAGGTACATTTATTGGTGCGAATCATACAAGTTGATGGTTTTCTTATTATATATATTGTGGTGACCCACTCCACTACGCAGTCCAGGTACATTTATTGGTGCGATTAATACAAGTTCAGGGTTTTTAATATATATTGTGGTGACCCACTCCTCTACGCAGTCCAGGTACATTTATTGGTGCGAATCATACAAGTTGATGGTTTTCTTATTATATATATTGTGGTGACCCACTCCTCTACGCAGTCCAGGTACATTTATTGGTGCGAATCATACAAGTTCAGGGTTTTTAATATATATTGTGGTGACCCACTCCTCTACGCAGTCCAGGTACATTTATTGGTGCGAATCATACAAGTTCAGGGTTTTTAATATATATTGTGGTGACCCACTCCTCTACGCAGTCCAGGTACATTTATTGGTGCGAATCATACAAGTTCAGGGTTTTTAATATATATTGTGGTGACCCACTCCTCTACGCAGTCCAGGTACATTTATTGGTGAGAATCATACAAGTTGATGGTTTTCTTATTATATATATTGTGGTGACCCACTCCTCTACGCAGTCCAGGTACATTTATTGATGCGATTAATACAAGTTCAGGGTTTTTAATATATATTGTGGTGACCCACTCCTCTACGCAGTCCAGGTACATTTATTGGTGCGAATCATACAAGTTGATGGTTTTCTTATTATATATATTGTGGTGACCCACTCCTCTAGGCAGTCCAGGTACATTTATTGGTGCGAATCATACAAGTTGATGGTTTTCTTATTATATATATTGTGGTGACCCACTCCTCTACGCAGTCCAGGTACATTTATTGCTGCGAATCATACAAGTTCAGGGTTTTTAATATATATTGTGGTGACCCACTCCTCTACGCAGTCCAGTTACATTTATTGCTGTGAATCATACAAGTTGATGGTTTTCTTATTATATATATTGTGGTGACCCACTCCTCTACGCAGTCCAGATACATTTATTGGTGCGAATCATACAAGTTCAGGGTTTTTAATATATATTGTGGTGACCCACTCCTCTACGCAGTCCAGGTACATTTATTGGTGCGAATCATACAAGTTCAGGGTTTTTAATATATATTGTGGTGACCCACTCCTCTACGCAGTCCAGGTACATTTATTGGTGAGAATCATACAAGTTGATGGTTTTCTTATTATATATATTGTGGTGACCCACTCCTCTACGCAGTCCAGGTACATTTATTGATGCGATTAATACAAGTTCAGGGTTTTTAATATATATTGTGGTGACCCACTCCTCTACGCAGTCCAGGTACATTTATTGGTGCGAATCATACAAGTTGATGGTTTTCTTATTATATATATTGTGGTGACCCACTCCTCTAGGCAGTCCAGGTACATTTATTGGTGCCAATCATACAAGTTGATGGTTTTCTTATTATATATATTGTGGTGACCCACTCCTCTACGCAGTCCAGATACATTTATTGGTGCGAATCATACAAGTTCAGGGTTTTTAATATATATTGTGGTGACCCACTCCTCTACGCAGTCCAGGTACATTTATTGGTGCGAATCATACAAGTTCAGGGTTTTTAATATATATTGTGGTGACCCACTCCTCTACGCAGTCCAGGTACATTTATTGGTGAGAATCATACAAGTTGATGGTTTTCTTATTATATATATTGTGGTGACCCACTCCTCTACGCAGTCCAGATACATTTATTGGTGCGAATCATACAAGTTCAGGGTTTTTAATATATATTGTGGTGACCCACTCCTCTACGCAGTCCAGGTACATTTATTGCTGCGAATCATACAAGTTCAGGGTTTTTAATATATATTGTGGTGACCCACTCCTCTACGCAGTCCAGGTACATTTATTGCTGTGAATCATACAAGTTGATGGTTTTCTTATTATATATATTGTGGTGACCCACTCCTCTACGCAGTCCAGATACATTTATTGGTGTGAATCATACAAGTTCAGGGTTTTTAATATATATTGTGGTGACCCACTCCTCTAGGCAGTCCAGGTACATTTATTGGTGCGAATCATACAAGTTCAGGGTTTTTAATATATATTGTGGTGACCCACTCCTCTACGCAGTCCAGGTACATTTATTGGTGCGAATCATACAAGTTGATGGTTTTCTTATCATATATATTGTGGTGACCCACTCCTCTACGCAGTCCAGATACATTTATTGGTGCGAATCATACAAGTTCAGGGTTTTTAATATATATTGTGGTGACCCACTCCTCTACGCAGTCCAGGTACATTTATTGGTGCGAATCATACAAGTTCAGGGTTTTTAATATATATTGTGGTGACCCACTCCTCTACGCAGTCCAGGTACATTTATTGGTGTGAATCATACAAGTTCAGGGTTTTTAATATATATTGTGGTGACCCACTCCTCTACGCAGTCCAGGTACATTTATTGGTGAGAATCATACAAGTTGATGGTTTTCTTATTATATATATTGTGGTGACCCACTCCTCTACGCAGTCCAGGTACATTTATTGATGCGATTAATACAAGTTCAGGGTTTTTAATATATATTGTGGTGACCCACTCCTCTACGCAGTCCAGGTACATTTATTGGTGCAAATCATACAAGTTGATGGTTTTCTTATTATATATATTGTGGTGACCCACTCCTCTAGGCAGTCCAGGTACATTTATTGGTGCGAATCATACAAGTTGATGGTTTTCTTATTATATATATTGTGGTGACCCACTCCTCTACGCAGTCCAGGTACATTTATTGCTGCGAATCATACAAGTTCAGGGTTTTTAATATATATTGTGGTGACCCACTCCTCTACGCAGTCCAGTTACATTTATTGCTGTGAATCATACAAGTTGATGGTTTTCTTATTATATATATTGTGGTGACCCACTCCTCTACGCAGTCCAGATACATTTATTGGTGCGAATCATACAAGTTCAGGGTTTTTAATATATATTGTGGTGACCCACTCCTCTACGCAGTCCAGGTACATTTATTGGTGCGAATCATACAAGTTCAGGGTTTTTAATATATATTGTGGTGACCCACTCCTCTACGCAGTCCAGGTACATTTATTGGTGAGAATCATACAAGTTGATGGTTTTCTTATTATATATATTGTGGTGACCCACTCCTCTACGCAGTCCAGGTACATTTATTGATGCGATTAATACAAGTTCAGGGTTTTTAATATATATTGTGGTGACCCACTCCTCTACGCAGTCCAGGTACATTTATTGGTGCGAATCATACAAGTTGATGGTTTTCTTATTATATATATTGTGGTGACCCACTCCTCTAGGCAGTCCAGGTACATTTATTGGTGCGAATCATACAAGTTGATGGTTTTCTTATTATATATATTGTGGTGACCCACTCCTCTACGCAGTCCAGATACATTTATTGGTGCGAATCATACAAGTTCAGGGTTTTTAATATATATTGTGGTGACCCACTCCTCTACGCAGTCCAGGTACATTTATTGGTGCGAATCATACAAGTTCAGGGTTTTTAATATATATTGTGGTGACCCACTCCTCTACGCAGTCCAGGTACATTTATTGGTGAGAATCATACAAGTTGATGGTTTTCTTATTATATATATTGTGGTGACCCACTCCTCTACGCAGTCCAGATACATTTATTGGTGCGAATCATACAAGTTCAGGGTTTTTAATATATATTGTGGTGACCCACTCCTCTACGCAGTCCAGGTACATTTATTGATGCGATTAATAAAAGTTCAGGGTTTTTAATATATATTGTGGTGACCCACTCCTCTACGCAGTCCAGGTACATTTATTGCTGCGAATCATACAAGTTCAGGGTTTTCTAATATATATTGTGGTGACCCACTCCTCTACGCAGTCCAGGTACATTTATTGCTGTGAATCATACAAGTTGATGGTTTTCTTATTATATATATTGTGGTGACCCACTCCTCTACGCAGTCCAGATACATTTATTGGTGCGAATCATACAAGTTCAGGGTTTTTAATATATATTGTGGTGACCCACTCCTCTAGGCAGTCCAGGTACATTTATTGGTGCGAATCATACAAGTTCAGGGTTTTTAATATATATTGTGGTGACCCACTCCTCTACGCAGTCCAGGTACATTTATTGGTGCGAATCATACAAGTTGATGGTTTTCTTATCATATATATTGTGGTGACCCACTCCTCTACGCAGTCCAGATACATTTATTGGTGCGAATCATACAAGTTCAGGGTTTTTAATATATATTGTGGTGACCCACTCCTCTACGCAGTCCAGGTACATTTATTGGTGCGAATCATACAAGTTCAGGGTTTTTAATATATATTGTGGTGACCCACTCCTCTACGCAGTCCAGTTACATTTATTGCTGTGAATCATACAAGTTGATGGTTTTCTTATTATATATATTGTGGTGACCCACTCCTCTACGCAGTCCAGATACATTTATTGGTGCGAATCATACAAGTTCAGGGTTTTTAATATATATTGTGGTGACCCACTCCTCTATGCAGTCCAGGTACATTTATTGGTGCGAATCATACAAGTTCAGGGTTTTTAATATATATTGTGGTGACCCACTCCTCTACGCAGTCCAGGTACATTTATTGGTGAGAATCATACAAGTTGATGGTTTTCTTATTATATATATTGTGGTGACCCACTCCTCTACGCAGTCCAGGTACATTTATTGATGCGATTAATACAAGTTCAGGGTTTTTAATATATATTGTGGTGACCCACTCCTCTACGCAGTCCAGGTACATTTATTGGTGCGAATCATACAAGTTGATGGTTTTCTTATTATATATATTGTGGTGACCCACTCCTCTAGGCAGTCCAGGTACATTTATTGGTGCGAATCATACAAGTTGATGGTTTTCTTATTATATATATTGTGGTGACCCACTCCTCTACGCAGTCCAGGTACATTTATTGGTGAGAATCATACAAGTTGATGGTTTTCTTATTATATATATTGTGGTGACCCACTCCTCTATGCAGTCCAGGTACATTTATTGATGCGATTAATACAAGTTCAGGGTTTTTAATATATATTGTGGTGACCCACTCCTCTACGCAGTCCAGGTACATTTATTGCTGCGAATCATACAAGTTCAGGGTTTTTAATATATATTGTGGTGACCCACTCCTCTACGCAGTCCAGGTACATTTATTGCTGTGAATCATACAAGTTGATGGTTTTCTTATTATATATATTGTGGTGACCCACTCCTCTACGCAGTCCAGATACATTTATTGGTGCGAATCATACAAGTTCAGGGTTTTTAATATATATTGTGGTGACCCACTCCTCTACGCAGTCCAGGTACATTTATTGGTGCGAATCATACAAGTTCAGGGTTTTTAATATATATTGTGGTGACCCACTCCTCTACGCAGTCCAGGTACATTTATTGGTGCGAATCATACAAGTTGATGGTTTTCTTATTATATATATTGTGGTGACCCACTCCTCTACGCAGTCCAGGTACATTTATTGATGCGATTAATACAAGTTCAGGGTTTTTAATATATATTGTGGTGACCCACTCCTCTACGCAGTCCAGGTACATTTATTGGTGCGAATCATACAAGTTGATGGTTTTCTTATTATATATATTGTGGTGACCCACTCCTCTACGCAGTCCAGGTACATTTATTGGTGCGATTAATACAAGTTCAGGGTTTTTAATATATATTGTGGTGACCCACTCCTCTACGCAGTCCAGGTACATTTATTGGTGCGAATCATACAAGTTGATGGTTTTCTTATTATATATATTGTGGTGACCCACTCCTCTACGCAGTCCAGGTACATTTATTGATGCGATTAATACAAGTTCAGGGTTTTTAATATATATTGTGGTGACCCACTCCTCTACGCAGTCCAGGTACATTTATTGCTGCGAATCATACAAGTTCAGGGTTTTTAATATATATTGTGGTGACCCACTCCTCTACGCAGTCCAGGTACATTTATTGCTGTGAATCATACAAGTTGATGGTTTTCTTATTATATATATTGTGGTGACCCACTCCTCTACGCAGTCCAGATACATTTATTGGTGCGAATCATACAAGTTCAGGGTTTTTAATATATATTGTGGTGACCCACTCCTCTACGCAGTCCAGGTACATTTATTGGTGCGAATCATACAAGTTCAGGGTTTTTAATATATATTGTGGTGACCCACTCCTCTACGCAGTCCAGGTACATTTATTGGTGCGAATCATACAAGTTGATGGTTTTCTTATTATATATATTGTGGTGACCCACTCCTCTACGCAGTCCAGGTACATTTATTGATGCGATTAATACAAGTTCAGGGTTTTTAATATATATTGTGGTGACCCACTCCTCTACGCAGTCCAGGTACATTTATTGGTGCGAATCATACAAGTTGATGGTTTTCTTATTATATATATTGTGGTGACCCACTCCTCTAGGCAGTCCAGGTACATTTATTGGTGCGAATCATACAAGTTGATGGTTTTCTTATTATATATATTGTGGTGACCCACTCCTCTACGCAGTCCAGGTACATTTATTGCTGCGAATCATACAAGTTCAGGGTTTTTAATATATATTGTGGTGACCCACTCCTCTACGCAGTCCAGGTACATTTATTGCTGCGAATCATACAAGTTCAGGGTTTTCAATATATATTGTGGTGACCCACTCCTCTACGCAGTCCAGGTACATTTATTGCTGTGAATCATACAAGTTGATGGTTTTCTTATTATATATATTGTGGTGACCCACTCCTCTACGCAGTCCAGGTACATTTATTGGTGCGAATCATACAAGTTCAGGGTTTTTAATATATATTGTGGTGACCCACTCCTCTACGCAGTCCAGGTACATTTATTGGTGCGAATCATACAAGTTCAGGGTTTTTAATATATATTGTGGTGACCCACTCCTCTACGCAGTCCAGGTACATTTATTGGTGCGAATCATACAAGTTCAGGGTTTTTAATATATATTGTGGTGACCCACTCCTCTACGCAGTCCAGGTATATTTATTGGTGCGAATCATACAAGTTGATGGTTTTCTTATTATATATATTGTGGTGACCCACTCCTCTACGCAGTCCAGATACATTTATTGGTGCGAATCATACAAGTTCAAAGTTTTTAATATATATTGTGGTGACCCACTCCTCTACGCAGTCCAGCTACATTTATTGTTGCGAATCATACAAGTTCAGGGTTTTTAATATATATTGTGGTGACCCACTCCTCTACGCAGTCCAGGTATATTTATTGGTGCGAATCATACAAGTTGATGGTTTTCTTATTATATATATTGTGGTGACCCACTCCTCTACGCAGTCCAGATACATTTATTGGTGCGAATCATACAAGTTCAAAGTTTTTAATATATATTGTGGTGACCCACTCCTCTACGCAGTCCAGGTACATTTATTGTTGCGAATCATACAAGTTCAGGGTTTTTAATATATATTGTGGTGACCCACTCCTCTACGCAGTCCAGGTACATTTATTGGTGCGAATCATACAAGTTGATGGTTTTCTTATTATATATATTGTGGTGACCCACTCCTCTAGGCAGTCCAGGTACATTTATTGGTGCGAATCATACAAGTTGATGGTTTTCTTATTATATATATTGTGGTGACCCACTCCTCTACGCAGTCCAGGTACATTTATTGGTGCGATTAATACAAGTTCAGGGTTTTTAATATATATTGTGGTGACCCACTCCTCTACGCAGTCCAGGTACATTTATTGGTGCGAATCATACAAGTTGATGGTTTTCTTATTATATATATTGTGGTGACCCACTCCTCTAGGCAGTCCAGGTACATTTATTGGTGCGAATCATACAAGTTGATGGTTTTCTTATTATATATATTGTGGTGACCCACTCCTCTACGCAGTCCAGGTACATTTATTGGTGCGAATCATACAAGTTCAGGGTTTTTAATATATATTGTGGTGACCCACTCCTCTACGCAGTCCAGGTACATTTATTGGTGCGAATCATACAAGTTGATGGTTTTCTTATTATATATATTGTGGTGACCCACTCCTCTAGGCAGTCCAGGTACATTTATTGGTGCGAATCATACAAGTTGATGGTTTTCTTATTATATATATTGTGGTGACCCACTCCTCTACGCAGTCCAGGTACATTTATTGGTGCGAATCATACAAGTTGATGGTTTTCTTATTATATATATTGTGGTGACCCACTCCTCTACGCAGTCCAGGTACATTTATTGATGCGATTAATACAAGTTCAGGGTTTTTAATATATATTGTGGTGACCCACTCCTCTACGCAGTCCAGGTACATTTATTGGTGCGAATCATACAAGTTGATGGTTTTCTTATTATATATATTGTGGTGACCCACTCCTCTAGGCAGTCCAGGTACATTTATTGGTGCGAATCATACAAGTTGATGGTTTTCTTATTATATATATTGTGGTGACCCACTCCTCTACGCAGTCCAGGTACATTTATTGCTGCGAATCATACAAGTTCAGGGTTTTTAATATATATTGTGGTGACCCACTCCTCTACGCAGTCCAGGTACATTTATTGCTGCGAATCATACAAGTTCAGGGTTTTTAATATATATTGTGGTGACCCACTCCTCTACGCAGTCCAGGTACATTTATTGCTGTGAATCATACAAGTTGATGGTTTTCTTATTATATATATTGTGGTGACCCACTCCTCTACGCAGTCCAGATACATTTATTGGTGCGAATCATACAAGTTCAGGGTTTTTAATATATATTGTGGTGACCCACTCCTCTACGCAGTCCAGGTACATTTATTGGTGCGAATCATACAAGTTCAGGGTTTTTAATATATATTGTGGTGACCCACTCCTCTACGCAGTCCAGGTACATTTGTTGGTGAGAATCATACAAGTTGATGGTTTTCTTATTTTATATATATTGTGGTGACCCACTCCTCTACGCAGTCCAGGTACATTTATTGATGCGATTAATACAAGTTCAGGGTTTTTTATATATATTGTGGTGACCCACTCCTCTACGCAGTCCAGGTACATTTATTGGTGCGAATCATACAAGTTGATGGTTTTCTTATTATATATATTGTGGTGACCCACTCCTCTAGGCAGTCCAGGTACATTTATTGGTGCGAATCATACAAGTTGATGGTTTTCTTATTATATATATTGTGGTGACCCACTCCTCTACGCAGTCCAGGTACATTTATTGGTGAGAATCATACAAGTTGATGGTTTTCTTATTATATATATTGTGGTGACCCACTCCTCTACGCAGTCCAGGTACATTTATTGATGCGATTAATACAAGTTCAGGGTTTTTAATATATATTGTGGTGACCCACTCCTCTACGCAGTCCAGGTACATTTATTGCTGCGAATCATACAAGTTCAGGGTTTTTAATATATATTGTGGTGACCCACTCCTCTACGCAGTCCAGGTACATTTATTGCTGTGAATCATACAAGTTGATGGTTTTCTTATTATATATATTGTGGTGACCCACTCCTCTACGCAGTCCAGATACATTTATTGGTGCGAATCATACAAGTTCAGGGTTTTTAATATATATTGTGGTGACCCACTCCTCTAGGCAGTCCAGGTACATTTATTGGTGCGAATCATACAAGTTGATGGTTTTCTTATTATATATATTGTGGTGACCCACTCCTCTACGCAGTCCAGGTACATTTATTGGTGCGATTAATACAAGTTCAGGGTTTTTAATATATATTGTGGTGACCCACTCCTCTACGCAGTCCAGGTACATTTATTGGTGCGAATCATACAAGTTGATGGTTTTCTTATTATATATATTGTGGTGACCCACTCCTCTACGCAGTCCAGGTACATTTATTGGTGCGAATCATACAAGTTGATGGTTTTCTTATTATATATATTGTGGTGACCCACTCCTCTACGCAGTCCAGGTACATTTATTGGTGCGAATCATACAAGTTGATGGTTTTCTTATTATATATATTGTGGTGACCCACTCCTCTAGGCAGTCCAGGTACATTTATTGGTGCGAATCATACAAGTTGATGGTTTTCTTATTATATATATTGTGGTGACCCACTCCTCTACGCAGTCCAGGTACATTTATTGGTGCGAATCATACAAGTTGATGGTTTTCTTATTATATATATTGTGGTGACCCACTCCTCTACGCAGTCCAGGTACATTTATTGGTGCGAATTATACAAGTTGATGGTTTTCTTATTATATATATTGTGGTGACCCACTCCTCTAGGCAGTCCAGGTACATTTATTGGTGCGAATCATACAAGTTGATGGTTTTCTTATTATATATATTGTGGTGACCCACTCCTCTACGCAGTCCAGGTACATTTATTGGTGCGATTAATACAAGTTCAGGGTTTTTAATATATATTGTGGTGACCCACTCCTCTACGCAGTCCAGGTACATTTATTGGTGCGAATCATACAAGTTGATGGTTTTCTTATTATATATATTGTGGTGACCCACTCCTCTACGCAGTCCAGGTACATTTATTGGTGCGAATCATACAAGTTGATGGTTTTCTTATTATATATATTGTGGTGACCCACTCCTCTACGCAGTCCAGGTACATTTATTGGTGCGAATCATACAAGTTGATGGTTTTCTTATTATATATATTGTGGTGACCCACTCCTCTAGGCAGTCCAGGTACATTTATTGGTGCGAATCATACAAGTTGATGGTTTTCTTATTATATATATTGTGGTGACCCACTCCTCTACGCAGTCCAGGTACATTTATTGGTGCGAATCATACAAGTTGATGGTTTTCTTATTATATATATTGTGGTGACCCACTCCTCTACGCAGTCCAGGTACATTTATTGATGCGATTAATACAAGTTCAGGGTTTTTAATATATATTGTGGTGACCCACTCCTCTACGCAGTCCAGGTACATTTATTGGTGCGAATCATACAAGTTGATGGTTTTCTTATTATATATATTGTGGTGACCCACTCCTCTAGGCAGTCCAGGTACATTTATTGGTGCGAATCATACAAGTTGATGGTTTTCTTATTATATATATTGTGGTGACCCACTCCTCTACGCAGTCCAGGTACATTTATTGCTGCGAATCATACAAGTTCAGGGTTTTTAATATATATTGTGGTGACCCACTCCTCTACGCAGTCCAGGTACATTTATTGCTGCGAATCATACAAGTTCAGGGTTTTTAATATATATTGTGGTGACCCACTCCTCTACGCAGTCCAGGTACATTTATTGCTGTGAATCATACAAGTTGATGGTTTTCTTATTATATATATTGTGGTGACCCACTCCTCTACGCAGTCCAGATACATTTATTGGTGCGAATCATACAAGTTCAGGGTTTTTAATATATATTGTGGTGACCCACTCCTCTACGCAGTCCAGGTACATTTATTGGTGCGAATCATACAAGTTCAGGGTTTTTAATATATATTGTGGTGACCCACTCCTCTACGCAGTCCAGGTACATTTGTTGGTGAGAATCATACAAGTTGATGGTTTTCTTATTTTATATATATTGTGGTGACCCACTCCTCTACGCAGTCCAGGTACATTTATTGATGTGATTAATACAAGTTCAGGGTTTTTTATATATATTGTGGTGACCCACTCCTCTACGCAGTCCAGGTACATTTATTGGTGCGAATCATACAAGTTGATGGTTTTCTTATTATATATATTGTGGTGACCCACTCCTCTAGGCAGTCCAGGTACATTTATTGGTGCGAATCATACAAGTTGATGGTTTTCTTATTATATATATTGTGGTGACCCACTCCTCTACGCAGTCCAGGTACATTTATTGGTGAGAATCATACAAGTTGATGGTTTTCTTATTATATATATTGTGGTGACCCACTCCTCTACGCAGTCCAGGTACATTTATTGATGCGATTAATACAAGTTCAGGGTTTTTAATATATATTGTGGTGACCCACTCCTCTACGCAGTCCAGGTACATTTATTGCTGCGAATCATACAAGTTCAGGGTTTTTAATATATATTGTGGTGACCCACTCCTCTACGCAGTCCAGGTACATTTATTGCTGTGAATCATACAAGTTGATGGTTTTCTTATTATATATATTGTGGTGACCCACTCCTCTACGCAGTCCAGATACATTTATTGGTGCGAATCATACAAGTTCAGGGTTTTTAATATATATTGTGGTGACCCACTCCTCTAGGCAGTCCAGGTACATTTATTGGTGCGAATCATACAAGTTGATGGTTTTCTTATTATATATATTGTGGTGACCCACTCCTCTACGCAGTCCAGGTACATTTATTGGTGCGATTAATACAAGTTCAGGGTTTTTAATATATATTGTGGTGACCCACTCCTCTACGCAGTCCAGGTACATTTATTGGTGCGAATCATACAAGTTGATGGTTTTCTTATTATATATATTGTGGTGACCCACTCCTCTACGCAGTCCAGGTACATTTATTGGTGCGAATCATACAAGTTGATGGTTTTCTTATTATATATATTGTGGTGACCCACTCCTCTACGCAGTCCAGGTACATTTATTGGTGCGAATCATACAAGTTGATGGTTTTCTTATTATATATATTGTGGTGACCCACTCCTCTAGGCAGTCCAGGTACATTTATTGGTGCGAATCATACAAGTTGATGGTTTTCTTATTATATATATTGTGGTGACCCACTCCTCTACGCAGTCCAGGTACATTTATTGGTGCGAATCATACAAGTTGATGGTTTTCTTATTATATATATTGTGGTGACCCACTCCTCTACGCAGTCCAGGTACATTTATTGGTGCGAATTATACAAGTTGATGGTTTTCTTATTATATATATTGTGGTGACCCACTCCTCTAGGCAGTCCAGGTACATTTATTGGTGCGAATCATACAAGTTGATGGTTTTCTTATTATATATATTGTGGTGACCCACTCCTCTACGCAGTCCAGGTACATTTATTGGTGCGATTAATACAAGTTCAGGGTTTTTAATATATATTGTGGTGACCCACTCCTCTACGCAGTCCAAGTACATTTATTGGTGCGAATCATACAAGTTGATGGTTTTCTTATTATATATATTGTGGTGACCCCACTCCTCTACGCAGTCCAGGTACATTTATTGGTGCGAATCATACAAGTTGATGGTTTTCTTATTATATATATTGTGGTGACCCACTCCTCTACGCAGTCCAGGTACATTTATTGGTGCGAATCATACAAGTTGATGGTTTTCTTATTATATATATTGTGGTGACCCACTCCTCTAGGCAGTCCAGGTACATTTATTGGTGCGAATCATACAAGTTGATGGTTTTCTTATTATATATATTGTGGTGACCCACTCCTCTACGCAGTCCAGGTACATTTATTGGTGCGAATCATACAAGTTGATGGTTTTCTTATTATATATATTGTGGTGACCCACTCCTCTACGCAGTCCAGGTACATTTATTGATGCGATTAATACAAGTTCAGGGTTTTTAATATATATTGTGGTGACCCACTCCTCTACGCAGTCCAGGTACATTTATTGGTGCGAATCATACAAGTTGATGGTTTTCTTATTATATATATTGTGGTGACCCACTCCTCTAGGCAGTCCAGGTACATTTATTGGTGCGAATCATACAAGTTGATGGTTTTCTTATTATATATATTGTGGTGACCCACTCCTCTACGCAGTCCAGGTACATTTATTGCTGCGAATCATACAAGTTCAGGGTTTTTAATATATATTGTGGTGACCCACTCCTCTACGCAGTCCAGGTACATTTATTGCTGCGAATCATACAAGTTCAGGGTTTTTAATATATATTGTGGTGACCCACTCCTCTACGCAGTCCAGGTACATTTATTGCTGTGAATCATACAAGTTGATGGTTTTCTTATTATATATATTGTGGTGACCCACTCCTCTACGCAGTCCAGATACATTTATTGGTGCGAATCATACAAGTTCAGGGTTTTTAATATATATTGTGGTGACCCACTCCTCTACGCAGTCCAGGTACATTTATTGGTGCGAATCATACAAGTTCAGGGTTTTTAATATATATTGTGGTGACCCACTCCTCTACGCAGTCCAGGTACATTTGTTGGTGAGAATCATACAAGTTGATGGTTTTCTTATTTTATATATATTGTGGTGACCCACTCCTCTACGCAGTCCAGGTACATTTATTGATGCGATTAATACAAGTTCAGGGTTTTTAATATATATTGTGGTGACCCACTCCTCTACGCAGTCCAGGTACATTTATTGGTGCGAATCATACAAGTTGATGGTTTTCTTATTATATATATTGTGGTGACCCACTCCTCTAGGCAGTCCAGGTACATTTATTGGTGCGAATCATACAAGTTGATGGTTTTCTTATTATATATATTGTGGTGACCCACTCCTCTACGCAGTCCAGGTACATTTATTGGTGAGAATCATACAAGTTGATGGTTTTCTTATTATATATATTGTGGTGACCCACTCCTCTACGCAGTCCAGGTACATTTATTGATGCGATTAATACAAGTTCAGGGTTTTTAATATATATTGTGGTGACCCACTCCTCTACGCAGTCCAGGTACATTTATTGCTGCGAATCATACAAGTTCAGGGTTTTTAATATATATTGTGGTGACCCACTCCTCTACGCAGTCCAGGTACATTTATTGCTGTGAATCATACAAGTTGATGGTTTTCTTATTATATATATTGTGGTGACCCACTCCTCTACGCAGTCCAGATACATTTATTGGTGCGAATCATACAAGTTCAGGGTTTTTAATATATATTGTGGTGACCCACTCCTCTACGCAGTCCAGGTACATTTATTGGTGCGAATCATACAAGTTCAGGGTTTTTAATATATATTGTGGTGACCCACTCCTCTACGCAGTCCAGGTACATTTATTGGTGCGAATCATACAAGTTGATGGTTTTCTTATTATATATATTGTGGTGACCCACTCCTCTACGCAGTCCAGGTACATTTATTGATGCGATTAATACAAGTTCAGGGTTTTTAATATATATTGTGGTGACCCACTCCTCTACGCAGTCCAGGTACATTTATTGGTGCGAATCATACAAGTTGATGGTTTTCTTATTATATATATTGTGGTGACCCACTCCTCTAGGCAGTCCAGGTACATTTATTGGTGCGAATCATACAAGTTGATGGTTTTCTTATTATATATATTGTGGTGACCCACTCCTCTACGCAGTCCAGGTACATTTATTGCTGCGAATCATACAAGTTCAGGGTTTTTAATATATATTGTGGTGACCCACTCCTCTACGCAGTCCAGGTACATTTATTGCTGCGAATCATACAAGTTCAGGGTTTTTAATATATATTGTGGTGACCCACTCCTCTACGCAGTCCAGGTACATTTATTGCTGTGAATCATACAAGTTGATGGTTTTCTTATTATATATATTGTGGTGACCCACTCCTCTACGCAGTCCAGGTACATTTATTGGTGCGAATCATACAAGTTCAGGGTTTTTAATATATATTGTGGTGACCCACTCCTCTACGCAGTCCAGGTACATTTATTGGTGCGAATCATACAAGTTCAGGGTTTTTAATATATATTGTGGTGACCCACTCCTCTACGCAGTCCAGTTACATTTATTGCTGTGAATCATACAAGTTGATGGTTTTCTTATTATATATATTGTGGTGACCCACTCCTCTACGCAGTCCAGGTACATTTATTGGTGCGATTAATACAAGTTCAGGGTTTTTAATATATATTGTGGTGACCCACTCCTCTACGCAGTCCAGGTACATTTATTGGTGCGAATCATACAAGTTGATGGTTTTCTTATTATATATATTGTGGTGACCCACTCCTCTACGCAGTCCAGGTACATTTATTGGTGCGAATCATACAAGTTGATGGTTTTCTTATTATATATATTGTGGTGACCCACTCCTCTACGCAGTCCAGGTACATTTATTGGTGCGAATCATACAAGTTGATGGTTTTCTTATTATATATATTGTGGTGACCCACTCCTCTAGGCAGTCCAGGTACATTTATTGGTGCGAATCATACAAGTTGATGGTTTTCTTATTATATATATTGTGGTGACCCACTCCTCTACGCAGTCCAGGTACATTTATTGGTGCGAATCATACAAGTTGATGGTTTTCTTATTATATATATTGTGGTGACCCACTCCTCTACGCAGTCCAGGTACATTTATTGATGCGATTAATACAAGTTCAGGGTTTTTAATATATATTGTGGTGACCCACTCCTCTACGCAGTCCAGGTACATTTATTGGTGCGAATCATACAAGTTGATGGTTTTCTTATTATATATATTGTGGTGACCCACTCCTCTAGGCAGTCCAGGTACATTTATTGGTGCGAATCATACAAGTTGATGGTTTTCTTATTATATATATTGTGGTGACCCACTCCTCTACGCAGTCCAGGTACATTTATTGCTGCGAATCATACAAGTTCAGGGTTTTTAATATATATTGTGGTGACCCACTCCTCTACGCAGTCCAGGTACATTTATTGCTGCGAATCATACAAGTTCAGGGTTTTTAATATATATTGTGGTGACCCACTCCTCTACGCAGTCCAGGTACATTTATTGCTGTGAATCATACAAGTTGATGGTTTTCTTATTATATATATTGTGGTGACCCACTCCTCTACGCAGTCCAGATACATTTATTGGTGCGAATCATACAAGTTCAGGGTTTTTAATATATATTGTGGTGACCCACTCCTCTACGCAGTCCAGGTACATTTATTGGTGCGAATCATACAAGTTCAGGGTTTTTAATATATATTGTGGTGACCCACTCCTCTACGCAGTCCAGGTACATTTGTTGGTGAGAATCATACAAGTTGATGGTTTTCTTATTTTATATATATTGTGGTGACCCACTCCTCTACGCAGTCCAGGTACATTTATTGATGCGATTAATACAAGTTCAGGGTTTTTAATATATATTGTGGTGACCCACTCCTCTACGCAGTCCAGGTACATTTATTGGTGCGAATCATACAAGTTGATGGTTTTCTTATTATATATATTGTGGTGACCCACTCCTCTAGGCAGTCCAGGTACATTTATTGGTGCGAATCATACAAGTTGATGGTTTTCTTATTATATATATTGTGGTGACCCACTCCTCTACGCAGTCCAGGTACATTTATTGGTGAGAATCATACAAGTTGATGGTTTTCTTATTATATATATTGTGGTGACCCACTCCTCTACGCAGTCCAGGTACATTTATTGATGCGATTAATACAAGTTCAGGGTTTTTAATATATATTGTGGTGACCCACTCCTCTACGCAGTCCAGGTACATTTATTGCTGCGAATCATACAAGTTCAGGGTTTTTAATATATATTGTGGTGACCCACTCCTCTACGCAGTCCAGGTACATTTATTGCTGTGAATCATACAAGTTGATGGTTTTCTTATTATATATATTGTGGTGACCCACTCCTCTACGCAGTCCAGATACATTTATTGGTGCGAATCATACAAGTTCAGGGTTTTTAATATATATTGTGGTGACCCACTCCTCTACGCAGTCCAGGTACATTTATTGGTGCGAATCATACAAGTTCAGGGTTTTTAATATATATTGTGGTGACCCACTCCTCTACGCAGTCCAGGTACATTTATTGGTGCGAATCATACAAGTTGATGGTTTTCTTATTATATATATTGTGGTGACCCACTCCTCTACGCAGTCCAGGTACATTTATTGATGCGATTAATACAAGTTCAGGGTTTTTAATATATATTGTGGTGACCCACTCCTCTACGCAGTCCAGGTACATTTATTGGTGCGAATCATACAAGTTGATGGTTTTCTTATTATATATATTGTGGTGACCCACTCCTCTAGGCAGTCCAGGTACATTTATTGGTGCGAATCATACAAGTTGATGGTTTTCTTATTATATATATTGTGGTGACCCACTCCTCTACGCAGTCCAGGTACATTTATTGCTGCGAATCATACAAGTTCAGGGTTTTTAATATATATTGTGGTGACCCACTCCTCTACGCAGTCCAGGTACATTTATTGCTGCGAATCATACAAGTTCAGGGTTTTTAATATATATTGTGGTGACCCACTCCTCTACGCAGTCCAGGTACATTTATTGCTGTGAATCATACAAGTTGATGGTTTTCTTATTATATATATTGTGGTGACCCACTCCTCTACGCAGTCCAGGTACATTTATTGGTGCGAATCATACAAGTTCAGGGTTTTTAATATATATTGTGGTGACCCACTCCTCTACGCAGTCCAGGTACATTTATTGGTGCAAATCATACAAGTTCAGGGTTTTTAATATATATTGTGGTGACCCACTCCTCTACGCAGTCCAGGTACATTTGTTGGTGCGAATCATACAAGTTGATGGTTTTCTTATTATATATATTGTGGTGACCCACTCCTCTACGCAGTCCAGGTACATTTATTGGTGCGAATCATACAAGTTCAGGGTTTTTAATATATATTGTGGTGACCCACTCCTCTACGCAGTCCAGGTACATTTATTGGTGCGAATCATACAAGTTCAGGGTTTTTAATATATATTGTGGTGACCCACTCCTCTACGCAGTCCAGGTACATTTATTGGTGCGAATCATACAAGTTGATGGTTTTCTTATTATATATATTGTGGTGACCCACTCCTCTAGGCAGTCCAGGTACATTTATTGGTGCGAATCATACAAGTTGATGGTTTTCTTATTATATATATTGTGGTGACCCACTCCTCTACGCAGTCCAGGTACATTTATTGGTGCGAATCATACAAGTTCAGGGTTTTTAATATATATTGTGGTGACCCACTCCTCTACGCAGTCCAGGTACATTTATTGGTGCGAATCATACAAGTTGATGGTTTTCTTATTATATATATTGTGGTGACCCACTCCTCTAGGCAGTCCAGGTACATTTATTGGTGCGAATCATACAAGTTGATGGTTTTCTTATTATATATATTGTGGTGACCCACTCCTCTACACAGTCCAGGTACATTTATTGGTGCGAATCATACAAGTTCAGGGTTTTTAATATATATTGTGGTGACCCACTCCTCTACGCAGTCCAGGTACATTTATTGGTGCGAATCATACAAGTTGATGGTTTTCTTATTATATATATTGTGGTGACCCACTCCTCTAGGCAGTCCAGGTACATTTATTGGTGCGAATTATACAAGTTGATGGTTTTCTTATTATATATATTGTGGTGACCCACTCCTCTAGGCAGTCCAGGTACATTTATTGGTGCGAATCATACAAGTTGATGGTTTTCTTATTATATATATTGTGGTGACCCACTCCTCTACGCAGTCCAGGTACATTTATTGGTGCGATTAATACAAGTTCAGGGTTTTTAATATATATTGTGGTGACCCACTCCTCTACGCAGTCCAGGTACATTTATTGGTGCGAATCATACAAGTTGATGGTTTTCTTATTATATATATTGTGGTGACCCACTCCTCTAGGCAGTCCAGGTACATTTATTGGTGCGAATCATACAAGTTGATGGTTTTCTTATTATATATATTGTGGTGACCCACTCCTCTACGCAGTCCAGGTACATTTATTGGTGCGATTAATACAAGTTCAGGGTTTTTAATATATATTGTGGTGACCCACTCCTCTACGCAGTCCAGGTACATTTATTGGTGCGAATCATACAAGTTGATGGTTTTCTTATTATATATATTGTGGTGACCCACTCCTCTAGGCAGTCCAGGTACATTTATTGGTGCGAATCATACAAGTTGATGGTTTTCTTATTATATATATTGTGGTGACCCACTCCTCTACGCAGTCCAGAAAGATACCTCGTTGCAATGTTTTGGACTAATAACTATATTGTGAGGTGTTCAGAATACACTGTAAATTAGTGGAAATGCTTGTTATTGAATGTTATTGAGGTTAATAATAGCGTAGGAGTGAAAATAAGCCCAAAAACTTGATTTTTAAACTTTTTGTTTTTTTCAAAAAAAATCCGAATCCAAAACCTTAAATCCGAACCGAGACTTTTCGTCAAGTGTTTTGCGAGACAAATCCGAACCCCAAAAATAATGAAAATCCGGATCCAAAACACAAAACACGAGACCTCAAAAGTCGCCGGTGCACATCCCTAGTTTACATGTTGTAGTTATGTTACAGCCAGCACCAGTCATCGCACTCATGTGTGGTAAGTGGTCAACATCACAACAGCCAATTATCAGAATGCATATTATTACTGTTAAATATGAATTTTTGTGAAGGCCTCATAAAGCCTTTGTTCATCCATTTTTTGTAACTCGCATAGAAATATTATTCATTTTTCTGCTGGTATGCAGTATTACAAGATGTAAGCCCACGGCCTTGAGGTTAAGCTGACATAGAGAACTCCTGAAGAATGTATTAAGATATGTGAACAATAGGTAGTTTCATTTTCAGCTCGTAGTGTGGGAGCTGTGCCCATGACGTTGGACATGGCATACAGACGATAGACCTCCAGCCCCCCTTGAGATAAGAACAATTGAGACATCTGTCCTGAGAAGGGGGAGAAAGTTAAACACCTCAAGTATACGTGAGATAGTTAATCAGCAGCGCATCCCATAGACTATATTATGCTTATGACGTAGGATTCATATATTCAGTAGGCTATAAAAACTTGTATCTGTGTATCAATAAACAGAGAATATTCCTTGTATACAGAACTTGGTCAGTGTCTATTCTCTCCAGCTGATTGAAGCGCTTCCAGATATACTTGACACCACAGGCAAACTTGGATCACATCTTAGATCTAACATTACATTTTAGTTATTTATAAGGCGTGACAGGTTCCGTAGTGCTGGATACAAAAGCAAGTAACAAATACATGGAGTAATACACATAAGTAGCACAGATGAGTGCAAGTATTGCTATGAAAATGTTATGAAAACTCATAGAGTGTTAGGCTGCTAGTGGTCAGATAATGAACCTGCAGAACGGACTGGCGGAGGTCTTCGCCTATAGCAGCCGCCTTTCCCGTAGAGCTAGACGCACTCACAGGTACTTGGATGCCCCCAGGACTTAACTCCAATGTAGTGTAGGTACGTTATACTAATCGCAGCGCAGGCCTTGAGACAGCGGAGAAGGTGATGGATGGTCAGACGAAAGCCAAGGTCAGGGGTCACTTGCAGAGTAGAATAGTCAGAAAACACGCCAAAGGGTCAGGGTCACGAGCAGATCAGCAGAATCCAAGATACAGGCCAATAGGTCAGGGTCACAGGCAATAAGGCAGGGTCCAGTAAACAGGCAAAAAGGTCACAACAGAAATCCAGCAGTATATCAGAGCAGGTCAGCACAAGTAACACACTAGGACGCTATAACCGGCAGGGAGGCTAAGCCCTCCCTGCCTTATATACAGACTTTGGGCAATCAGGGCTTAGCCCTGTAATGCATAACAGGTTTTAGGCTTTAATAATCACTTCACAGAAATTAATTAGCACGCAGGCTATACCCTAGCGCATGCAACCGGCTGCATCACTTGCCTAGGCGCACCGCTTGATACACTCGGCGTCCGGCCATTGCCTTGGCAACGGTCAGGCCCAAGTAACCGGAAGTGACGCCCCGGTCGTCATGGAGACGGCCGGGACATTCACCCAGGCAGGAAGTGAGTCGCGGCGGTGCCCGAGGCCGCCGCGGCTCCTGACACAGAGTGCAGCAAAACACAAGACAGGACGTATGAGGGAGTCAGACAGTGGACAGACATGGGACAATAGGTAGAGAGGACCCTGCTCATGAGAGCTTACAATTTACAGAGCCAGAAGAAAGGCAAATAGAGCCTTAGGCAGGGAAACAGTGGTACTGTCCCTTTATCAGCACATTATGACTCACAAAATGTTAATATACTAGTAACACTCATGAATATATTCAAGACGAGGATATTCATATGCCACCAATGTCACACCAGCCATGACCATGATGACTTTATGGATATCCAAAGTATACCAGGAGTGCCAAAGGATATATACCAACAGAGGTGGGTGCCCCATATTGACCAGAAGTTCCTATGACTAAATGCCAGCAGACATGGGTAACCAGAGTATACCAGCAGTGCCCACAACAACAGCAGAAATAGGTGCCAATATCTATGAGAATATGTTGCCGTAGTAGGTATTAATATTGTATCAGCTTTATCCATGACAAATATGTCAGCAGAGGTGGGTGCTCCTACTATCCTAGTAGTGCATATAGCTCCTCGACAGGTACTTCACTTTAATTAGTCCACTATTTGACATGCAGGGCCTGATTCATTAAGATACGTAAATGACGATATGTATTTTGCGTAAAATCGCTCTGCACATGCCCAGAACTGTACCATACGCCAGTGAACACAGCAACGTCCAATTCATCTTCTAGCACAATTTCAGGGGTGGAGAAGGGGCGTATTCACGTAGTAAATGTAGAGTAAGAGCATGCCAAGCTCCAGCACACGCAACAGCATCCGATTCAAGCTTTGGGCATCTCTAAGGTACGTTTTTCTGTTGTATCACTTGCACCAGCTACAGGTCTGGTGTAAGTGCTGATTATTAGTGATGACAGATGTACAGGCATGCTAGAATATGTGTTTGCAAAGAACAATTATAAAATGCATTTTATATATTATTAAAATGCGACATTAATTTTTTTTTTCTTCTGTGCATTCTTCTGGGACTTAATATTCCACATATGAATTTCACGTATCCTGCAGGGTCTTGTCTATCAGATCACAGCACTCCTAGGTCTGTATTCAACGACGGATGTATCTTCAGAGCCGATTCTTGTTGAATACGGCTGTGTGTTTGTCTGATTTACGTGCTATTTAAAGAAAAAACAAAAAAACAAAACACACAATTGTTTTGCGTGCCTTAATAAATAAGGCCCACAATCTCAGATCTTATCCGACTGTCTGTGGTTTTATATCCCCCCAAAGATGGCTGGTGCTGAAAGTGAGGAGTAATCAGTGATGTTGATCCCACAGATTTTCCCACTTCTCACGTCAGTAGGAATTACATAACTTGCTAATAAAACTTGCTAACAAAAATAAAAAATGAATAAAGTAAGAAATAAAAAACTATTTAGCTGCAGTGCCTGGATCCCCAACATCCACTGAGTATTCATCCATTTATGTATTCAACAACTGACGTATCTTCAGATTTGCTTATTGTTGAATACGGTTGTGTTTGCCTGATTTACGTGCCATTTAAAGAAAAAAAAACCCACACAATTGTTTTGCGTGCCTTAATAAATTAGGCCTACAATCTGAGTCACAACTACTGTAGTTTGAGATCTTATCCGACGGTCTGTGGTTTTATATCCCCCCAAAGATGGCTGGTGCTGAAAGTGAGGAGTAATCAGTGATATTACTCCCACAGATGTTCCCACTTCTCACATGTCAGCAGGAATTACATAAATTGCTAATAAAACTTGTTAACAGAAATAAAAATGAATAAAGTAAGAAATAAAAAACTACATTTAGCTGCAGTGCCTGGATCACCAACATCCACAGAGTCTTTGGCTCTACATGGTGAATGTTTTTTCAGAGAAAGGAGAAAACAGAAGTATATCTATGAGGAGGGAGCATTGCAGTGCCCAAGTATTTCAATTTTGACTTAATTCAATATAAAATATTGATTTGACAGTGTCAGTGCCCCAAGCATGATGCACCCCCTGGTAGCTGCCCCATGAGCTGACTCATGGGGCAGCTACCAGTAAATGGTAATTATTACTAGATTTTATCTGAGCTATGTGCAACATTAAAATCCACTTCTCATATTAGGCTGTGATGTAACCTACTTGCGCCTAGATGATTGTATCCCTGCTCAGGTTCAGTCATAGTACAAGATCAAAATCCCACGGTTATTTATCAGACGCCTTCACTGTACCCTATTTCATATTGTGTCGGCCAGTCTTGCATGATACTCTGAAGTCTCTGACGGACTTAATTAAGGATTATCCAAAGTGGTAGTCCCTACTATTTGTTCCTCATTTATCTATGTGTGATTGACTCTCTTTTGTAGGACCAGTTATGTTATTAGGTACTCTGAATATCATGTATGCATGTAATATGTGCCTTTCTAGTATGTATTAATGTATGATTTTAATGTAGTGTTTAATAAATTAGATTTAATATTAATATACATTGGAAACATAGTATTGCATTTTGTATTATGTTTTTTTTTTATCTCTGGAGTATTATATATTCATTGTGCTTCCTGCCTTTTTTCTGTGGTTTCATATTAAATTTGTTAATAGTGTACCGTCTTGCATTTTAAATACTCATTTAACTTTTATTTTTTTTTACTTGCTCATTATTTGATCAATACTAAAAAATAGAAACAATTTCAGGAACACATCTATAAAAACTTGGACTGCCCTTGGCCATGTAAATCATGTATGTTTCTTAAGATACACCGAATCATAAACTGGAAAAATGTGGAAAAACTAGGAAGAAACACTGAGAATTATGTATACAACAAAGAATGGTCTATGCACATAGAATTGAAATGCTGATGTTCACCAAAAAGTATAAACATTATAATATACCCCAATATAATAGAGAGTGCTCCAACTGAATAATCTTGACCCTTAACAGTCATAAAATTGGAGACACACAAAGAAAATTACTGTGTGCTCAAACTATAGTTCAAAATACTGAAAAGCATGTTTGATAGAAAACAAACATAATAATGCTACTGTGTACACAAAGTAGAAGACAGAAAAGTGATATATTATATTCTGCCAAGACTCACACCACTTAAAAAAATGTATCTCTCTTGATAGCAAAAGGAATTTAGAGTAAAGGGACACAGATACCTCCCTCATGTTAGGCTTTAGCACACATACTATAAAAAAAGCATAGTGTATCTATTCAGTTTGCTGGTTTATTTAGAAAAAGCAGCCTATAGAAGTATGTGGAGGCCTTGATTTAAAAAGTTTAGTTATCGAGTTGCATTAGCTGCCAGATCATCATCAACATATATTTATATAGTGCAAGCAAATTCCGTAGCACTTTACAATTGGGAACAAACAATAATAAAACAATACTGGGTAATACATACAGGCAGAGATGTAAGAGGCCCTGCTTGCAAGCTTACAATCTATGGGACAATGGGAGTTACACAAGGACACGTGCTACATCATACTGCACATTGGCACAGCTAGAATGCAAAGGTAAAAAGTATCAAGTGGGCTGTATAAACAGTCAATGTTGGTCAGAGGGTTGTTGTCTTGTGTTAACTGTGTAGAGGGTGGTAATAGGGTAACCTAGGGAGATTAAGATGGTGGTTGAGGAATATTATAAGCTTGTCTGAAGAGGTGGGATTTTAGAGAACACTTGAAGGTTTGAAGACTAGAGGAAAGTCTTACTGTGCGGGAGAGGGGATTCCACAACATGGGTGCAGCGTGAAAAAAGTCCTGTAACTGGGAATAGGAGGATATGATGAGAGTGAGAGACGCAGATCGTCTATAGAACGGAGGTGTTTAGTTTGGGCAGCACGGTGGCTAAGTGGTTAGCACTTCTGCCTCACAGCGCTGGGGTCATAAGTTCGATTCCCGACAATGGCCTTAACTGTGTGAATTGTGTGTTTTCCTTGTGTTTGCATGGATCAGTGGGGCTATATAAATAAATGATGATGATATTTTGAGACAAGTTGGTGCAATTTTGTTGATGGCCCTGTATGTTAGTAGAAGAATTATATATTGGATTTGTTGAAAAACAGGCAAACAATGTAAAGGCTGACAGAGTAGCTCTCAGAGGAAGAACGGTTTGCAGGGAAAATCAATCTAGCCACTGCGTGAAAAATAGATTGTAGGGATTAGAGTCTGATTTTGGGAAGACCAGTAAGGAGGGAATTGCAATAGTCAATGCCGGAGATGATGAGTGCATGAATTAAGGTTTTTGCAGTGTCTTATGTGAGATATGTGCATATTCTACAAATGTTTTTTTGATGTATGTAACATGATTTAGATATAGAGTCGACGTGGGGAACAAAGGATAGTTATGATTCAAGGATTACACCTAGGCATCGAGCTTAAGGGGTGGGAGTTATGGTCATGTTGTCAACAGAAATAGAAATGTCAGGCAGGAAGCTTTTGTTTTTGGTGGGAATATTATTAATTCTGTTTTTGAAAAATTTAGTTGATTCTCCTCTATTAGCAGTTGTTACCTGACACAGATTGGATGACTAACTTCTAAGGATCATAGACATTTATTACAAATAGTTGGGAACACTGCTGCCTATTGTGAGGACAGTGTACAAGAAGTATCTACCTGTGGCTCTCCAAGTCTCATTATGCTCTGCCAGCTATTGGCTGGCTAACTACTGTCAAAGCATGTTGGGGCTTGTAGTTTCATAACATTTAGTAAGCTACAGGTTGGCCAGGCCTAAAGTAGAACATCAAGCCAGCAATACAGGCAGCATGGTGGCTAAGTGGTTAGCACTTCTGCTTCACAGCGCTGGGGTCATGAGTTCAATTCCCGTTCATGGCCTTATCTGTCTGGAGTTTGTATGTTTCCTCCCACACTCCAAAAACATACTAGTAGGTTAATTGGCTCCTATCAAAATTGATGTGTGTGTGTTAGGAAATTTAGACTGTAAGCTCCAATGGGGCAGGGACTGCTGTTAGTGAGTTCTCTGTACAGCACTGCGGAATCAGTGGCACTATATAAATAAATGATATGATGATATGATATAATACAAAATGCATCCCTCAGGGCCTGGTAACAGTGTATGCTTTCCAGGTCTCCTCACAAAATTGTAAGAAAATTATTAGAACCACATGTGGAGCATTTAAAATGTCTCAGTCTATAAACATTAATACACCAGTGCTTCAGCTAGGAGATGGACAACATTGCATCATAAGACAGTGGTTCCCAAACTTTTTCAGTTCGTCGCACCCTTAGAGTCTCCATAAGTTTTTCAAGGCACACCTCCAAAATAATTACAGAGCAGTCCTGTTTTATAAGTAGTTGGGTCAAAATAAGTATTTAGGTCAGGACAGAAATACTTAGTAAGTTGTTTGCAAAAATAATACACATAAATCTAAGGGAAAAGAATATTTTTATATATTTTTTTTCAATTATATTTCTGTAAAAGAACAATTTATAGCTAATATTAAGAATAAGAACAAACAAAATAAAACAACATGTACAAAAATCATCACATTGTGCCCCTCTTCATCCACACACTCTGTGGCCCTCCTTCGTCCACATTCTGCCCCTCCTTCATTCAATAAAAAAAAAGGTTTCCACCTCATCTTTCTCAGTTGCAGTCTTGGTAAAGAAAAAATGAATTACAAATTATTATTATTTCTGGAGCTCAATAGTTGTCAATGCCAAAATATGCTATAATAGTTCTAAATCCTTGTGCTTCCACTTGAGTTAAAAGTCTTTCTCTCCTATTCAAATAAAAATGTATCCACCAAGAGATTGATGCGCACTGTATCCTAAACTAATCAATGATAGTGGCGCTATATAAATAAATGTTGATGATGATGATAGTTTCTGTACCAGGCTTGGGGGACTCTAACGCTATTTAAATATCAATACCAGCAGGACATGCTGTAGTTAATTAACAATGAAAGCCACAGGTATCCTTCTCTTGTTCCACTACAAGGTTCTAAAATCTGCCTCTACCCCCAGAGACAGATTATCCAATCCGTGAATGCACTGGTGCTCCACCCTTATCCATTATTTCTCCTAAGCGTGCACCTTCCATGCCCTACCCAGACCCTCCTGACCAATCTCCGCCAGAATCAACCGGCTTCTGACGTCACCACCGGCACAGGGACAAGGCTCCGCCCAGTCATTGAGCCACGAGCTCCAGCGTGTGAACCAATCGCAATCCTCCCCTCCCTCGTGACCTGTTCCTTAACCGCCGCCCAGAGGGGACAAATAACCAACGCGTTTGCACTACCTCTGCCCACCTCCCACTCTCTATATCTAGCGTTTCAGGCCTTAAATCACCACTGCGACCAGCGCCCCTCTTTGTTCTCACACGCTACTTCTCTAGTGCGCTCACTATCCATCCAAAGCACTGACAGGACGTGTGTCAGCATTACGTTTATACGGAGCTACTGAAACTGCTTTTCCCATCTCATTGTTTAAGGCAAGGCCAGTGGTCTCCAGCAGGGATACCCATGTGTACGGCCGAGAACAGATGCGAATCATAGCCGGCGACTACCTCTCAGTATACGTTTGAATTACGGCATTTCTATTACTATCACTCGCTCTTTGTTGGAGGAGTGTCAGTTCTCTGCTCCGTCCGCCACCTCCCCCTCCTCCTCTCAGTGGCTGCACCATTCATCCAGCCGTCACAGACACAGGGATCTATAGACTGGCACAGGGTGTGTACACACCGTCTATAGAGCCATCTCATCCTCCCAGCGCACCCCCGGCCACACACCATAGGCGGCTCCGGTACCAAGATGTCCAACCGAGCGCTGTGCAGAGAGGCGAGCCACGCCGGGAGCTGGTACACTGCCTCAGGTACCGGGGCTGGGGGCGTGTGGATGGCTATGTGTGGGGGATGGGGCGGTAAGAGAGTAATGGTGTCCGTGTGATGGGAGGAGTGGTGGAGTCATTTACTGTTTTGGTTAAGAGTTGGTCAGTGGAACTACAACGTTGGCTAAATATTTGGGATATGACATCAAATCTTTAGGAGTCACATATTAGGGTGCTTGTGCCAACTTATGTGTAATGTTTGTCCTTCTGGAGAGACATTAATATACACTATTGAATGGGGAAGGTGTTCTATAAATAAATGCCACATAGCTTGCCTGAGTAAAATGATCTAATATGCCCATTGTTCACTGCTCAGTTTGCATCACTTGTTCCTCCCAGCACAACTAGGCTGTCTGGAAATGTCCCACAAGCCAAGCAATTTCACTGAAGTGGCTACATTTTCTGCAGTGTTTGTCTACAGTTAACTAAAGGAGGAATTGAGAATATGTCTCCTCTGGTGGGGAGAACTTTGGGCAATGCTTTACTTATCATTCAGAATGATGTTTAATGTATCTTCTAAAAATAAGATGGGTGAACACATTATATAAATGTCTAATTGCTCAGATTTATATATTTTTCATAAGATCTTTCTAATGCAAGCATAGTGCACATTAATGTTTTTTCTAAAAGCGTTATGTAGACCTTTTAAGTTTCTTGTAGCATCATCTAGGATAGGGGTGGTCAACCAGTCAGAGATGAAGAGCCAAAAAATATCTATAGGTACCACAAAGAGCCAACTTTACCTTTTTATATGTGTGTGCATATACATATGTTTACCCAGTGTAAACATGCACACACTTACCATACACACATAGATTGGAAATATAATATAATTTAAAATATCTTGCTGTGCAAAACGGAAAATATCCAACACACTGCCAAAATATTCAGAATAATCATAAAATCAGCACAGCTCTTACCTTGCTGCTGTGTCCAACAGATGATAGTTCAAAGGGCTGCTTATAGTCTCTCCATAGCTACACACTGCTTCTGCATCCACAATCCTTCAGACCTCTTTACATGCTCATTGGATCTCCCTTTATACCCCTTACATACACATCAGCCTCTCTACATGCCATCAGTCCTCTCTACATGTCATCAAACATTCCCACATGCCCATCAGACCTCCCCATATGCCATTATACCTCTACACATGCAAATCAGATCACCTTATCTGCCAACAGATTTCACCAACATGTCCCTTACATGCCATTAGATCATCCCACATGTCCCTTACATGCCCTTCAGCCTCCCTGTATGCCATCGGCTCTACCCACATTTCTCATACATGCCACCCACCTCACACATCCCTTACATGCCCATCAACAACCAAACATGCCATCAGATGAACCCAAATTCTCCATACATGCCATCAGATCTCCCCATTTATACCATACATACCAATCAAACCTCCCCACATTCCACTACACTCTCTCTTCCCCCTTCCCTGATTAGATTGTGACCTCCCTGCATTGTTCAGAGGAGGTCAGAAGACGTGACTGCTTCGGTAAGTCGAGTAGTAGAATTTTTTTCAATCTGCCCTTGCTGGCACATGGACATCTATACTCTGTTGATGCTCCCAGCCAGGAGCCACATTTCAAAGCTCAAATAGCCAAATGTGACTCAACAGCCACAGGTTGGCCACCGATGATCTTGCATTATGATGGAAAATATAAATTGTGTGGGTTCATGACAATTGTGACCTGATGGGCTTAATTCGCCACCTGGTCTGTAGGGGTGAAGAAGGATGAAGGGATGTTCTTCTTACACAGTTTGTCTGGGTCTCTTTCTCATAGTCAGTAACCGACTGTTACTGACCACTCCTACTGATGTCACCTTGCCACCAGACACTCACCGACTGTGAATGCCAACTGCGCAATATTTGTGGGAGAATCTCGCTGCCATCACTAGCACCACATTTAACATTCATTTAGTTAACACACATTTTTACTCATGTTTAACCCATAATTGCCTACACTCCTGAATTTTTGGGAGTTCACCCAGGAGAGCAGGGAAGCCTCCCAGGTCCTGATCACCTCGTTTGTGAAGTGGAGGTGGGGCTAAATGTCATCCTGGCCCCACCCCCACCAACTGATAAACTGAAATTGTCAAAGGTTGACAGGGGGTGTTTCATAACAATGTGATTCGTGTGGCCCCTCACTCATGATGGAGCCCCCTCCTGGACAGCTTGCTGCAAAAGTTGGTAAGTACGGTTTAATCCATACGCTGCTGCGGCATCGGGTATTAAACCTCCCAGTGCTGCATTGCACATGTAGACATATTTTAGATAATATTGCACAGACATGGTGCCTAGCGTGGTGATTTAACTCCTTTGGAGTCGGAGTCCATTCAAAGATGGCCGCATCACCCATGCAGCGACTGGGTAAAACAGTGGTTCCATATTCTTTCAAGCAAATCAGAAGCTCTAAACTCCTACATTGTAATGAATGTCTGGAAGAGATAGTGAAGAAGGTAATGTCTTTAGAACAAAGCATACTGAAGCGATTGTGGAAAAAGGTGTGCCTGATCAAAACTGCTAATCAGGGGGTAAGCTGAAGATTAAACTGGTAAAATAAATCAGTGTGTATTGATGGATATTTGTAGATAGGATTTAATTCTGTCATTGAGTATATTATTTATGTTTACAGACTAATTTCTGTAGAATGGTTTGTTAGTACATTGTATGAAAAGACTAGGACCCTGCACAGAAGTAGTGGATTTGTGTTTAAGTTGGCAGTTATATGAAAATGCCTGTGTTATGCTCATAAAGCATAAATAGCAGAGACAAACACATACTATCAAAGGTAGAAAGGCTTTAGTTTCAATATTATTGGGTGCAGTATATTTATTACTGACTTGCAACTAAATACTATTTGCTGTCTGGTAACCATCTAGACTGCAGTATTTCATTATCTGTGCAGAATCATACGATCCGTGTCTTGCTGTCTCCTGTAGTGCATGGATGGATGAAAGCATGGCCCATTTTTAATAACCCCTTAATAGTTTCCTTAAGCTTAACAATACAACAACTGGTCTTAATGTAACAGTGCTATGCTATTTAAAATTCCCTTTTCTCTAGCAGCAGACAGACTTCAATATGCGTTCTGAAACCAGGGAACTACTTGATTTCTTATATTGCTTTTAGTCACCAGTGAACGTGTAAATGTGCTTTTCTAAAATGAGACATTTTAGTTTTTAGCTATTTTAGTTAGGTATTATAATTCCAAGTGCTATAGGCATTGTTAGAGTAGGAAATGGTGCTATGAAACAAGGTGGAACACAACAGTGATCACTGTGAGGCGGATTATGTATATCTGCACAGTCCTCACAAGGAAGCGCAATTATGACTGGATGCACTGGAAAATTTTACCTTTCCCCTCATGTAAGCAGACACAAATTTGTATGTCTTGCTTTATTTGTATTCCCTTTTGTAAGGTTGTATTATGTATTCCTCTTTTTCCCCTCACTGTACCTCCATATCAATATCTTACGCCAGTGATGGGCAACCAGAAACACTTCAGGGGTCGCATGGGCATCCCTTTATCCTTCCTAAGGGCTGCACATTACCATTGTTTTCAGTAATAAGTTAAAACAATATATTTCATCAAAGAAAGAGAAATGTTTCTGTAATAACACATCAGATATTTTAAATAAGTGTTACAAGCTATAACAAACAAATCTAACAGTAGAGCAAGGAAGGAGCTGGTGGCTGCAGGTGAAGACCTGTTTATCACTGCCTTGCACTGAAAGCACACAAACATTAAGTGTTTTTTGTTTTGTTTTTGTTTTTTTTTACTAAACATATTGCTTTATCTGGTTTCTTTTTGTGCTTTTCAGCCATGACAACTTGTGTTGTCCTCTGATAAGACAAAATGTCAGTGCTCTGTGCATCAAACACAATTGTATCCAGACTTGCGGCTTAGTGTTGCATCCTAGGGTAACAGAAATAGACAACTGTGATGTACAGGCATTACTGAAACCAGATAAAAAGGCACACCAAAAAGTGAATCTGTAATCAGATTTAAATTGACTGAAATAGATAACTTTGTGCGGATAAAGGCTTATAAAGTTCCTGCAATACAATATCTTGAGCTCCACTTTTGCTGCGCCATCCTAGGAAATGCAGTTTGTACTGTACTTGTAAATTCACATTTTGCGGTATTCAGTGAATGAAGTGGGGGTATGTATATACATTGGTATTTTATTCCTGCACGTCTCCTACTGCCTTCAGTGTAAAACTATTAAATTACATTCACTTACATTCACATTACATTTTGCATACCGCCACTCCTAAATGTTCACTTCAACCACTGACGGAATTTATAGCTTGAGTGGAGCTCAGATGATGACAGTAAATTAATTCTGCTGTGTGGTAGGGGTGGATGCTGGGAACATTTAAGGGCAAATTCCTTCTGCGGAGAATATTTTACTGAAGTATAACAATACATAGAGCTTCATGAATGTTCACCATTATTCTCATGTAACTTTGCATTTTTTTTAGACAGTATCCAAAATAAAAACTGTTTTCTTCATTGGACCTTGGTAGAAAAATTTATTTCACTACCCAAGACTGTTATTCTTTTGTCTTGCATTAACACAATGTCATTGGGTTACACTGTTATTCACTTGAAATTAAGGTATTCATACACACCAGAAATCACAGGTCATGGACACATCTACCCTAACCCCCCACAGTTCACAAAGCTAAATATTGTCCTGACTGTGAGTTTGAACTTCAGCATAAATTGCATCGTAGTATTGCTGGTAGCTTTGTATCCATGTAAATTGTCAATAAAATCCAGGCTGCTGATGGTACGTCTTAAAATTTTATTTGTTCTAACAGCAAGTAATATAACAAAAAAACTTCATAAAACTTGAATACAAATGTGCAAAAGAAAGAGGATTTCTATGAAACAAATGGGGTTGGGGATGGGCCTTGGAAGGATGAGTAGCTCCTTATTCTATGAAGTGGTTATTTGGGGGGGCTTGGGGTTAGATACCTCTATTTTTTTTATTTTTTTTTTTGTGATCTGGACTCCTCATAGCCTAGTTCTCAGCCTGAGGAAAGAGCATTGATGACCAGAAGCAGGGGAACCAGGCTAGTTGATGCCCCTGCGACATAATGTTTGGGTATCAAAGCCTTTTGAGGAGCAAGGAGGAGTCACAGCTAAGGAAGGGGGCTGAATTGAGTCATCACTCTCCACAGTGTGGTTTGAATTCTCTGTCCATTTGGCCCTCAACCAGACCCTGAATTTTTAGCCTCAGGTGGAGTGAGTAAGGAACAAGTCCCAATTCTGGGCCAGATGAGGGAGTTTGTGGCGTGGCATTACCATAAATACAATGGTAAGGAACTTTGTTTCACACTCTATTGTTTAGTGGCACAGTGCTTAATTAATATGGGTGCTGGTGACCTGGCTGGTCAGAGACTGAGATGCAGTTCCCCGTCTGGTGCAGTGGAGGTTTGTGGCACCTTACAAATAAACTATCATGATTATTGTCTGTTATACTACATTTGCTGTTGGTATAATTTTTTTTTAATTTTTTTTTACCATCACTATTAAAACAGCTCTGACCATAGCTATGCTTGCAACATGTAAATGAAAAACAACATCAGAACTTATTTACCTTGTTTGGTCTGTACATCTTGTTTACATTACTAATTTTCTGTTGGATGCAAGGTAATTTTAATAGGCACGAAGGGGCTGCACTGGAGAGAAAGATGAGCAGGTGATTGGACAGCAGCGAATGAGGGGGTTTGAAAGGCAAAGAGTGAAGAACAGACTAAAGGCACTGACGGGGTCTGGCACAGCTGTCCCTGTTATCACCAACTCTTGACAGCCCTCTACATACATTAAAACCTGCTTTGTGGAAACATTAGAAATCAACATTGCCAATATGTTATCATTTATTTGGTAAACAGTATAGTTATAAAAAATGTTTTTTTTAAAAAAAAACTATAACATTTTGCTTAACTTAAATCAAAATATTATCTAAACAAATGAAACCAAGAAAGTTTTATCGTTTGGCAGACTGTACACAGAGGTCATAGGAATTTTATTGACAAATGCAATGGGTCATTAGACCCTTTGGTTTTTAACATATTCAGGTAAGAATCGTAAAGCCCCCTTGCATTAATCTTTCAATAAGTCTAACAAACTAAGAACCCAGTTTAATCTATCAGTAATTTTCCAAAACCTGTCCTAGAAGTAGTCTATTTTTTAAAATGCAGTACAAACATGAAAGCACATTCTGTTTACCATTTCAGCCATCTTTTTACTTCCACTCACTAGGTTATTTAATATGTCCCATAATTTGGACTGCAATTTGATTCCCCCCTCCCCCCCCCCCAATTATTTATAACTATATCCTGCATTTTCTTCCTTGGGTTTACCATAAATTATAACCAGTATAAGAATCAATTATTGTAAATGTAAAACTAAATGCAGTTAGAAGTTATACATTATATGTTCATTACAGAGATGTGAAGGATAGCCTTCTACTTTAACAGGTTCACTGCAGACCTCAGTGGTGTAGCTAAAGACATGAGGGCCCTGGTGCAAAATCTAGGCCAATGCTTGCTGAGTGTTCCGCAGCCAGCCCTCCCACACACAAGTCCCATGTTAGCAACATCAAGTGAGAAGCAGAGTTTAAACAGGGTTCAAGCAATTATTGTGCCTCAATTTGTATGTGAGTTCAAGTATGTTTTTGTTACCTTATAAAACAAAAACAAAATTGTAGGGCAGAAGTAAGCAACTGATTTGTGTATCTTCAGCAAAACAGGAGGTCAGGATGCTATGACATCAGGACTGGTATGTTTTTGAAGTGGGAGGAAATCCACGCAAACTCAGGGAGAACATACAAACTCCACGCAGATAGGGCCATGGTCGGGAATTGAACTCATGACCCCAGCGCTGTGAGGCAGAAGTGCTAACCACTTAGTCATCGTGCTGCCCTGTTATAAAACACAATTTTTTTCTGTACCTTTGGACACTGGAGAGTTGCCCTGCTTGCACTCTTCAGATGTTGGCAATGATAACTACCATAGGATCATTTAAATCTGTTTACTGACAAACCTATGTAATTCTTTCAGTGTACTTATTTTCATTTTTTGGGGGAGGGGGGGTCTGCTTTTCTTGTCATATCAACCATTATGGTAAAATCCAAAGCATTAGTTTCAAGGCCAACAAAGAGTATTATTGCAAAATCTCCTCACACCTGTATTCAGCCATTTAATACACAGTTGTTTTTATGCTGAAACAATTGACATTGAGTTCAGCCTTTCACCCTCAAAAACCCTAACTGATCAAAAGGAAGGAGAAAAAAGCCCTACAAAACATAGTCCAATTTAGCACTATACATTCTGTTTATTAGGGGAACGTTCCTTAGATATTTATTGTCTCCTAATACCAGTGGTTGTGGATTCCAGTTTCATGGTGCTCACTGTAAATAACTATATAATTATAGTTTTCTATATATACAGTGGGTGAAATAAATATTAACACATCAACATTTTTCTCAGTAAATATATATTTAATGTGGCTATTGTAATGAAATTTACACCAAATATAAACAACAACCCTTGCAATCCATGCACATGCAAAGAAATCAAACCATAGATGTCCATAATTTAAGTTTTGTGTAATAATGTGAAATGACAGGGAAAAAGTATTTAACACATGAAGAAAGGGAGGTGCAAAAAGGCATGGAAAGCCAAGACACAATCTGAAATCTATCAGTAATTAAAAAGCAATCCTGCCAGCTGCTTCAGCTGCAACTGATGGCCTATAAAAAGGTGTCACACAAGAAACATCTCATGATGGGAAAAGCAAAGAGCTCTCTCAAGACCTTCTCTACCTTATTGTTGCAACTTCCTTCTGTAACTGATGGCATTGGATACAGAAGGGTCTCTAAACTGCTGAATGTTGCAGTGCGCACTGTTAAGGCCATAATCCGGAAGTGGAAAGAACATAATTTCACAATAAACCGGCCACGAGCAGATGCACCTCGCAAGATTTCTGACAGAGGAGTGAAAAAATTATCAGAAGAGTTGTCCAAGAACCAAGGACCACTACAGGGTGCGTCTTGAAGCTGTCATTACCAACAAAGTATTAAATAAATTTCAGAAAGCGTGTTCAATACTCTTTCCCTGTGCCATTTCACATTATTACACAAAACTTAAATTATGGACATCTATGGTTTGATTTCTTTGCATGTATGGATTGCAAGGGTTGTTGCTGACATTTGGTGTAAAATTCATTACAATAGCCACATTAAATATATATTTACTGAGAAAAATGTTGATGTGTTCAATATTTATTTCACCTGCTGTGTGTGTGTGTAATATACATACATACATACATAGTCCCGTTATACATAGGGATTTCCTGCTAGCTCTGTACTCAGCAGGTTGGCATTGCTAAATATTTTGACCACCCTCGCTAAATGCATAACTTTACATTTATCTGCCATGTTGCTGTCTAAATCTCCCAATTTCTCTACTATTCACATTTTTATTTTATACATTTAGGAACTTGTAGTTCAGCCTAATATTTAAATTCAATTTGCTTATATTCCTAAAATGATTCAATGATGATGATGATGATGATGATGATGAAATATCCACTTCAACATAAATTAGTTTACCAGTATAGTGTTCTATCAGGTATGGATATTGTTACCACATAGAAATAATCAGTTATACTCCTTAGACAATTGGTTAAATCATCATACTTGTGCAAAGCCACTGTTCATGAAACTGGCTGCCTTAAATGCCAACTTGTGATCGTCTTTGTAAATATTTTTTTAATTATGTTGTAGATACAGGGAGGATAGAACATCACTACAAGCAGCTGCTCAGGCCTGTCTGTCTAGCTTGTGGTAGCTTTACAAAAAATGTATTTGTCAACATGTACCTGACGTTAGTAGATAATACAATGTAATTATTTGGGAATTAAATTTAGCATAATGCCTTATGAAATTGTTGCTAAATTAGCCAGTCATCTGAGCATCAAGAATTGAAGCCTGTGGCTGGTTTAAGACTTTTTTTGCTTCTCTTTTTCTATTTGATCCAAGAAATCTCTTCAGAAGAACATACTGGGTTTCACTGTCTGCTAAGAACAGGAACCTGAGGCTACAGTGGGGACAGACAGAACAAAATATTGCCTGGTCTGACAAATCTAGCAAATTTCTTCTACATGCACATAGTAGGATCACAATTTTGTGTACACATAAATCCATGGATCCACCCTGCCTTGTGACACAGGCTGGTTGGTGGTGGAATGATGTGGGGAATGTTTTCTTAGCACACAATGGACCCTTTAATACTAACTGACCATTGTTTAAATGCCTACATAAATATTGCTGACCATGTTCATACCTTTATGGAGTATAATGCATGGTGTAACACCACACACACCCTCCCTCTCTCTCTCTTATGCTGGTTCCACAAACGTGACAATGTGTTAAGTTTACTCAACTGATCTCCACATTCGCAGCACAGATGTGCAGCCGATAAATCTGCAGCAACAGTGTGTGATATATGTATGTGTATATATGTGTGTATGAAGGTATGTATGTATGTGTACATATATTTCTAACTCCAGTAAGTGGAGGCAGTAAGTTATTTAGAATTTCTTCTCTGTGAAGATTTGCAACTGGCCGCGATCAAGTTTATAGTTAGGGACACGAGAATGCTAATATGCAATAAAATGCTCAATACACATGTTCTTATAGGAAGAGTTTCTTTACAGTCCTAGGAAAAAAGGAGAGGACCAACTTAGTGCATACTTGTCAACTTGTGGAAGTTGGCTTCCGGCAGCGGTGGGCGTGATGGGGTGGGGCTCCAAAATTTGCGTTATTTTGGACCTAATTCTGCCCACTTTACTAGGAAGTGGGCAGAAGTCTGCCAGATGCGGGAGATTGCCCCACTGTCCCGGGAGTCTGTGAGACTCTCGTGAAATGCGGGTGTCTCCCGATATTCAGGGAGAGTTGGCAAGTATGACTTGGTGTAGTAGTTCAGCTGAAGCTTTATTGAAACAATGGTATAAAAAACTGGAATAAAAGCTCACGTTTTCCCAATGAAAATGAATGCGGTCTCTGTTCCCGGTGTCTTCTCTGGTAAACTGTGTCTACATTATATTGTGAATGCTACCTTTAGGCAAAATATACATATGTTACAGATAGAACTCACAGGGGGGTATTCAATTGTTTCTTTTAATGCGCTAAAACAAAAAAAAACGAGCGCTCTAAAAATATTACCGTTAATATGGTAATTACTCGCTAAATTTCATCTCGCAGCTCCCTGAGCAGCGAGCTGAAATTCAGCCCGCTGGCAGCGAGTAAGTACCGTATTAACTGTTTACGCGCGCAAAATTACCGTATAATATGAAGTTTTTTTAGAGCGCTCGTTTTTTTGGGTTTTAGCGCGTTAAAACAAACAATTGAATACCCCCCCTAAATATGTATACAAAAAAAATCACTTTATACTACAGAATCCTGTCTTTAGCAGCTTCACATCTGCTTTCTGTGATGGTCCATTTTCAATGGCGCAGAGACGCATTGGTTTCGGGAATGCAGGAAAAGAAAAGTCTGATCATTTTAGAATGTGCCAACACTATCTGCAGTGATGACTGATTGTGATGAAAAATCTATTCAAAACCTGATTAAGGCACGGATCTAAAATATACTACCTTCCCTGCTAATTAAAGATGAATAATCTGCAGGAGAAATGAGGGCTAGCAAAAAATTACACCGGATGAAGGAATTTTGTTTTGCATGTCTCCCCTATCCGATTAGGCAAATGCCTGAATAATTATTTTCTTACTGCAATACTTTTATATAGTTGTAAAATAGTTATGGTTAAAGGAATATAATGATCAAAGTTGTGTGTAACTTATTTTTAAACATGACTATAAATTTTTCACAAAATTGTTTGGATAAAAATCTTTTCTTGCTTGAGCTGCGGTTATCTCAAAGATCTCCTTCAGTCTCTTTGGCTTTTGGTTAGCTAAATTAGATAAGATCCGTTTGTTGAACTACTCTGTCCAAACATCTGATCCAGTTTTGGCTCCACTGGTACGGTCAGAAGATAGGCGCTATCTGCTGTCATCTTACCAAATTTGTTTCCATGACTAAGTGGTAACTATGGCAGAATCCTGTATTTGTGGCATCCCTACAAAGTGGTAATACTCAAACAGCATGTTTCATTAGGAACACCACATACTTGGGTAGCAGCACCTGTGTAGAGAGCTGCAAATGAAGAAAGTAAATATAAGTGAAATATTTTTTGCTTAATATGAAATAAAACCTTCGTTTGCTCCATAGTTGGAAAGTCAAATTGGACAGATCTGGTGCATGTTTCTTTTCAACTTTTCAAACGTTGGCTAACAGATTTGATAGTACAGAAAATCTTGATCTAATTTTTACAATGTTTGGTTAAGTCCACCCATATGCCAAAATAATTCCAAATGGACCAGACATAGTCTTTTCTTTAACATACCCTTTTTATTTAAATGTTTGTAAACATTTTACAAACAAGAATAATGGTTCGATATTTGAGAACAACGTTGCCATATAATCAGCTAGTCTGTTGCCACCACGAAAGATCTTCTCCTCCATTTCAATTAACTTTTGCCCAGGCTAACCAGTTCTTCCTTATTGGCACCTGAATAGATTCCATTTTTAAGTCCTTTGCAGTGTTTAGTAAACAAAACAAAAAATAATCATTTATTTTAGATTTTATTTGAATGTGTATTGTGGTGTAGGGTTCTGAAGGTAGTTTGATTTGCTATTTACATCCCTCCCAACACAACTGCTGATTCCTGCTGCAATGCCGCTAAATATGTAAGACTGTGCACCTCCACAGGTTTAAGACTGACTTGCAAAAACATGTTTAATGACCATCAGAAATGAAGTTTATACCTAGATCTCTTTGCTCCGAGAGCACATATGAGTTAGCAGGATTATCTGCTGCTTAGTCACTGTATTTTTGTATTGCGCTGCTGGCATCCGTGTCCTTGCAGTATCATTCTTCACCTTAAGGGAAGTGGTCATACAAATTCATTTTTTTTTTTTCAGTTTTCTTAAAATGTATTAATGTTATGTACATGGGACTTTACCAATTGTTTTCAGGACTGTTGTAATATTTACTCTTTCTTTCCTGATCTAATAATACATTGGTTAGCTGAATGAAAGAAAAAGCCATTTCAACAGACCTCAAGCATTTTATGTAGCAATTGGTGCTTTTGTTCTGCAGCTTCCTAACTCCTCCTGCAGTAACTAAAGTGCTTGGGCAGCACATTGAAGATAAAGTGTGGGTGTATAGGATCTGGGCATTATTTATATTAGTCCCTGTACTCTGTGAATTATTAATGTTAGCAAAAATAAATAAAAATAAAACTGCTCCCCTTTTGACAGCTTTCCCTATTACAAGAGATGATATATTTGAAAAACAGAAGAGGAGAATTAATAATTGTAAGCGTGACTAAAGTTTGCTTGTAATTTTGTTTTAGGACCCCAGCTGAGCGCCCAGTTGGATGGTTGGCTGTCCCAAGCACAGACCTCTAAAAGACCAGCAAGAGCCATTATTGCACCGTGAGTATTGTCTTAATTAGAGTTTCATCAGTTCTATCAAAATTAAGCCATTACCTTTTTGTGCAGTTTTGAATTCCTTTTTTGTTAATATATTCTGTCGGTTATTTTTGTGTTAGCTGGCAACACACTTTGTGCTATAAGTCAGTTGGTGAGCATGATTGAGTAATCGTAATATTTGGAATAGTTATCGGGCATTTATGTTCATCTGGTAAATTTCACCACTTTCTAGTCCTCTTACAACCCAGTCCAGTTGGTGTGTGTTGATGCAAAGTGATCCAGCTGCTCTATGTGCTGAATAGACAGTCTCATCCAGTTTGGGCATCCACCTTCTGTCAGGCGCTGTCTCCGCACTGACACTTGGGGCAGGAGACGGACGCCTGCACCTTCCAAGCAACCATGTCCTGTTGCCTAGCAGCAGGACGCTATCTCTGCTCACCTGTCTGCAGCCAGCATGTGTTACCGCCAAAATCTCATTAACCCTATCAGGAGGCACCTTAGGGTATATAAAGCAGCCTCTGACACATGTCTAGTGCCAGAGTATTTGGTCTTCAGCCTTGCTCCAGCATTTGTTCCTGTGTTGCTGTTACTTGGATTCTGACCCGGCTTGTTCCTGACTTCTCCTTCGGTTCCTGATTCTGGCTTAGACTGATATTTGGTATTGACCCGGCTTCCTGACCATTCTCCTGCTTCTGATTTGGCTATATCCGTTCCTCTGGTTGTGACCTGGCTTGTTGACTACTCTTCCATCCTGGTGGGCTGTCACCGCTGCCTCAATTGTTACCTCGCCAGCTGACTGATATTGAGGGCCGCGACCTGCGCGTCCCTTGCAGCGAAGTCCATACCTCCTTGCGGGGGTTCCTGGTGAAAACCAGGGGTGTGTTAGACTCCGCGCCTCAGTACTCAGTAGCGCCAACTGCTGGCAGGTATCATCACTTCCACAGAGTAATTCTGACACCTTCATAGCCAACTTGGACAAAGATCCTGATGTTCAGTTGTGTTTTATTCTTTCTTGTTAGCCAGGACACATCCTGGGTTGCATGGCTAACACTAATATTTATTTTTTACTTTTCTTGTAATCCTTTTTTACAACGAAGATGTATCAGAGGTGGATGGTCATGTGACCAAAATCCAGACCTGGGGATAAATGTATTAAGGTCCGTTTTCTGCAAATCGCCGGTATTCGGCGACTTCGCAGGCAAAATTTAAAACAACAATGTGTTTATAGGCAAGTTTTGCCTTTAAACACATCGCTATTTTAAGTTTTTCCTGCAAAGTAGCTTGTAGCTGCTTCTCTGTTTTTTCAGGGTGTCGTTTTAGAAATTTATAATGGGAAGTTGTTACAGGATGGACCGCCTATGCCACCCTGTCTGTTGTTGCTGGGAACCGGCTGGGCTTACTTTGTTACAGTCCCCTTTAGTTATTCCGAATGCGCTCCTCCTGTCACAGTAGGAGGAGCCTGCTGCCACCACTGCGCTCCTTTATGGCGCCCAGAACCACATTCCTTCTGGGTAACTGTCGCTGCTAGTTTACTCTTATGCTGGTGCACTTGGACTGGTACCCTTGACTGCTTACTATGGATCAGGGTTCTGTGGATGGATCCTCCTGGCCTATCTCACTGGCCAGCTGGGTCGAACCTCAGAAACAGCCGGAGAACGGATTAGCTTTAGGGTCTAATCTGCAGGTCACAGGATTACAGCAATATTTAAGAAGTTGTCAAGCAGGGTCTTGAAGCAAAGAGTGATATTTTATTTCACTCAGGTGCCCTGACAAGGACAGTTCCACTGATTAAAGGTATCAGTGGTCAGGTCAGATGGAACATGAGAATAATATATTTCAGAGTACAAGACAGTGCTTTTTATACTGAATTGGACACAGGCTATTTTTAGAATCGGTATGCAATGTGTTTACACAAACATGGATTTACATGCACTGCAAAGCTAACAATATTCACGCTTATCTGTGATATCTTAAACCTTGCTGTGATATCCTGCATCTTACAGTGGACAGCAAGTCTAATTACATCTTCCTATGACCCTCAGACATCAAAAGGTCTACTTAGCATGAAATTAGCATGAGTCCTTTCTTCCAACAGTTGCAGAATACACATTTCTTCCAAAGAAAATAAATTCCCCAGGAAAAGTTGTAAACCCCAAACAAGACATTTCCTTACACCAAGATATACAAAAGGTTTTTAAAACAAAGGCTTATTGTATCATATATACATCAGAATTAAGGCATTTTCTCTAGAAATGTTAAAACAGAAAAAAAAAGAATTTTCTCCCCCTGGTCTCTGAAATTAGAGATTTCCCTTGCCAAAATATACACAATATCACAAATAAGTACATGTGCAATTATATAAATAAGCGCCAAGCCCTATTTCCTTTAAATAAATTTGTACCACAAGTTATTTATTAGTGATCCAGTCTGTGTAAAGAACCTAAACGAAACATTGTTATTGCGAAGAACCTAAACAAAACCTTGTTATTGCAAACAACTTATTTGCAAAGATATCAGTTAAGTGTAAATTAAGGCAAATAGCCTGTTCCATAAACATTGTACTGTACTTTGTCTATTTTATAAATTTGGTATATTGTCATAGGATGCGGGCAACCATGAATACAATTGCACAGGGAAAAAAGAAGTTATGACATCCAAAAAAGATCTTTTAATATGTCGAGCACTAGAATGTTAGAGGAACATTGACAGAGCAAACAAAACATGCCTCCATACAGAATGCTTCAGGGTGTAAAATAAATCAGCTGCTTAAATCTTGGAAAAGAAATGGGCTAAAATTGTTTACTTCAAACTTAGACAATAAAAAAGTGTCATGTAAACCTAGTATATTATAGGAGTAGAAAGAAGAGGGCTTAAAGAATGATAGGTATTTGAAATTTGTAATGTCTGTTGCCATAATCTTCCCAGTATCAGATCAACATGGAAGGCTCCCTGTTTGAATAACAGTTTTTTGGGAAACCAGTTGAAGCATATATTGGGGAATGGGCTTCCTCTTAGTCTTTGGTGTTGTGGTACGAATGTCAGCAGTACATCAGATGTTCATGGACTCTCAGTAAAAATATTGATTGCCAACCCTGCTTAGTAGTTTTATAAATCTATCATGTAAAAGATGTTATCCACATCCAACTTAAACCTTTTATTTTCACATAACTTTATAAAAAAAAAAATACAACTACTCTTCAGTGTGCCCTGCTAGTAACGTGATAACATACCTGCACTACAAACATATTTGAAATATTCCATAGTTTCAAATCCAAGCTACCCGTCACTTTGGCAAATCTGTTTTTATTTCTTCTGCTTTATACACAGGACCTAATAATTTTAACCTTGTTGGAAAACTTTCTGCATATGGGTTATTGAGTGACAAAAGTAGCTGTGTATCTTTAACAGAACATTGTTTTGTTTGACAATTTTTATATTATAGTGTTAGTGTCACTTTTTGGGTGTCTTTTTTAATGTTAGAATATCCACATAGTAAAATCATAGACATCAATGTGACATCTGTGCTCCAGTAATTTAACTATTGCTCAATCCGTTTTCTAGTCATGCTGGATACACGTATTGTGGATCTTGTGCTGCTCATGGATACAAGCAAGTAGACCCCTCCGTTACGTAAGTTTTTTTCATTACTGGTCTAATTTGTGACACTAGAATTTGTTTGTTTGTTTTTTAATGAGCATCATAACCAAAGGTTTTTAAAAGCAAAATTCTTGACAAAAAGCCTTAATGGGAGGGCTTTTTCACTTGTCTATCTGTGTTACATGCTTGTAAACCTCTATGTAACGGCAATACTTTGTTTGTATTTTTCCATTGACTAACGCTATGCAATGTTTTTTTAAGAAATAAACTGTCTGCGTTTCAGCATCTCTGTAACAAAATATAATTCAAACTTTTTTGACATAATGTTCTGAAAAAATTATCATAGATTTGTATGGTCCCACAGTGCTCCGCAGCGCCGTACAGTAGAGAAAACCGGTCATATAAAAAGCAAGGACATCCAAGGCAGACAAATGCAGACAAAGGGTGTGGAGGGCCCTGCTCATTAGAGAGCTTACATTCTAAGTGGAAGAGGGGACAACTGAAACAAGAGGAGCAAGTCTGGCTCAGAGGGGAGATTTGGACAGCTGTGAGGGTGTCGTATGCCTATAGTTCATTGGAAAGACCATAATGTGACATTAACCTTGATCTGGATAGAACTTTGGGATGCACCAATGTTACCAACCATAATCTTTGGGACACTAAACTTTAAGATGGAGCGAGCTATAGTTCAATGTCCATAATTGCCCTAGGGCAGTGGTTCACAAACTGTGTGCCGTGGCTCCCTGGGGTGCCAGGGCAATCTCACGGGTGCCTCGGCCAGGGCCATTTGTAAGCAAGGCATGGGGACTTCTTGGTAAATATTTTGGCGTTTGGGCACCTTGAAAAAATTATGGAGACCCTAAGGGTGCCTTGAACTGAGAAAGTTTGGGATCCACTGCCCTAGGGGATCTTTTAGGCAGAAGTGGAGGTATAAAAAGAGGTGATGTCTGTACTCAGAAAACTAGTTTACCTGAAATTGAAACTATGATAAAAGCAGCTTGAAGATAGAGCTATCCAGGCTCTCTATAGCACATAGAAGAGACAATAATCAAGTACTGCAATTACTGTTTGAAAAGGCAAATTATAGCATGTGATTTGTAAGTGCAAGAATATACAACATTTGTTTTAGACACCATTCAACATGAGTAATGTCCAAAATGTGGTCTAACTAGTGTCTGTGTGTTACTCAAATTGTTCTCCTTTGGTGGTATCCTATGCTGCTGCAAAACTGATCTTCCTCTCATGTACCAGCAAATCCTATATTGGCTCCCTGTGTCCTCCAGAATCCACCTTTTCATACATCTCATATCCAAATACTCTCCCTGTCACCCTCTTAGATATACCTCTGACCTTTGCCTACAAGACTTCTCCCATGCTTCTATCCACTTATAAAATTCCATACCACGCCCAATCAGGCTTCCCTACAGCCTTGAAATCTTTAGAAACCTATCTTTTTGTTTTGTTTTTTTAAGAGCTTACCTTATCTCTCATATTACTCACGCTAGTGCACTCTCACAGCTATTCCAATCTCCACTATAACTACACGCACTACTCTTGTTTCAGCTGTGCGTTCTTTCACGAGCAGGGCCCTCCATACCCTTTTTCATGGCTACATTTATTTTGTATCCCTGTTTTATGTACGGCCCTGCGGAGAACTGTGGCTTCTTACAAATCTGCAATAATAATAGTGTTCCATTCCAGTTCATACATAAATAGTGAGAATAGTTCCAAGTGGAAAGAAAGTCTGTTTAAAGAGAGTCTGTAGGCAAAAATATCCTGGTAGGACGATTTGTTGTTTTTGGTACTGTTGTGTTTCCCCGATCCAGTTTAGCTCATGTGCGAAAAAGAAATACAAATAGTAATGCACCTTCTGGATGTGTAATGGCAATTTTTAATGTAAATTGCACTCGCATTTAGCTATTCCTGTACAGATGTTGATTCTCAGCAGTACATATTCTGTCTGTGGTCCCTGTTGTGTTGTCATGTTTCAGTCTCTGTTTTTCTCCAGGTGCCATTGTAGTTATTGTATCTTCTGCCTTATATTAGAGGTAGGGGGCAGGGGGAGTGAACAGACGGTACAGCAATATTGAAGCATGGACACAATATATTAATGTGAAAACAAATTTGCATGACATTCGGTAAAATAAGGCAGGCATATAGTGGTTCTTTTTACTGTTGTCCTCGTTCATTATCTGTATGATGCTGGTGGTGATACTTGGCATCACGGAGGGGGAAAAAGGGTTACAGACCATGGTGAAGTGCATTCACAGAATCAACAGTTTATGCACTCAGATTAATTGAAAAAGACAGAAGCATGTATATGTCTGCCACTGTTCACTACTCTCCATGTAGAGTATCCTCCTCCGGATCTCGCTTTAGTCTTGGAAGTCTCAATGAGCAGGTTCCTGGGAAAGTGAAATTTGGTTAGTTGAAGTATTGGATAGTTTTGTAATACATTATAAAACTTGTGTACCAAGATTTTTGATTGTAGCATTGTCTCTGCTTTATTCCATATGTTGAAGAACTCTTACATTAAGGCTTGTTAGTCCAGTCAGAAGATCACCAAATACGCAGACCAATAGTAATCGTATTCCAACTACATTTTCACTATTGGGCCACATGTGCTAGTGTGGAGACAACTGCCAATGTGATATTGCAGTCACTGTGGCCAGGTTAACTGATACAAATGTAAACATTCCCAAACCAAAACATGAAAATGTTCTTAACTTGCAGTATATTGCCTTGCTCATGGGTGTTTTCAGTGGCTTTTATAAACTGTTGCAGTGCTGAGCTAAAAATCTGCTGTTTGCTTTTCTTTCCCAAGTAAAGACTTGACTTGCATTGTTTTGACATCATGCACCATCTGTGTTGATGGATGCTGATCAGAGATTTACATCTCTAAAACGTTTTTAAGATCTGAAAAACATTTTTATCCATTACAAGGATGATTTGGACTCTAAGATTTTCATTCTAATGTTCTTTTATAACTGAAGGCTTTAAATATACCATACTGTTCCTTTATATTTTGTTTTGTTCAGGATAGTTCAAACTGATGACATACAATCAAAGAATGTTAGAAGCGGGCAAAAGTCAGTTGGCTCATTTCTATCCCTTTTCTTTTTGTTTAAAATACTTTACTGTTTGATTTGCTTATAGCCACAAAACCGCTACTGTTCACCAGATACTTACCGAACTAACTCTTCTATAATGGTTAGTTCCGCTGCATCAGCAGCTCAGTCAGGAACTAAGAACTTTAGGAATGTGAGGATTCAGCAAAGCCACCACTTACCGCTAAACAGTATTTTGTTTGCAGCCAACCACTGTATCCCTCTTACAATAGGCCAGTACATGATATCCAAAAAGATTGTTTAGGTAAGAATGTCCCACACACTGTGCACTCAAATTGAATAATTGAAATAAAGTACTTTTATTTAATGAATAAAAACATATAATTTCATAAGACTCCTTGTTGTAGCGACAAATTTTACCCATAAGCATGATTCCAGCAAAACATTAAATTATACCATCAGTGACCAGAAAATATATGTAAAAAGTTAATTTATACATAGTGTTGGGGTACATTCTGGACAATTTGACAAATTAATGTTATCGACATACAACTAACATCATGTTGGCATATTTTTGCTAATTATGTTTTTACATTGACTGTGTGCAGTGACCGTTTTCATTGAATTTGATGCAGAAGTCACAAGTAACGGGAAATATTTGCCATCACAATAAGAGCTTTATGAAATTTTTGTTCATTAAACAAATTGCACTATATTTTAAATGTTAGTCTGAACATGTGGGTTTTTCATGGGTTTTTAGTTTACCTTTACTTCACCATTACATCATTGTTTTCAACCTGTTTTGTATCAAAGTATGCAATAGGGATAATACACGCACTGCTGTCAAGTATATGGATATTAGGAATCATTAGGGAGTTATATGTATAAACAAGCCTACAGTGTTGTGCTTGTAAATGTCACATATTTATAAGGGTTTATACATACTGGTAACATCACTTGTATATTAAGAAATGTTTTAAAACATGACATTTTTCTACTTTATTTGATGTATCTTCCATTTTGACACATATGCCGTATATATTGCTATGTATCTTATATTTTACTTATATTTTTAAAATATGAGTATTTTTCAACTTTATTTTGTGTATTCTATTTATCCAGCACTTTATTCTAAGTAGAGAGGGGGGAAATATGAAGCACTATTAATTCTCACCTTACTCTGTGTTTCTATTCATTTTTAATGATAAAGGGGGAAAAAAGAGTTGTGCAAAACTTTTGCTGAATAGGATAACACCATTATTGAAACAAATACAAAAGATAGTGTTCCTGTTAGATGTGGTTGGTAAATTTGACTTTATATCCTAGCACCTCTCAATGGACGCACCATGACCTAGATCTGTAAAATCTAGTATTTGGTAAATTAAGGTTCCCAAGCTTTTTTCCCCTCCCTATATCCCTAAGAAAAGTTCTAGAACATTTGAGTGTCTGTCAACCTTTTTTTTTGTTTTTTTTGCAGTGAGTAAAACTTTTTGTAAATGTAACCATCTTGATTGCATGTTTATCTTCCCCAAGAGAAGTATCAAGTATCTCCTTTATTTCTATTTAGAGATATTAAAACTATATTCTAGTGATAGGCAGGCTGGTAAAACAATCCCCAAATAGTTGACAGTGAAACTGTAGCTGCAAAAGATTAGTTTGGCTGCTATTTATGGAGACCCAATGCACTGGATTCTGCTGGAGGGTCATCAACTGACAAAAGGTAAAGATGCTCTGTTTGAGGTAGTTAGGATGATAATCAACTGAGGTTGAGTTTGATTTTGACTAATATTTGGATCACAAGGAACATGCAAAGCGTCGCCTCTCAGAAATGGATACCTCCATCACAACCTATAGAGGACATTTTTTCGTGAGGTCAAATTCTTCATAGATTTATTTATTTATCAGGATTTTTGCTCAAGTAGCCATATTTGTGGTCTAATAGTTCTATTTATTTAATGATTAGTAGAAAATGGAATAATTACAGAAAAATAGGATCTCTCTTTAGATTTACCATACATAGTAGTGGTTAAATGTATTCATAGAATAGCATTTGGTAATGTAATTATAAAACGTTTGTGAGCAGGTGAAAGCTTGTTCTGATACTGTTCTGTTAGTCTTACATTTTATTTATTCTTTAGTTATAAGGTACATTGTTTCTGTTAAAACCTTGTTTTTTTTACTTTTTTGTTTTATTTAGTAAATGCATCGTTTTTGCATATTTACTTCATAGGAATTTAGTACTGTTTTCTTGTTTCGAAACCTTAAAATATATTTTATGTTCAATTAATCCAAGTAGACTTATTAACAGTGTGATTAAAATGCTTTGTGCTACCATTCTACTACAGTAAATTTGTTCCAAATTTATATACATTTTTCATTCAGTTGTAAAATAGAGGAGTCTAAGTCGAAGGTTCGGCATACCAACTCTACAGCTCTGGTGTTGCCAACAAACGTCTCTGGGTCCATCAAGGTCTTGGATTTCTTTTAATTCTGAAGCCCTATTGAACCAGCCAAAGATTTGTACAATTTCTGATATTTCTGTTTGAGTTTTTTGTTGGTAACCAAGCTATTGACATTTACAATCAATCAATTACTGTTTTCCCCACTGGCTCTTATAAGGAACATTCACATGTTTATTTTATTGTGATATCATTTTACATACATTTTTTAAAGCTAAGGACTACACACTAATAGACATAAGTGGGCAACATTTATCTCATCTTTCATATCTAGCAACATCTGTAGAAATATTAACCACATAAGGTTGCTGTCCAAAATTTCAACTTTATCAACAGTCAGTCCATGTCCAGTTTAATTCTACCACCAAATTAACTTAAATAATTTTTACACATTTACCTTGTTATTTTCACTCATCACTCTAACATCACTATAATGGATGAGATGACTATGAATCACCAAGATCAACATAGAAATGAACGGAGGACGTCAAGTGGTGATATCATTAAGAGGACTTGGTGGCGGCATTCAGTAACCAATGTTAGAAAAATCCTAACGGTCCTCCAGGCCTTGGAGGGTTCAGGGAAAGAAGACCCAGCCTTATTACTCTCCCTAGATGCCGAAAAGGCATTTGACCTGGTAACATGGGAACATTTATTCACTACCCTTCACAAATTCGGATTCCCTGCACACAATACATTAATACCCTGAAAACATTGTATCATTCACCTAATACACAAATCCTGTCCAATGGTTATTTATCAGCTCCGTTTACAGTAGAAAGAGGTACCAGGCAGGGGTGCCCACTATCCCCGTTATTATTTGCATTGGCTTTAAGAAAAAACTCAGACTACATAGGCATAAAGGTTTGGAATCAAGAAGTTAAGTTAGCCCTCTTCACAGATGACATGTTATTGATGGTGTCTAACCCAGAAAAATCAATCCCGGCTATCCTGAGCACAATTCAGGAATTTAGTTCCTTTGCAGGATATAAGATAAACTTTGATAAATCAGAAATGCTCCCACTGGCAGGTACCCAAGCTATAATGAATAACTCATTCCTCACATCTCACTTCACGCTGAGTCATACCAAAATCACATATTTAGGAATTCATATCCCAGCTAAGCTCCAAAACTTGTATGGGGCCAATTACCCAGCTATTATCAAACAAATTTCAATGCTCTTAACCAAATGGCATGATCTCCCACTTTCTCTCCTAGGGCGTAATGCGGTCATAAAAAGTGTCGTTTTTCCAAAGCCATCTTATCCAATAGGATTAAACAAGCTGGACACGCATGTTTGCACAAAATTATTTTCCAAATTTATTTGGCACTCTAAAAAAACCTCGTATACCAAGAAGCAAACTGATTCTTGGAAAAACACAAGGAGGAATAGGCTTGCCCGATATAAATTTATTCACACGAGCAGCATTATTCAGATATATCTCTGACTGGCTTTTTCAACGTAATTGCTATACTGATAAAAAACTTGAAAACGCTCTATTTCACCCATACTCCCCGGCAGCACTTTTACATTTACCTAAAGCCTTGATACCGCCACAATTTGATAAAAATATCTTTTTTTAAGGATACACTCAAAGCATGGATCCATATTAACAAAAAGTATAATAAAGACTTCAAAACAACTACTTTTCTCCCAACCTGGGGTAATCCTGCGTTTCAACCCAGTTTAGAAAATATCAACTTTCTCGCATGGCGTGATAAAGGAATAATGTCAATAAGGGACATTTTTGACCCGGGTGGCAGGATTTATTCCTTTGAGCAATTAAGAGAAAAACTAGGGACCCCTTATTCTCAGTTTTTTGTGTATCTCCAACTTAGGCATTACGCAAACTCAAACCTAGACCCGAGGAAATCTATAGAAAACCCAGATAGTTTGGAAAGTCTGCTCTCCTTTTTGAAAAACATCAAATTTAAAATTAGGTATATATATGCAGATCTATTATCTACACAACAGTGGACAGTGGAGCCGAACAGTGAAGGCGTGGGGAAAAGACATCTCTAGTATAAGTGAGCCAATCACCTTAACTCGGCACTTTGAATGTATGTGGAAATCCTTATCTACTGCTCATCTCCAGGAAGTACACTTGAAGGTGATTCATAGAGCATATATACCATAGTCAAGACGTAGGTTTATGGTTGAGGGAGAGACAGGTCTTTGCCCAAAATGCAAATCTCAAAAAGCAGACTGGCTACATAACTTTTGGAACTGCAGGAAGATTAGGAAATCTTGGTATAAGGTTGTTGATTTTATTAACAACACATTTAAATCAGGGGTGGCATTGGCCGCAGAACCCCTTTTGTTGGCTGACTTCAGCAGTTGGAAAGAATGCCTACCCGGCTATGGGATATTACCTGCTCTGACAGTAGTGGTTACGGTAGCAAAGAAACTGATTCTGCGATTTTGGGCATCGCCAGTGCCTCCATCTCTAGAGATGCTTAAAATTGAAATTTTGAATATTATTTATTTGGACAGAAGAGCCACTCTTCCAGACATAGAAAAAGGTGGAGAGAGATTTCAGAAGAAATGGGGCACTTATATTGTGTCGCTAGAACCCTCGATCCAACAAAATATCTATAAACTATTTGAATATACTACTTGGTATTTACTTAAACAATTAAGCTGATTCTCGACCCGCCTAATGAGAAAAATCTATTCTTGTCTAAAGATACTGCTCATTCTCGCGAATTCTGAGGACTTGAGTTCACTCTGAATATAGAGAAAATTAGAAAAATAATCTCTGGACTTATTCCTTCTATACTCCCTTAAAGACACAGGCAACTAGTAGGTTGGGAAAAGATTGATCTGTATTGTTTGTCTGACTTCTGCTTGCTAAAGTGGCAACTATTTCCCCCCACCCCTCCCCCTTTTTTTCCTGCCCTCCCCCCGATTCCAGGTTTCCTTTAAAACCGTGTTTTTCTTGTTCTCCTCAATATAGATTTTAAATTGATATAAGCATAAAGTTATACATAATGTTGATGTATAATTTAAGCAAATTCAGTCACTGGACTAAAATTTTGAATGTATATGAACGCATCTAAATAAGTGATTGGTGTTGTATACTTTGTGTTTGTTACTGTTATTGTCATTTTTTCTGACTTCTGAGAAAAACGAATAAAAAGATTTAAAAAAAAAAAAAAAAAAAAAGAGGACTTGGTAAGAAGCATTATTTAAGGCCAATCAGAATTACCCCTTGGCTTGTCTTGAAAAAGCTATTGTATCTAAATGCGCGTCATCATTTTGCTTTATTGTCTGGTTGGCTCACAACTTCACTTTATAAAAATATGAATGGATGGTATCCTTGTTAGGTTAAATAATATGCCTTTCAAAGGCAGAGGGGCATCTGTTTAATGTATGCAACTGGTATGAATGAAACTGAGACTTCAATGAGATTGGAGCATCTAAGGCATTAAAATAGGCAAGTGTTGTTTTCTGTGAATAAGGATTACGCTGCACTCGTCTAGGATCCCTTTTATAGTAATAATTTAGGGATTTAGTAGGACACTATTACTGTTACCATTTAAGGTAATTAGATGGAGAGAGTAATCTATAACTAATTTGATTTTATACATTTTAATATGTTGCTGCTGTCCAAGTAATCAGGATCAATGTTTTAATGAGAGCTAATAAAGAGTGAATATCTTTTAACCATACCAAACATCCCAGAGTGCCCCATTAAAATAAAGCGCTACGGAATTTGCTGGCGCTATATAAATAAATGATGATGATGATGAATGTTCTTTTTTTCTTCTCACTTTTCTAAGCACTAACTGAAGAAATTGCATTAGTTCAGCCACAGATATGGAACTGTTAATTTCTCTATCTGTGTTACACAACTTTAACATATATAGAGGCTAAACAACTAGTAGAAACCTGTCAATTTATTTGTTTCCAATAATTTTTATAATCTTTTTTTTTTTTTCTAATTTTTTTATTTATAAAGTGATTGCATATTACACAGTGAAGTACATTAAGCGGAACCACGGCACACATTATGTACAATGACATGAAACAGAGGGTAAAGAGGATCCTGCCCAAATATGCTTTCAATCTTAGAGGTGTTACATAATACAGAAGATAGCGGAGTAACAATTGTAGTTGATGGAGAATGTATGTGTGTGTGGGGCTATTGGAAGGCAAAAGCATTATCAGCCACCAATAGTAAAGAAGTAATTGGCATTTGCATTTCTGTGCAGCTTTTGGGCTGCGCGTTTGGCACAAGGAGAGACAGTGGAAGGTGGAGACATGAGAAATGAACCAGTCACTGTAGAAATTACTAAACGGTTAGCTGTTAACGATAACTGTTCTTTAACTAATTGGCATGTTGGGTTAGATTTTAGTTTATAGGATTGTTGGAGATTTTTTATTTATTTTTTATTTTTTTGCACCATCATATTCAATTATATATCCCTTAGGTTTATCTTTCCATATATTCATCATGCACAGTGTTCTAATCACTCCCCAAAGATTTGGTATGGGAGACCCCAAATTTGTATGGTATTTCCGCAAGAAAGAAAGGCAGGTTAGTTGTATTTGGTACATTTACATTGATACAGCAACATTTTTCCTGATTAATGCACACTGACAGATTCTGCCTTATCTAAGTTTAGTATCACACAAAAGGCTTTGACATCCTTAAGAAACAAACGGCAGTCTGGAAAGGAACACCTGGCCTACATTTTTAAAAGGCACATTTTAAATGATCTCCGTGCCCTAAACGCTCTATGCTAGATGTACACTGTTATCCTTTTAATACTTAAAAGATATGAAAGCAAGAAGGGTGTCGGTCTTGATGGGGAAGACAGCCTGTTTAATTAAATTAGGACCAACAAGATACATTGCCACTAATGTCTTTGTCATCATGTATTTTGTAAACTTTGGTCAAAACTGTTAAAACTTTGGGGAGGAGGTTTGCTTGTTCTAAGAGCACTATGGTTTATATTACAAAATTGAAATACATTTATGGACTACTGACTCCTTTAATTTTCTACTCTGCCATCAAACACATCTCATCAGTGATTTCTCAATGCTTTAATCCTTATTATTAGGCAGAATAATATAAAAAATAAACTTCATTCATTTGTATTCAGTGCCTTACAACAGACATTCTGACTTAAGATCATGGGAGGCACACATGGATGGATGATCAAAGGTGGAATTATTAAATATGGAAATATGGATTAAAAAATTGGAGCACAGCTTAGCTTTTTACAAGAAACACACAAGCAAATACCTCTGAAAAGCTTGCAGAACATGGAGGTTGTGGATAAAAACAAATCTAAATATCTATATAGAGTCATTTTAATAGGGCTTTGGACACACTATGTGTGGCCAGCATGCCCTGTATATTTCTACCAGTGTCTAAAATTGTGCAGGAGAGACACCTGGTTATATCCGAGTCATGCACCTAAAACCACTGGGCGACCACATATGCGCTGTGGATGGTCCCTTTTATGTAGTGGGTGTTGGTAATGTAGGCGGCAGTCATATGGATTTAATGTGCATTTTACTTTTTCTCAGTGCTACAGCCTTGTGACACACAACACTCAAAGCATATGCTGTATACAGCTCATACATGCATGTATATTCATGTTATTACTATGTATAGCTTTCCCATCATACCATGCATGTTAAAGTATTTATGTTTTTAGTACAGCACTGCTCAAGATTTATCCTTTTTCCTATAACATGGCCACAGTTTATGGGCACAGTTTATGACCCTCCATCATTAGGTCAAAAATAATTTGGCCTCCAGGTTGTTAGAAAGTTGGAAGGCATTGTTACAGGGTAATGCCACATTAAAGAATGATCTGTTACTTTAGGGAAATACATAATCTAGTATGTAATCTGTAACCCACCGATACTGAGAATAAGAACATATTATTGGTGGCCAACTACGGTAGACAGTGCTTGGTTTACCAAAAAAATAAATAAAAAGCCTTAATTTATGGATGGTCCCATCAGTAGGTAAATGTATAATGAGCAAGGTTTCTACAGATTGTTTACCCTATTAGTAAATATGGTTTATGGTTTTCACTTTTTATTTTTTTATATAGGTTTAGTGAATCTTTCACAAAGAACCTTATTTATGCACTTCCAAATTTCGTGAATAGGCACTGCTATACTATTTACTATCCAAACCTAGAATTAACATCTCAATAAATTAAGTGTAAAAACAATGTTTGACTGCCCAATGCCAATAACTTTTCTTGACTATTTTATGTGGGAGCATTCTTATATCTGCAAAAGCCAAATTAAACCTAAATTGATTTTAAATATGTTTTAGTGCACTTTGCTGTTTTCTATTTCAATACTTATTGGATTTTTAGTTTATAATAACATGCATAAATAAAATGTGTTTTACTACTGTGCTTTATGCTTGGCATTACATTAAGAGTAAATTTTCTGACCTTTACTCAGCTCCAGCCAGGCACGTATAGATATTAGAAATAATCAAAACATAAAATGAAAAGATACACAAGGTTAAAAAAAAGCACAGAATAGAGATAAGAGAAGTAAAACCAAGACATGCAAGTGAAAGAACAATAAAAGAAAACAAAGACTAAACCCACTTCAGAAGAATGCCATAATTTCGGTGGCACTGTCAACCCCAACAACGTTTTAAATGACAGGGGAATAACAATGCCTATAAGCCCTACAGTAGTAAAATTACTACTTACCATATTTCAGACATGCAGTTTTTCTGGAGCTTCAAATCGACGTCCAGTATGAAATTACGTCATTTAGTATGGACAGAGTGAAAATGTCGGTTTTAAAGCGGCAATACCCGGACCCCACGCCTGTTTTACATTATACAGACATGGGGTCCGGGTATTGCAAACAACTATGTATCATTTATATATATAACCCTTTACTTCCCAGGTATTTCAGGGAGATTTTTTTCAAATGGCTGTAAATCTGTTAAGGAACCCTTAGATACAAGGGAAGTAAGGAAATGAGGGTGTAAGAGGAGAACCTTTTTGAAGGATGTTTTTTTTTTTTTCTTTTGTTTTTTTTAAAAGATATTAAATAGGTTCAGCTAGTTTGTACGTTAAGGTCACAAGCCACCCTTATTCCAGGTCTGTCTCCAGTGTTTAAAGTGGGCTTCATGTATTCCTGACGTCCAGTTGGGCATGAAGACTGTTTTGAGGTCTACATGATTATTGAGAAATAGTTTTATTCAGTTTGCATTGAAAGGCTTCAGTTCGCTTACCCTGCTCATTTGTCTCTTTGTTAAGATAGGAAGTTATTTTTGTAACTACAACTTCCAGTTTGGAAGCATATTATAACTGTTTTATATTGAATTACCTTTGTATTATTTTGTATCAGTTGTTGTCACTATTTTATTTTTATACAGACGAAGAGTTTTCATTCTCGGTCCTTCCCACCATGTGGCTCTTTCTAGATGTGCACTTTCCACTGTGGATATATATAGAACACCCTTGTATGACCTCCATATTGATCAGAAAGGTACAGTATGTGTCAGAGTTTCACAATCCCCCACCTTCCCTACTTGGTCTGGTTATAAAGTAGATATAACATCACCAATCAAGTGAAATATTTTTATTTTAATTTAGACTTAAAATATCTACTAATCATTTTTTGTCTTTTTGAAGATCCTGAGAACTTCTATGTTCTTGCTATTGTAAGTGCAAGTTATCAATGTATTATGTGTTATATTTTTAGTTTATGGAGAGTTGTGGAAGACAGGAATGTTTGAGCGAATGTCTCTGCAAACCGATGAGGATGAGCACAGTATTGAAATGCATCTACCTTATACTGCTAAAGCAATGGAAAGGTATGGTATTATTTTTCCAGTATTCTATTGCAAAATGTTTAAATTTTCGAAATTTTAAATAATCTAATTTTTATAGCTTAGTTGTTGCCTGACCACATCCAGTAAATTATTTTAAGAAATGGGTTCCTTGCTTTCCATGAAGAAGCAATAGCTTTAGGCCACAATTACATTTCCAATACGAAGAGACCTACTAAATATATAATGCTTCTGTAAAAAGATTTATACATGCACTTCAGCTAGTAGTTCCAGGTTTGTTATTGAAAATATTGATTCGATTTGTCAACATTATTTGTTATTTTAGATACATTTGTCAGCTCCAGAGGGGGGAATTCAATTGGCCCACTATTACCGATATTATGGTAATAGTGCGCATAATTACCATCAATACAGTAATTTCAACACTGGCTTTTTGCTCAAGGCTTCCTGAGCCTCGAGCAGAAATCTGTGTTAAAATTACCGTATTAAAGGTACTGCACTTAGCGTGGCGCTATTCTGAGGGGAGTTCCCCCTAGACTGTCCTATGTGATATCAATGCCATGAAAATAGAATGTCTAGAATTAATTTCTATTATCATATATTATTTTTGCCCTCATTATTTACAGCACTATATGACCCACTCATAAGAGACAGAGATTGCACAGAACTTTAGATAGTGGAGAAAAAGAAATACTTATAAAATACACTATTATTATTCTGAATAGATGGACTTTAGTTATGATACCATCACCTTTGCAAAGAACAAGCTGTCATTATAGTGTTAACTGTTCTTTAAAGGGGAAAGCTTTACTAAACAGCAGTCTTATAATCTGCTATGACTAGATGCTAGTAAGCATTCACAATAATTGTTGCTGCATTTCAAGTGTTTTCTCATTTTTGCAATCACTCTTTTACATGTTCCAGAAATGTTTCTTTTACTACTTCTCTATTTCTTTTTTTTAGCCATAAGGATGAGTTTACCATTGTTCCGGTGTTGGTCGGAGCACTTAGCGAATCAAAGGAACAAGAATTTGGGAAACTTTTTAGCAAATACTTAGCCGATCCTACTAATCTATTTGTAATTTCATCAGATTTTTGTCATTGGGGTAAGTGAAAAAACATGCAGTTACCAACTTTAGAGTAAATGCTGATTTTGAAAGCACAAGTTCTCAAGACTATTTAGTTCTCTTTATCAAACATGTTATGCTATTTACTGTCGAATTATTCTCCTTACTCAGACATACAAGTTGGATATGTAAACCACTGAGAGTTATACACATTTCTGATCAATAGGTTATGATGCTGGCATGTGAACTGGTAATATAAATATTAGGAACTGTTGACAGGAATTCACATGGCATGGTTATGATTTGATGCAGACAGTTGCTGAAGTTAAATGTACCTTATTGTAATGTTGGTGAACGGTTATGGCACAAAATATGACAAGTACTTCAAATTGATAACTGCCAATAAAAACTCTGCTCCAGTTCATACTCCTATGCCTTTGATTCCCTATTAACATAGTAACAATTAGGTTCTTTATATTTTAATTATGATTACAAAAACATAATATCTGTGTCTTCCATTTGTTTACAGTAAATTTACACACAAAATAGTCTTTTACATTTGTAACAAAGGAAAACTTACAATCTATTTGTAATTGGCAAGAAGGAGCAGATACCGGGAGAGGCTCACTATAAGTGTAAAAAACATAAACAAGATCCCCTTCCATCATCTCTATTCCTCTTACATATTAATTTTATTATGGAAGGTAGCTAGTGTTGAGTATCAACACTTAGGGGTAAATCTATCAAGCTGCGAGTTTTCGGCGGGTTTGTAAAGTGGAGATGTTGCCTATAGCAACCAAATTCTAGCTATCATTTTGTAGTATTTACTAAATAAATGATAACCAGAATCTGGTTGCTATAGGCAACATTTCCACTTTTCGAACCTGTCGGAAACTTGAAGCTCGATAAATTTACCCCTGAGAGATATTTTTTCCTTTTTTTTTTTTCTTTTTTTTTGTCCTTGCTGGCAAACATGAAATCCTTTTCTCACAACTAGAAATTAGTAAAGATTGAAAATTCAAGTTGCTGAAATGTATCACGGGATTCAGAAATCTACAAATTTATATCTTTTTTTTTTTTTTCTTTTTTTGATCCATTGTCTTAGAACCTGACACGTTGCAACTGTTATTTTAATCACTGTAGCGGGAATAAAAGGGAAGGCTTTTTGGTGGTGGCGGGAAATTCATCTTGGAACCCATGTTACAAAATATAGCTATAGCATTTCTCTGTGTAGTAGTTTGAAACGTTATGTTTACAAAATAAAACTAGATGTTTTTTAAATTTCTCTATATATATATATATGTGTTTGTATATGTGTGTGTGTGTGTGTGTATATATATATATATATATATATATATATATATATATATATAATCTTGTGGCAAGAGCCCGCTACTGCAGAAGCACACGCGTACAACTTCTTCCTTTTTATGGTTCTTTATTGTCAGGATGGTAATAATGTTTTGACACCGTATACTTGCACAGCAATTATGAAGACCCTCAACGCTTACTATACATAGTCCAGCTCTCTGTCCAGATCAGCCAGCTAGCCCAGCGTTGATCTCCCTGAACAATGAAACAAGCAGGGTTTTATACCTGACACTCCTCCCACAGGCCTAGCTTGATGGACAGGTGACACACCCACCTTCTCTTTAAAAGGAAACGCCCATCCCTGGCTCTGTTTAGACTATCAGACCCACCCTGTCTGTTTGCTGAGAGGAAGCAGCTTTTAAATCATGTAAGTAAACCAATTTTAAGCTACACATATGTTTTTACCTGGTTTAATCTCCACCTGGGTACATAGCTGTGCCAATGTTTTACTCTACTTCCCTGCTTTCTCTGCATATTGCCAGCTAAATGCCTTCTTTTGTTACATATCCCTCCCCCTAGCGTCTCCAGGTAGGGGGACGCGGACTTCGCGAGGAGCGCATATTTTCGTGACAACGCATCTGCATTTTTGTGTAGAATCCCAGGCCTATGTTCTACTGAGAACTTGAAAGGTTGTAGTGCCAAGAACCAGCGGGTTACCTTGGCATTTACCTCCCGGTTGTTCTGCATCCATCTTAATGGTGCATGGTCTGTTATTAGGGTGAACTCTCTGCCTAGGAGATAATAGTGCAGAGCTTCTGTAGCCCATTTTATGGCGAGACAATCTTTCTCCACAGTGGCATATTTTTGTTCCCTTGGAAGCAACTTACGACTTAGGTACAGGACAGGATTTTCTACTCCATTCTTTTCCTGTGACAAGACTGCACCTAAGCCAACACCAGAAGCATCAGTTTGGAGGAAGAACCTCTGGGTAAAATCTGGTGCTTGTAGAACTGGAGAGGAACAAAGGGCTAACCGAAGATCAGACCAGGCGGTTTCTGCAGAGTCAGACCAGGTAAATCTATCTGGACAACTTATTTTTAACATGTCCGTAAGTGGAGCAGCTCTAGTGGCGAAGTGGCTTACAAACCGCCTGTAGTAACCTACTAAGCCTAAAAAGGTTCTTAACTGTGACTTTTTATCTGGTCTTGTCCAATTTTTGACTGCCTTCACTTTGCTAGCTGGGGTTTTACATGCCCTCGACCAACAATGTACCCCAAATATTTGGCTTCTCTCATGGCTATGGCACATTTCTCTGGGTTAGCTGTTAACCCTGCGGACCGTAATGAAGCTAAGACCGCCTCAACTTTGGCTAAATGTGATCCCCAGTCTGGGGTATAAATCACTATATCGTCCAAGTAAGCAGCTGCATAAGCTGTGTGAGGTCGTAGCAATTTATTTATAGCCCTTTGGAAGGTGGCAGGTGCCCCATGCAACCCAAAGGGTAGGACTTTATATTGATAGAGACCATCAGGGGTGGAAAATGCAGTCTTTGGCTTGGCCCGTGGAAGTCAGGGGAACTTGCCAATAACCCTTTGTTAGATCAAGGGTTGTTAAATAATTGCTACCAGCAAGATGATTTTCCACTAGTTCATCCACACGTGGCATCGGATAGGCATCAAACTGCGACATACTGTTTAGGCGCCTAAAGTCATTGCAGAACCTAATTGTCCCATTGGGTTTCGGGACAAGCACAATGGGACTATTCCATTCACTAGTGGACTCTTCAATTACATCTAACTGGAGCATCTTCTCGACCTCCTTTCTCACGTCCACCCGTCTGGCTTCTGGAATACGATATGGCTTCTGCTTGACAATGACTCCTGGCGCAGTGACAATGTCGTGTTCGATTAAGGTAGTGCGCCCAGGAATGGAAGAGAAGACATCCCTGTTCCGGCGAATCATTTCTTCAGTCTGTTGTCTCTGCTGAATGGACAAGGCTGGCTCTATGGGCACTTCAGACTTTTCAATGGCAGTACTCACTACCTGAGGAGAGGTTTCCTCATCATGCCAGGGTTTAAGGAGGTTCACATAATATATTTGCTCCTCCCTTCTCCTACCTAACTGGTGGACTCTGTAATTGACAGGTCCGACAGCCTCTAGAACTTCATATGGACCCTGCCAGTGGGCGAAAAGTTTGCTTTCCTGGGTAGCAACCAGGACTAGGACCTTGTCCCCAGGCTTGAAAGATCGAACAACAGCACTTTTGTCATAACTTTTCTTCTGTCGTCCCTGAGCCTTTTTTTACATGTTGCTGCACAATGGGCCCTATCTTTCCTAGCCTCTCATACATGTGGGACACAAATTGTACCAGATTTGGCTCCCTGGGACCTTGCTGCTCCCACCCTTCTTTTAACATATCCAAGATACCCCTGGGCTGTCTCCCAAACAATAATTCAAAGGGACTAAACCCTGTTGAAGCTTGAGGTACCTCACGGATGGCAAACATCAAATAGGGAATAAGAGTGTCCCAATCTTTTTTCTCTTGAGCCACCGCTTTCCTGAGCATGTGCTTTAATGTGCGGTTAAAGCGTTCCACCAAGCCATCTGTTTGTGGATGGTATACAGAGGTGTGAAGCGCCGTAACCCCTAGCAACTGGCACATGTCCTTCATCAGTTTAGACATGAATGGAGTACCCTGGTCTGTGAGAATTTCTTTGGGTATTCCCAAGCGTGTAAACATCAATACAAGTTCTTTAGCTATGGTGCTGGACTTTATGTTTCGTAGGGGAATTGCCTCTGGATACCTGGTTGCGTAGTCAAGCACCACTAGTATATATTGGTGCCCTTGTGCGGATTTTTCCAGGGGCCCCACAAGGTCCATAGCTATCCGTTCAAAGGGAACTTGTACTATTGGTATTGTAACGAGAGGTGCCCTGTACATGGGTTTGGGACAGGTTCTCTGTCAAATGGGACAAGACCGGCAATACTTTTTCATTGCCATGTGTACACCGGGCCAGTAAAACCTAAGCAGAACTCGTTCCCGTGTTTTATCCTCCCCTAGGTGTCCCCCACAGACATGTGTATGTGCTGATTTTAACACTAGGGTTACATGGACCTGGGGAACCATTAATTGTTCTACTTTTCCCCCCTGTACATTAGCAACTCTATACAGGAAATTATTTTTAACAATAAAATATGGTATACCTTCTGCAGGCTGGGCGGCTTTCGCTACCCCATTTACCTCAGTCACACTTTTAAAGGCATGTTCCAAAGTGGCATCATTAAGTTGGTCTCGAGCAAAGTCCTGCAAAGGAAACAAAATTGGTATTGCAGACCAGTCCGTATCCTCACTGACAGGCGGGGTGGGCTCATCTGCGACATCACCGACCAATGCTAGTTTGGACTGTCCATGTTTCCCCACAGTTGGATGCTTTTGTGGAACTCCTGCTGTGACTCCCAGGATGGCATTCCGGTTTGGCGGTTCCCAAAGATCGATCTCCAGATGTTGTGAATTCTTAGGCGGTTCCTTTAAGACCGGGCTTCCGACCGTTGCATCAGTTGCCGGCATGTCCGGCCGGATCCGCTCACCGAGGACATCATTAAACAGTGGGAAGTCTCGACCCAAAATGAGTGGATATGGGAGTTTAGGTGCTATGGCAGCTACCACCATAACAGTTTTGTCTTTGAGTGTGACTGGTAGTATTGTTCTTTCATACTCCTCTGTTGTGCCATGTACGCAAAGAACTTTCACTTTGGGCAACCGAGAGGTTATGGTTTCGGGTAAAGCAGAGCTGGAAACCAATGAGAGTTCACTCCCCCCGAGTCAACCAAGGCCAGAACAAGGTTTTGGTTGATTAGCACAGTCACCCGGAACAAACAAGGACTTCCTGATGTAGGACTCATGGTAAAACATCTTGGAAATGCAGCTCCAATATGTGCTACAGAACAGTCCATGGGTTCCTGTAGTTTAGGACACTCTGCCTTAAAGTGGCCTGGCTCACCACATTCAAAACACTTTAGATTAGACAGCTTTGCACCTGGCCCTCTGTCCGTAGCAGTTTTGCCATTGGGCCCTGTGGCAAGGATTGTCAAACCTGGCTTTTGGCGTGGCAGCGGCTTTGGCACAAATGCAGGTTCTTTAGTCATTTGCTGTAGCGCACAAAACCTTTCTACCACGGTGGCAAGCTCTTCATAAGTTTGTGGGTCTGATTGTAGAACCCACCTTTGCAAATCGCGGTTCAGCCCTCGGATGCAGTGATCTATCGCCAGAACTTCAATAATCCGAGAAGGCGAATTCTCCTCAGGCTGCAGCAATTTCTTTAAAATTTTAGAAAGCTCAGCCACTTGCGTTCTGACCGTTTTTTCTTTATCATAGTGCCATTGGTGATAGCGCTGGGCTCGGCCTGGCCCGGAAACTCCAATGCGAGCCAATATCTCAGACTTTAGACACAAATAATCAGAGGCCCGTTCCTCATCTAGATCCATATAAGCTCGCTGAGCTTCACCAGTCAGATATGGCGCCAGTCTCTCAGCCCAATCTTTAGGAGGCCATTTTGCCCGATTTGCAAGTCTCTCGAAAGACACCAGATATGCTTCTACGTCATCAGCTGCTGACATTTTCTGGAGAACAGGACCAGGTGGTTTATTTCTGTCATGCCTCACCTGGCTTAACTCTTCTCTTAAGAGCCTTGTGTTTTCCACCTGTGCCTCGGCGACTTGTAGCATCTGAGCTTGCTGCTGTTGCTGCGCAGCTGTCACATTCACAAGGGTTCTCAGTACTTCCTCCATGTTGACGTCTGCGCGGGTTGGGTAGCGGAAACTTGCTTCCCGGAGCATCCCACTCCTGACACCACTTGTGGCAAGAGCCCGCTACTGCAGAAGCACAAGCGTACAACTTCTTCCTTTTTATGGTTCTTTATTGTCAGGATGGTAATAATGTTTTGACACCGTATACTTGCACAGCAATTATGGAGACCCTCAACGCTTACTATACATAGTCCAGCTCTCTGTCCAGATCAGCCAGCTAGCCCAGCGTTGATCTCCTTGAACAATGAAACAAGCAGGGTTTTATACCTGACACTCCTCCCACAGGCTTAGCTTGATGGACAGGCGACACACCCACCTTCTCTTTAAAAGGAAACTCCCATCCCTGGCTCTGTTTAGACTATCAGACCCACCCTTTACTAAAAGGAGGGTACCACTGCACTAGGTATCGCTATTCCAGTATCAAAATATAATTATAAAGGTTGGAATGATTTACTGGGTGGTGCACTATTACACAGATAGCTAATATTGAAGCATGAAGAGGATAGAAAGAATTGTGTATTGGAAGGCACTCAGCGATCTTCTTGTTAAAAATAAAAAACTTTTACTTTATTGATATACTTTAAAATATTAATATATACCTCCTAATTGAATAGCGAAATATTTAAGTGACTAAAGTGAATTAAAATAGCAAATTAAATTGCTATGCCCTGCTACTTATTATCAATATATATAAAGAAAATCAGTATATAATAATCACTCCTATTATAAATATATTTGACTACCTAAGATACCATTGCAACTGAAAATGTGTGATGTGTGTACTATAGTCACCTTGATTGGAACCAATGGTCATATGATTATAGTTGACACAATTTATAAGGTAATGAGCTTATATGTTGACTCAGACCTCTGGTGATTATTTGACTGTAAGGAGCGCTTTATTATATAAGTATACCCCATATACAATCTCATCAATAAACATTCATGTTTATATAAGCTCACACCAAGTTGAGCATTAATATATATTGTTAAGTAGTATTACTGGGGCTAAAAGGAACTCTGACTAGTATTTATTAGGTTGTATAATCTAGTAATCCTTTGTCCCTGTAATCTTCTTAAATAGTTACTGAACTGCTAGCAATCAGGCACTTGATATGTCTGTTGTTCTCCTACTAATATCGATAGTGCCGTTTGGCTGCATACATCTCTTGGAGTCTGGCAGATGACAGGTCCTTAAGATTAAGTTCACCTACGTGGGGGAAAAAAATTCATGGCATATACATTTCCGCACCGTGCATGCACACCAAAATGCGTACATAATCATCCATATTCAGATTGTGGTGTTTTGTTGATTTACTGGTATGTTCACGTAACTGCTACACAGGTGTGGATGCTTCCCCAAATACACCTCTAAGGAGGCGTATTTCTTGCAGCTCCTGGAGGGCTGGTGAAGCATACACAGTGCCGCTGATGGCCATTATTATTTAGCAACTGCTGGTATTGACCCCTCAAGCTGATTTCAAGACACTGTTCTCTTTTGTGTATATGACACTTTATTACATTACTATATTGTGTCCAGATAAGGTAACCTGACCTTAGCATTTAATGCTGATACTGTCAGCCACGTTTATGCTACTGTGCTGCATGAGTATACACACATTTGGTGCGATGCTATGTGTTTTTTTTTGTGTGTATCTGACTCAACATATGCATGTAAGTGCAGTTTATTTATTTTTTGTGTGCAACTTTTCCTTGTACATTTAGGGGGCAATTCAATATCCCCCAGAATAGCGCTATAATAAATGTACTAACGTTAATACGGTAATTTTAACCCCTGCTTTTTGCTTGCAGCTCAGGGAGCTGCAAGCAAAATGCCGGCGTTGAAATTGACGTAATTACGCGCACTATTACCGTGATATCGTTAATAGGACACAGGCCATGTTATTTTTGACAGTAACGCAGCCAATTGAATTCCCCCCTTAGAGTGCAAATGCATCCAGCTCAAAATGATCCCCATGTTTAAAGATGAAATTCAATGTATTTCCAGAAAATCTAATTTCCACCTCTCAAAAGAACCTTTTCAAACAATTAAGCACATCGGTACATATTACCTCAGAAAAAGGAAATTTTTGAATCTAGAAGATCTAGAAAGTGAGACCATAATGTCAGTTTGTTTATCTCTAACATCAGCATCTGTTCAGTAGGAAGTTTCAATTTCCTAGAGGCCTCTTAAAAACTCAGTAGGCTAAAATCTTTTCATTAGATACCAGATCCTTAAAACTCATAAAGCTTTTCCTCTCTGTGCAGAATTTTGCTTCTTAGACTTGGCGTATAAATAACCCCTGTTTTTTGTCCCCTTTTTCACAAGTAGACAATATATAAGGCCTTTGTTAATCTAGTTTTAGGGGTATTATATAAGTTGGTTAAATAGCGAATAAATCGGTCATTAATGCCGCTATTATTATTTAGTTTTGTATGCTTTCTCCGAATACAAGTTCAATATACAATTAGGTTCCTATATCTGGTTTTCTACCAAATTATTGAATTGCTGTAAAGTCGTTGCCCAGATTGCAGAATTTTCTACCGGAAACTATTTGATGTTTATCAATAGTATGCGGAAGAATTTAGCAAGATTCTTTGTTAAAATTTTATATTCAGCATTAAGAAATGAGATCAGTCTTATACCCCTTTCACACAGAGGCATGGACCTGGGAATTTCCTAGGTCGTGTGTCTGTGTGAATGGGGTGACCAGGGTTATTTCCAGGTTGGAGCCAGATACATTGCTGTCTGACAGGTGTTCCTGGGTTATTCGACCCAGGTTCAGTTAAAAGCAGCTCATTGGAGGGGCTTAACTTGAAAATGCAGGGCAGTCACAGGTCCAGTGTGAAAGGCAGCGACCCGTGATATACCCGGGACCAAAGTGCAGTGCGAATGGTTGCAGCTGTGTTCATTATCCCGTGTCTGATCCCGATTTTGTTGAGAAAGGGGTATAAATGATTAAGGATCTGTGAGATCTCTTCACTGTTTTGGCAATACTTTAATAAAAGTGTCATCGAACACCTTTGTCTGTCCCTTTTACTAGAGCATGCCAGTTATATTAGGAGATATTTTATCTTAGTATCTGAGTATTTTAAAAAAAAAAGATTCTGCAAATCCATCTGGTCTTGGAGATGTAAGGTTTTTAAAATGCATAATTAGTTATATCTCCTCTGGTTATATATTTTATTTAAACCTTCTAATTGCATCTGTGACTTTTGGTCATTTAATATTATTCCAGAAGTTTGTCTTGTTCAGTAAGTGAAAGTCATCCTTCCGATACGGTTTACTGTAGAATTCTCAAAAAATTCTGAGACCTCTTCATCATAGCTAAATTTATTTAAAAAATTGTGGAACTTCCATTTCTGGAATACCATCACTCTTTTCTATGCATGCATTATAAGGTTAAATTCCTTCTTTATTCTTGGTAAACATGATGAGATCAAGGGTATTATTCACTTAGAGATTCCCAAAAATATAATTTAGTCTGGATAATGAACTAAAAGCACTGGATAAGCAACTTTTATCTAACAGCTTGCATAATTCTCCAGACGTTCACTAGCTGGAGCTGCATACTAATATATGCTATACCAAAATGAGGACAAATTATTATTTTTTCCAGTTTTTGTTTTTGCAAATTGTCTAAATCTGCATCTGTTATAATATTAAGCGAGGAAGTTATGCAGCAGTGCTGCAATTTTCAAGGAAAATAAAATCTTCTTTTTTTTCTTATTTTTAAGTATAAATTGCATAATTGTAGCCCTTTACCATTATACAATCTGTTATTACATAGTGTACTTCAGGATCAATAATTCTAGCATGTACTATAAATGGTATACTCTTTTGATTAAATCCCAACCCTTTTAAAGAAAATCCTTTCAATTCAAATTTTGGCACCTGTATTGCAGTTATGCATAACATTATGACAACCTGCTATGATTAGGGTGAGGATATATTTGCTGCCATTGTACTAAAAATGTATATGGCATATATATTATAATATACAATACATGCTATATTGAATATAATAAAATTACATTTCCTCAATAATTCAGCACTAAATAACTTTTGTATTAAGTTGTTTATCAATCAAAAATCTGGACTGAGATGTAAACTATGAATGATAACTGTAATTTGTGATCATAAAATGAACTGAGCAGTGCCAAGTTTCTGCAGCTTTTCTGAAGCTGTATTAACCTTTTAATGTATCCCTACTTTGGTGCAGGTTGTACCCTAGCAATCATCTTAGGAGGGAGTTGATTGTGTCCTGAATAGATCTGCACAGGAACATTCAACTAGGTGGTTTGAAAGGTCTCTATGTTCTTTGATTATCTCTGTTTACTGGCAGTCGTGTCCCCCTCACCATGTGGCATGGTAGCTGCTGTCAATTCCATTGCATCCTCTGGTAACTAGGAATCCTCAAAAACCAAATGGGGTGAATATGCGCATACAAGCAGGAAAGATCAGTGCAAATGTTTTGACCTTGTGAAAATAACTTGAAGCATATAGGTGTAAAGTTTCTCTGAAATCTCATCAACTCTGTTGATAAATCTTTAAACTGGAACAGCTTCTTTTCCTCCTTCCTTATTTTTTTATTTAATGTATTCTTTATTTAAATGTTGCATAACAATCATCATTGATTCACAGTAACAATTCAATGGAAGCTAATGTAACAAGACAGCAACATAATGAAGTTTTCAATGAATATGAGAACATAACTACTTACAGGTGGGAAGACAGACAGACAAGGGAAAGTGGGGGGAGGTGAGGGAGGTGGAAGGAAGGACAATAAGGTGTGCAAGAGGGCAACAGGCCAAGGGGGATAATTCCTCCATAGACATGTAAAAATCAATGCAGTGGAACCACTCAGATACAGTCAGAGGAGAGGGAGACTTCCAACAAATCAAAATCAAGGATTTGGCTGCATTGTTTAAAGTGTTTAAGGAGCGATTTTTTTTTTTGATTTTTTTTTTTGTAGAATGAGAATGAAATGTTGAACAAGTGCCAGAAACCAGTCAGTTGGCACATCTGCCCCCGTGATCAGTTTGGAGAGATGTATTATTTTGTTCCAGTAGGGGGAGATTCTAGAGCATGACCACCTTATGTGGAGCTGCGAGCCAACGGAATAGTTGCATCTCCAACAAAGGAGAGAAGCACTTATTGAAAATGTATATAACCGTTCGGGACATCTGTGCCATCATGTCAGAATTTTATATTGGATTTCGACAATGGCTGTATTTTGTGAGCATGCATGAGTAGCCATGAAAACTTGTGGCCACTGGATTGGCTCAGTTAGGTCCCTAAGGTCTCTTTCCCAGATCTCTGTGTTAACGAGGTTATGTCCTCAATAAAGCTGGGTACACACTACAGAAATTTCAACCAACTTTTTATGCCGAGCGATTTTACATGCGATCGATGGTCCGATCGCTCGGTCCATGGACTGCATACACACTAGCCTTGTTTAGGATGATAAATGGAAGAGCAGATGTCCCTTTAGCAACTTTTTACAGCCATGTTGTCGTGAGCAATGGCTGTAATTTCTTACTGTTGTGGATCGGTCGGAAGTTTATACACACTACACAACGGAAACGAGATTGGAACGAAAATATTAAACGGTACGACCAACCAAATGAGGCGACAATCGTCCATTTGGGCACACTTTCGACCATCGTGTCACTGCACACACTGACCCGCTTTTGAACGAGCGGTCGTATGTCGGCTGTTTGAGACGATTATTGGATGAAAACAGTGTAGTGTGTACCCAGCTTTAGTATTTGGTAAATAGCAGAGACAGTGTGTTTGTGAAAGTGCAAAAAGTTTCAAAGGGTGTTAGCGGACTGGTGATATTGGCTTGAGTGCTTTGTTTGTGTAGAAGAGAGCAAAATTGTAAATATCTCTGTGACTGGATCACTGATAAATAATTTTTGGTATAAATTTATTTAAAGCAAATAGCGCAGACCGCTTATTTATATAATTACCAATGCACTTATTTTTGATATTGTGTATAATGTGGGATAGCAAATTGTTATCTCTGAGACCAGGGTAGAAAAGTTGTTTTTTCTGTTTACCCTTGTTAAAGGAAATACCTTATTTCTGATGTATATATCTGATACAATGAGCCTCTGTTTACAAAGCCTTTTGTGGATTGTGAGAAACTGGCTTGTTTTTGGTTTTTGTTGTTCTGTGTGAATATGTATTCCGAACGGTCTAATGAAAGGCCCCATGTTAATTAGATCTTTTGATGTGTGAAGGTCCAACATTGAATGCAGGGACTTTTAATTAAGACTGGCTTCTGGATTCCCTGCATCTGAAAACCAGGTGCAGGACATCACAGCATTTCTAGAATTTCACATATAAGTGTAAATATGGCTAGCTTTCAAATGTATGTAAATCCATGTTTGTGTAAATAGAGTACATCCTAATGCTAAAATTAGCCTGTGTCAGAACTGTGTAAAAGATGAGGTGTTGAGCATGTAATGTATTCTTCTGATTTCAACTGACCTGATCACTGGGGCCTTTAACCAGTGAGAGCAAATAAACATCTTACTTCAAGACCTGCTTGAAAACATCTTCAATATTGCTGTAATCCTGTGACCTGCAGATTAGACCCTAAATCTAATTAGTTCTCCAGCTGTCTGAGGTTTGGACCCAAGCTTTTCCAGTACCACCACTCTGCTTGCTACCCATGCAGCCCTGGTTAGTGCGATAGGCCAGGGGTGGGGGGATCCATCCACAGCAACCCTGATCTATAGTGAGAGGTCAGGAGTACCTTCCCGGGTACACCAGCAACGAGGTACACTAGCAGTGTCAATTACCCAGAAGGAACGTGGTTCTGAGTGCCATAGAAGGAGCTCTGTGGTGGCAGCATTCTAAGCCCCTCCTACAGCAGCAAGAGGGCGCATTTGGGATAACAAAAGGGAACGGTGCAAAGTAAGCCCAGCCAGTTCCCAGCAACAACAGACAGGGTGGCATAGGCGGTCCATCCTGTCACAATCTCCAATATTCATTTGCGAGAAGGGAGGCCTCCGATTGCAGTTCATTAAACTTTTGGATTGAACCATCCTTGATCAGGTGGCATAGTGTTTGGATCCCTCTTGTAGACCAAATGGGAAACTGTCTGGATTGGAGTCCAGGGGGTAAATTTATCAAGCTGTCGGCTTGAAAAAGTGAAGATACTGCCTATAGCAACGAATCAGATTCTAGTTATCATTTATTTAGTCCATTTTACAAAACGACATTTCCACCTTTTCAAACCTGTAGCTTGATAAATTTACCCCCATGTGGGAATTCTGAGTTTCCCAAAAATGAGGTCAGGGGGATATGATTGTAGAAATACTTTTGCTCGCCCTAATCACTTTCCAGCAATCTAGAATTGGACCTATAGTGGGGTGAGTGAGTTTGGGTAGGTTTGAGAGATACGGTAAGAGGTTCAATGGGGGTAGGCCGTCCAAGCCGTCAATAAGAATCCACTGGTTTTTTTTTCTCACCAATCTTATCCATTCCAGAACTCTAGTGAGGGTAGAGGCCTGCTAATAACACCAGAAGAATGGTAGTTGTAGGCCACCTTGGTGACGATGTCTATAGAGTATGTCACGTTTGATCCTTGGCTGTCTGCCCCCCAGACAAAATCCCTGATCACTCGTAGATCAATAAAAAATTGCATGGGTAGCCTTTTAGGAACTGTCTGGACAACATATAGTACCTTAGGGAGAATGTTTGTTTATTTTTGACACTTGTTTTCCCCAACCAGGAGAGATTTGGTTTGGACCAGGATTGTAACTTGCGTGTTTTTGGCTAAAGGAGGTGAATAGTTCAAATCTCATAACATCGTGTTATTCCCAGATATCAAACAAAGGCTGAATGCCACTTGAAGGGAAAGGAAACTTTTATGGTACTTACAATAGGGTCTGGGAGGGAGATATTGAGTGCAACCGATTTTGAATAGTTTATTTTTAAGTTGGACTGGTGGCAGAACTTATTGAAATCAGTCTTTTAAATTAGGTAGGAATACAATGGGATTTGTCAATATACAGCAGAATATTGCTGGAAGGGTATGCTGGGAATGTAGTTTCACAACATCTGGAGTGTCACAGGTTAGCCAACACTGTATTAGGGTAAGAGCTGATCTGGCTGCAGCAGTAGTAATTGTGGTGCATAGCGCTGATTCTATAAACCGAAGCTAATGGTTCCCGGCAAGCAAACTGGAGATTGGACTGACATCCATAATCGCATCTCTAGTCCAGGAAAAGTGTGGAGTGCAGAGAGTTGAGGCATGTTCTCCAGTTTTCTGGGAATATTTTATTTTTTTTGACGTCTTCGCAATTGGGATTTGTCCACACTTGTGTTAATGTGCTATTCTGCAAGGGGTATTATTTATTTACATTATGTCATGAGGTCTGACTCTCTAATTGACCTGCTTTGTACATTTTTATACATTTAGATGGATTGTTTCGCTCATTTTTACTCACTGCGTTCTTTAACTTAAACTGATTTCTTTAAACTTGTTAATATTAACCACACATCAACTCACTGCACATATTATACAGCAAACAGTGTCACTGTACATATTTGTTTCAGTACACCTGATAATGACTATACATAGAATTTTTTACTGGTGGTCACAATTCCTAGATCTCTGAACCAGTAATTAGCATGTACATGGTGGAGGGAGTTTGGCACTAGAGAATGATGGACTGTTGCACAAGGTGGACCTTTGTCACTCCCCCTTTCTATGTCAATAGTTGACAAGTTGTTTTTTGATATGAATTTAATAAAACCCTATCACTGGTAAAAGGTATTCTTTAAAACGCTGGTAGCTGCCCTGTATGTTATTATTGCCCATAGAAAACGCTCCCTACCACCAGACTGTTAGTCAGAAGTTCTAGTTTTGAGGAGCGTAGTATTGAGTGTTTACTCACTAATATTATGTTGATCTACTTATACATTACAGAAGAAAAGTAAACTGTATATAATTTCTATTCTCCTTTACAGGACAACGATTTCGTTATACTTATTATGATGAATCTCAAGGAGAAATCTATAGGTCAATTGAAAATTTAGACAAAATGGTAAGAGTACATTTTTCATAATCTCATTAGTGAGTACTAATACAATTGTTGAAAAATATTTTTCTGTTGATGTGGGATTTTTTAGTTCAGTTTTTAATTTAGCATTTGAAATCAGGATTTTCTCCATTAAGGTCAATTAAATGTAACCCCAGAACAGAAAGAGCAACAGAAAATATTTTGTGCCTGGTCCACAGTATTGTCCAGCCCCAATTTTGTTTATTCATTTAAAGCAATGAAGTGTTTGCATGATATTATTTTCAAATAATATCATTTTTAAATTGTAAGACATGCAGAATATGTGGACATTTTATGAACCCTGATTGCCAAACCAAATTTCACAGTTTATAATGTGTTGCTTTAAAGTAGAATAACTTTTTCAACACCTTTTTAAAGTCATTTGTTAGAAGAGTTGACAACCACTCCTTATTCAAACACATCCTGAACATATATATATTAAATAGAGACTCCACCTAGTTTCGTTTTGAGTTTTGTTTCTCTCATCAATCTTATTTGCTACTAGGATGGCTAAATTTGTGCAGTTGGACCAATTCTGTGTTTACACTTAAGCAGTATTGAATCACTTTTACTATTTACTATTACATTTGTATTGCTGCTGAGGGGCAGCAACAGATAGTCTCTCCTGTCCTATTATGGCCTTTAACATAAAAGGCTGCTTTGTCATCATAATGGCATCATATGACTTCTGTGGCAGTCTCAATGGTGAACTCTGCTTCTGCTTTGGGGATCACAGCGATCACATGGAGTGATTGAACAGTCCAGGCACCGCAGTAGAACAAGAGGCTGTAACTGTCAGCTAAGTTCTAGCACACTAGGCTACAAGCTCAGCATTTCTTCATGTTAGAGACCTCTAAATGGTATTGTAGGATTTTTTAATCTTATGTAAAATATACTGTATATTTGCATCTATTGTAATGATCAGACTTTGCCTCCCCCCACCGTATTGAACATCACAGTGCTCTTCTGCTGGATTTAATGAAAACTTTGAACATTTTCTATGATGGTTTCATGAGGGTGTCAGTGCAGTGACAACAACCTAAACAACTTTGATCTATCTCTTCAGTTATGGGTCTCACATTGAGGATGAAGCATGAGTGCTATTTGAGCCATATAATCAACTTTTTAGAGGACATCAAGCATATTGAAAGCGAGGGCTTTCCGAAAGGTGTGTGTCATGCTTTATTTAAGCAAATAATGTCCCAGCATGGACTGGGCCATGTATAGAAAACTGCTCTGGTTTTTCTATAATTGTGTCTAGCATGGCTGCAAAAGGAGATATCAGCAACTATAAAAGATTGGTGATAGTTGGTGCGAGCTTGGCAGCAGCTTTAGTGACCTCAACAGCTCAACTTGCTTATTTTTTTATGGGCAACGGTAATGTCCGCATAGAATGGAGAGAGAAAATCATAATCGGCAAAAGACAACAGTGGGCTAATATACATACTGCAGAATCACAGTATGCTGCATTAATTCATATTACACCACAAAACAACTGAGCAATCTAAAAACTTTCAATCTTTGGAGTGAGCACCAGTTTAATTAAAAACAGTCTGAAGAGAACTCCACAGAATCTGGTTGCAATACACGGAGAATACTGTGTCAATCTATTAAGTGTTCAGCACTGAGTATAAAATGCTGCAAGGAAAATAGTTAAATTATACCCCTCATAGCTTCACATTTCTCACTTTCATTAAATTATTGCCACTTTCATCAGCCCTCTTTGGATGGTAGATAATCTTTATGTTAAATGTAGTTTTTTAAGACACTGTCTCTTGCCTCATTACTGATCACTATTAGTTGGCCTAAACTAGGCCTGGCCAATCTGTGGCTCTCCAGGTGTTGTGAAACTACAAGTGCCAGCATGCTCTACCAGTAGATATCCAGCCGATAGCTGGCAGGGTTTGCTGGGACTTGTAGTTTCACAGCACCTGGAGAGCCATAGGTTAGCCATGGCCTCTTCTGTGTGGAGTTTGTATGTTCTCCCAGTGTTTTTCTCCGGGTGCTCTGGCTTCCTCTTACACTCCAAAAATGTATTGGTAGGTTACTTGATTACTGACAAAATTAAAACTAGTGTGTGTGTGTGTGTATGTATGTATGTATGTATGTATGTATGTATGTGTGTGTGTGTGTGTGTGTGTGTGTGTGTGTATATATATATATATATATATATATATATATATATATATATATATATATATATATATATATATATATATATATTTTATAGTGTGTGTGTGTTAGGAGATTTAGACTGTAAGCTCCAATGGGGCAGGAACTGATGTAAATGACAAATATTCTCTGTACAGTGCTGCGGACTTGGTGGCGCTATATAAATGGTGATGATTTACTTGTTCTAAAAATCGCTGCCAGCATTAAGAAACACTAACCTAGTTGTTAAACACATTTATTGGGTTGCAAACTGAGACACTTTGATGTAGTGCAGTTGGTACATGTTTGTATTTTTGCATAATGCAGAATATGTATATTTAGTAACTTTTTGTCTCCATTCCAGGGTATGAGTATTATAGAACAACTAGATCCTGTACCATTTAGTAATTACTTGAAGAAGTATCATAATACTATATGTGGAAGACACCCAATTGGGGTATTATTAAACGTAAGTATAATTCTTGCCCACTGACTCTTTATCTTGCTCTTACATTTTCCCATTATATGCACAAATTGCATCTCTTTGTTTCTTCTACTTCAAACAGATATTTACTGAGAATTTCTCATTCTCTTCCATGAAATTAAAAGTGTTATTTGCATTAATATATCCTGTTGGAATGATTTGTGACTGCTCTCTTCTTCTCTAGTGTTGGTATGCTTCCATCAGATACCAGCCAAGTATTTTTCTTATCTGTATTTGATTTTTATTAAGCACTTATAAATTGTGTTTGTCTTTTTAAATTACATTAGTGAATTATTCATTTTTAAATGAAACCCCTTTAAAATATATCTCATATTTTTTTTTTTAGAGGAAACGAAAATATATATTACAGAAAAAGCTATATAATTACATAGTGCCATTCCAAACACATCTTAATGTGCAATAAATAAGCATTAACATATGGGTAAAAAAAAAGTAAACCAGACTCCACCTTTTATGCACGTGTTTCTGCCTCCTTGTAACTTAAAAGTTTTGCTGGAAATGTCATTTTTAGTGAAGCTCAACCCTGTCTTCAATTACACAACAACCTGGCCTACCCGCCATAAAGTGTGACCATGTCCTTATAGAACAGGTTGTCGCTTTTGCTAAAATCTAGTAACCTCTGAGTTGATTTCAACACTTCAGTTTTGTTTTTTGTTTTTTAAGATCCTGACAACAGGTTTGCCTTAAAAATACTGTTAAGCAAGAATATACCAATTCGTTTTCATTTCAATTTCTTTCATCTCTGTTTAAAGCTTTTGACAATGTAAAAAGTAGTGAGCGAAAATCACAAATATCTAATACCTTGTCACTGCCATGTTGCAGTTGGTAATTCTAGTGTCTAGAGGAAGAGAAGGAAAAATACTTAAATGTCCAGCTGTTGTTAACCTTTTATCCATTTTCATTTTAAATCATCCCACTGTTTAACACAATCCCTCTACTTATCATTACTCGCTTCCTGAATCCCATTTTGTGCCTTTCCTGTCTTTTTTAATACATATTTAGGGGCGTATTCAATTGTTCCGAGATCCCGCCGCGTAAAAACTACTACCGTTATTACGGTAGTAGTTAGCTGGATTTCAGCTTGCGGCTCAGGGAGCTGCGAGCTGAAATCCAGCTAGAAAATTACAGTAGTAACGGTTTTTCCACGCACTATTACCGTAATAACGGTAATGGTGCGCAGACCGCTGGATTTTCGGCGTTTCCGACGACAATTAAATACGCCCCTTACTGTGTTAAATTGCTAAATTGCCAGTGTTTCATCCAGTATAGAAGAGGAAGAATATGATAATGGCTTTCTTAAAAGTAATAACCCAGAGGCAAACTGTCAACATCATTATGCATTATTTACTTTTAATGTCAAAAGGTCATAGAAATCTACATTAAAACAGAAGTTAATAGGGACTGTTCTATACCACCTGTTGCTTGGGGTTTGTTTTTTGTTTGTTTTGTTTTTAAACCATCCTCTGAAGTGATACTTACCCATATTTCCTCTTTTTAAGGCTGCAACAGAGCTTCAGAAGAGCGGAGTTAACATGAGTTTCTCGTTCTTGAACTATGCTCAGTCTAGCCAGTGCCGAACCTGGCAAGACAGTTCAGTGAGTTATGCTGCTGGAGCCCTTGTGGTGCATTGAACCACTAAACACTCAGGAATGCCACCTAGAAACACAATGCTGACACAACCTTATTTCTTTCTGTTCATGGGGTCATAGCCAAGCAGTAGCACAGTGCTGCTCTGTTCTGTGAGATAAAAGGAGTCTCAACCCAGTTCATATCTTCCCTCTTCTTTTCATTTAGGTGTAGTCCTATCTTATTTGTTTTTCCTTTTTACCCAATTTAAAACAAGAGTTGCTTTCTTGGTTATGGTATCAGAAGTTAAGTTGTGTCAAAGTGTTTGTGAACTTGAAAACTAATAATGGCAAGCGGTGGCAGATGTTAGTATCGTGGAATAAGTTAGCGTTTACCATAACCTGAATTTGCACTGTTTGCAGATATGTGCACATGTACTCAGCTTTCAGAATAGTTTTGCAAGTTGTAAAACAAAAAAATAAAAAATAAAGGGTGGAAGCTTTTTAATAACAAAAAATGCATTTATAAATTATCCTTTATTCTCTGTTAGAATATAATACAATTCATGTATAGTCGGTTATTACCAGTGTTGTACAACAAATACTTTCTATTTTAGTTGCTAATAAAGGGCTACACAAACCAAATAATGTGGTATTTTATTTGCACTAGAGGTTATCATAAAAGTAAGTATCCATTTGCACTATATTAGAAGAAAAATTTGTAACAAGTAAATTAAAAGCTGGCTGCACATGTACAGGTTTGTGAGACCATTGTATTGTGTGCAACCTTGACTTCTCATCAAGATTGATTGGATTTAATATGGCAAGAAGAAAAAAAAGTATACTATGATCTTTGTTATCATGTGAGGTCCCTGGCCAAATCAGAAGTAAGTGACAGTACAGAGAGGCAAAATGAGCGTTAGTGTTCCTGCATTGCCAGACCTGTAGAATTTGGCCTTCGTGTATGGTCAGATTGTTTACAAATCTTGTCATTTTGCTCTCATGTCTGATAAACATCTAGGCAGCATTAGTCTGTTTAATTAGTCATTTATTACTGCTAAGTACTATCTTTTCAATAAAATTGTATTTTATAACATTAAACATTATTGTAACTCCCTTCTCAACTGTTTTTATTAATAAAAGAGCTGTTATTGCTAGCACAGTTAGGCTGATTTTCCATTGGCATTGGGTTGAATACCAGTAACGCTACATGTTGGTTAGCGATTACTTGCGATCAGGCAGCATCAAAAAATGTTATCACACAAATGCTAATGGGTCATTGGAACCAATAGGTTCCATTCCTGTACACGTGTGAATTCTTTTAAGAGTGAAAATACACTAATAAAAGCATATATTTTATCTCCAGTGGGCCTTTATGTTTTAAACAGTGCAATTATTATTTTATTTGTCCATATTAGGTCTATGTTCAGGATTTTTTCCATCATTTTCTAGTACATTAAAACTCACCAAATCTACAGATGGAATAGAATCCTGAAGAGGGATTTAAATGTTTAATTGCCTGTTAAAGTTATTTAAACTGCTTCACTTTCACAAATTTATTTATACTCGAAAGGAAGGAAATAAAATGTGCCAAGCAAGAATGGAAGATAGGAAAATTTTGAAGCATCAGCCAGGAAGGCCTTGTTTTACAGAGATATGTATTAACTGCTGATGCTATCTTGTTCATTTTAATACTGATGACAAATGGTCCACAAAACATAAAGCCAGATAACAACAGTCTAGTCTATAAAATTCTTTTTGACCATGTCACCACCATTACATCAAAACTCCTTTTTTTTTTGTAACTCCCAATTTGACCTCCTGCTTTGATCTGTAGCCACAGGGCACTTTCTTTTACATCTTCAGCCTGAACACTGATCTATTTATGTATACCTTTGTTCTTGCTGTTCGACTGACATTAAACTTCGAAAGCTATAAAAGGCCAGGGCTGCAGATGTTATATCTTCATTAAGTTCCTCACTTTGTCTAGATATTTATCTGATGCTTAGAAGGAATAGTCATAAAGGCAAATACTTGACCCTCATATGTAGGTGTAAAATAAATCAAACACTATATATATTCTTATATGCCACATAATTGAAACAAATAGTGTTGACAAGCAATTCTGTACCTATATGCAATGATTTTGAAACTGGTCTACCCACATGCATCGTGGAGTAGGTGAATTATCATGTTTACTGGATATACCATTAATTTCCTTTCCTTGAAGTACTCCATGGCAACCCTTGCAATGGGTTAACTCCCTATTCAGCTGAGTGTAGACAGGAAATATTAAATAGACCATGAGGATATATAAGGTGACTCCTCCTCCATACCAGTGTTTTTAGTAACTTTCCAAGCTGTCCTACAAAACAATAAACATACAACATAGGTGGAAACATGGGGCTGCCGTGGAGTACTTCAAGGAAAGGAAATTAACAATTTGTTGGAGAACCTCTCCCAAACTACGCATCAGTAGCAGATGAGATAGCTAACAAATGTCTGGTAAACGTGTGCATTGATGACCATCCAGCTGCTTTACAGATATTTGCTGATGTTTGAGCTCTGTGTTCCCAGGACGTAGCTACAGCCCTTGTCGAGTGTGCCTTTAATAGTTCAGGCATTTCACACTCATTCCCCTTGTAGGCATATGCATTAATATCCTTGATCATCTTGGTTTTGATGGAGCACATCTTTCACGGCGACCTCCAGGAAGCTTCCTCTGTTTTCCTGAAACTCCTTCTGGAAAGAATAAATTGATATCGCTCTAAAAAATCTAGAGTATAAAATAGTTCTTCTTTCTCATTAGTTGAATGTGAACAGAGAGACTGCGGGCCTGAGTCATTAAGGCAAAAAGGGAGTAAATGTAATCTGGGACAAACCATGTTACAATTTAAGGGGTGCAAATTAGTTTATTATTTTGCACACAAGTTAAATACTGGCTGTTTTTTCATCTAGCACACAAATACTTGCTAGCTTTATTATTACACTGAAATTTAAAGTTGATCTAGGACATGTTCTACCCCAAGTATAAATTTGTCCCAACATTTTAAATTTACCTCCCCCTCCAATGCAACATGGTTTTGCCCAGGTGCAAATGTTACTCCTTTTTTATGCTTTACTCTCCTTAATGACTCAGGCCCTACAGGTTATTTCTGGATTAATATGAATGGAATAAACAACTTTGGGTAAATGAGCAGGATTAGTTCTTAAGAATACTTGGAGTCTCTGAAGTTCTGGTATTTTTCGTTTACTGTTTGTAATGTTTCACCCTGTTTTAGTCTACTGTTTGTGCTGTGTGTGTACGGCGCTGCGGAACTCTTGTGGCGCCTAACAAATAAAGGATAATACTTTATCAACATAGATTAAGAAAGGCTCTTTATACCAAAAGACCTGTAGATCTCCCACTCTACGGCAGATGTAATTGCTACTAGAAACAATACTTTAAGGGCGAACCATTTGAGAGGAATATCCTGCAGGGGTTCAAATGAATCTGAAATAAAGGCATCCAAAACAATATTGAGATCACAAGGTACCACAAAAGGTTTATTTCTTGGTCATAGTCTTTTTACTGCTTGGGGGAAAAAAATTAATAAGGCTTTGAGATGCCAACTTGACATCAAGAAGTGCAGATGTTTGTTCTTTCAGTGTAGAGAGAGCCAGACCTTTAACAAAACCATCTTTAAGAAATTCCAAAATACTTTGCATGCCTGCAAACATAGGATCTTCTTTCCTGTCTTTTGACCACAAAATTACCTTTTCTAGATTCTGTAATAAATGGTAGAACAATTATTCTTTCTTAATAACTTCATCAAAGACACCTTTGTGTTTTAAAAATGACCGTTCAATCTCCATGCAATCAAAGAAAGGAGGTCTGGGTTGAGGTGAAGAACTAGTCCCTATTGTAGAAGATCTAGCCAGCATGGTAGAGGCCAAGGTTATTCTAGAAGCATTCTCTAAGCCACTGCAAACCAGGGATGGCGAGGCCAAAATGGGAGGATTGCTTTTTACCTACATTGTATCTTTCTTTTCCTCAGAACACAAGCAATCATGGGAAAAGGAGGGAACACAACCCAGTTTGAAATTCCTTGGTACTGATATGGTAGCTATTTCGAATGTCCTGATATCCCTGTGACGGGAATAAAATTGGGGCACTTTTTCATTTTGGGCTGTTGCCATAAGATCTATGTCAGGGAACCTGAAATTCTGGCCTAGCAGGTAAAAGGTGTCTACGTGTAAGGCCCATTACCCTGGGTAGATTTGACATTGGTTTTGCCCGCTACATGAAGGGCAAATAGAGATTTCTGATTGTTTTCTGCCCATGGCATCACACCTGTCACTTTTGATATCATTGTCTTGCTCTTGGTCCCCCTTGCATCTTTATAAAAGCAACTGTTGTTCTGTTGTTGCAATATATTTTTTAGATGTTTGTACTGTAGGCAGTGCTGAATTGCATGCCAAACGTCTCATTTCTAAGTTGTTCCCTTGGAGATGCTTTTAATCTTTTAGCCACGGGTGGGGTACGGAATAATGATGAACATTATTCTGTCAAGACTTACCCCGACATCTTCACAGCGAACGGATCCTTCCCGAGACCAACGACTGCAAGGCATCGCGACAAATGAAGGTGCCGGCGAGAGTTGATGATGTTATCGGCGCTGCTAAGGGGGTATTGTAAGTATGCGGGCATGGACAATGTACTTTGCAAAGGAGCCGTTCGCTGTGAAGACATCGGGGTAAGTCTTGTCGGAGTAGTCAGCATCAATATACTGACTACCACCGTTATTCACGTGCCTTGTTTTACTTCTGTATGCAGATGGAGCACCCCAACCTATAGAATTGGAATCTGTTGTACGCACTGTCCAGCCTGGCTCTGAAAGAGTCATACCTTGACTCTTTAGTTTTGGCTGTTGTCACCAGTTGTGGGACTGCTTTGTGATCCTTGAAAGATTGAGCATGAAATCTAAAGAATCTTAAGTTGTGAGCGAACTTGGCAAGTAGATCCAATTGGAGGTCTTGAATATGCCATCTTGCACAAGGAAAAATGCCTATAGGAAACATTCCTGGCAGGTGGAAACAAGTCCTTGCTGCAACCCATCTTTGAGACTGAACGTGTTGTGACAGATATTGAATCTTGACAAGTCTTACCCGTGAGAGGCATACTTTGTCTTTTGCAGCATCTGTCTAAAATCCCAGGAGTTGTTGCAAAGGCACAAGATGACTTTTTGCTATGTTGATCAATCAACCATGTTGCTGTAGAAAAAGGATCAACTGAGATGTAATATTTTAGGCAATATGTTCTGATTTCGCTAAGATTAGGATGTTGTCTAGATGCGGCCACAGGGTTATGCCACGCTTTCTGAGAGCAGCCATAAGAACTACCAATACTTTGGTGAAGGTTGTTGGAGCTGTCCAAAGGCCGAATGGAAGGCAGGTGAACTGAAAGTGACAACCCTTGATAATGAATCCTAGAAATCGATGGTGGGATTATTCGTCCTGCAGGTCTATAGAGGTAAAAAAAAGTCAATTCTCAGTGCAACAGTCAAAAGAGATTGGCCCCATTTGGAAATGTCTTGCTTGTACAAAATGATTGAGACTTTTTAAGTCCAAAATGGTTCTGAAACCCCCTGATCATTTTTGAACTAGGAACAGTTTCCAATAAAACCATATACCCTCCTGACTTGCAAGAACATGAACAATAGTCTTTTAAAACATGTCGCTCCAGGTGGGGAAGATAGATTTCTGGACATGACAAACTTGTTCTCTTGAGGCAGAATGAGAAACTCTATATTGTAGCCCTTGGTGACAACCTCTTGTACCCACTGATCCATGAGTGGTGTGATTCCAAACCTTTGCAAAGTATGTGATTCTGCCCACTACAAGAACAGAGTTTGGACTTGCCTGCCTTTTTTTGCTTTAAGGGCTGAAAGGACTTCTGACAGTTTGGACCTCCTATGCCACCATGTCCCTGCTGCTGGGGACTGGCTGGGCTTGCCTTGCCACCGTCCCCTTTATCACAAACGCAGTAGGAGGGGCCTGCTGCTGCCACCACTTGGCTCCTTTGCCGGAACCTAGAACTGGTTCCTTCTGGGTAACTTTCGCTGCTAGTGTACTCCCTCGCTGGGCAAGGGCTACTACCCCTGACCTCTTTCTTTAGATCAGGGTTGCTGTGGATGGTTCCCCCTGGCCTATCACACTGGCCAGAGCTGCAAGGTAGTGGGCAGAGAGCTGGTAGTGGAGTGCTGGGTTCCAACCTCAGAACAGCCGGATAACGGATTAGATTGGTGTAATCTGTAGGTCACAGAAAATGCAGGTAAGTAGGCATCAATAAAGGAGCTTTAAAACAGTAATATTTATTAGATCAAGTGTCCTAATAAGGACAGTTACACTAGTTTGTGGTACTAGTGATTTTCAGAAGGTACAGATGGTATAATAATACTCAACTTGGTAGAACAGTGCGCTTTTAATACAGCTTTACACAGATACCCCTGCAGGAGGCAATCCAGCCTCCTGCCCCTCTAACCAATCCAGGCTGCTTCATGCAGCCTGCATATATATTAGCTTGGGGGGTTTAACACCTTTTCACATTGCTGCTAGCGGCTCCACAATATCTGAAGTTTATTATTAAATATTTACCATCAGGATGTAACATTTTCTCTAATCTTGCTTTTAACGCAATTAAACTTGCAAAATTCATATTAATCTGTGATCACTTGCATCCTGATTCTTATAAACATAGGAAGTCTATCAGCAAGTCTAATTACCCCTTCCTGTGCTTTCAGACACAACAGCCATGTTGGTCACTCAGCGATGAAAAGGTCTAATTACCATGAGATTACCTGTATCCACAATTGCAAAAACATATCCCCTCCACACATATGCCTACTTGGGATTTCCTCTAGAAAAATTACAAAACCCATACATGATATACTGTCTCAGAAATCAATAGATTTCCATACAAACCACATACCAATAATATAAATTGGCGCCTGCACTACTAATTGGAATACATTTCTACAATAAATTATTTCTATGTGATACAGCTACACTCCACCCCTTGTCCATGCGGGCCATATCCCCATGATTTGGCTCCTGGTCCCACAGTCTTGGGGTTACCGGGTGATCCGCCGAGACAGTCCGTCAGCATTTCTGATGGCCTTTCCTTGCTTGTGACCGATATGAAAGTCATAAATTTGAAGAGCAAGGCTCCACCGCAAAAGTCTGCCATTCTCCTCTTAGGTGTGTTGTTGCCACTTTAAAGGATTATGATCAATCACCACAGGATTATGTCATCCATACAAATAAGGTTGAATTTTTTTCACTGCCCAAACAATGGCCAAACATTCCTTTTCAGTTGTGGCATACTCCACCTCCCAGTTCACCAGGTTTCTGCTCAAATAGGCCACAGGGTGCTCCTGCCCATCTGGCCCCACCTGGCTAAGTACTGCTCCCAGTCCATACTGTGACTCATCAGTTTGCACAATAAAATACTTGTCATAATTGGGTGCCAGCAGTACAGGAGTGCGAGCTATTGTTTTCTTTAACGACTGAAATGCCAGCTCACAAGCGGGTGTCCAGTCCCACTACTTTAGGAAGTTTCTTCTTAGTGAGATCTGTCATGGATTTCTGTACAGTATTAAAGTCTGGGACAGAATGTCTGTAGTACCCTGCAGTCGTTAAGATTGCCAATACATGTAATTGGGTCGTAGGCTGGGGCCAGTCTCGGATTGTCTCTACCTTAGCTGGTTCTGACTTTACCTTTCCTTCCCCCACTCCATGCCCCAGGTAATTCACCTCTGACAGCCCCATCTGACACTTGTCTGCCCTAACAGTCAGACCTGCCTCCGAATCTTCCCTAGCACCAGCCCTATATGCTCCAGATTATCTTCCCAAGTCTTACTGAAAATGGAAATGTCAGCTAGATAACCCTGAGCTCTGACTAACTCATCTACAAAAGCGTTAATAGAGGGCAAGGGGTAGGAATCGGACATGGTCTCATTATTCAACTGCTTGTAGTATACGCAAAACCGCATTGTCTTGTTGGGAACCAATACAATGGAAGACGCAGATGGACTGCTCAATGGCTGAAACAAACCTAGCTCAAGCATCTCCCGCACCTCCCTGTATATGCATTCCTTGGCCTCTGGTGAGAACTGATAAGTGGGTTGCTTAATTGGTCTATGCTTAACAGTGTCCACATGGTGCATCACCAAAGAAGTCCGGCCAGACTTCCTACTGAACTGAGTCACAAAGGGCTGCAACACTGCCTCAAGCTGCTTCCTCTTGCGGGCACTCAACTGTTCATCCCAGCCCACTTCCTCTACATTACCTTCACCTCTGGCATCTGTGAGAAGTCAGGGAGTGGGTCCTCAGTTGGTAAGCAGCAAACCACAGCTACCGACTACACTGCTTGTAGTATGCCTTTAACATGTTTACATGGTAGGTACACTGCCGCCTACTGTCGCTATAAAATGTTTTGAGACCATGTATGGTTCAGCCCAGGCAGCCTGGAGCATGTTCTAATGCATGGGCATAAGAACAGGTACCATCTGCCCTACCTAAAATACTCTGGCACACATGATCTGATCATAATGAATCTTCTGCTTGGCCTGTGCTACTACTAGGCTAACCGGCGGGAACCCCATGAGATTCTTTAACTTGCTCCCCTTCCCATGATTCCCGGAACAGGTCAAGAGGTTCATGGACTCTGCACCCATATGGTAATTCGAAGGGGTAGATACCAGTAAACCTGGTAAGCAGAAGAGACCTGATAAGCAGTAGGTGTGGTGTTAGGAACTCCCAAGTCAGTACAGTGAAACTCGGGAACTACTCAGAAGGCCAGGTGTTCGCTGGAGCCCCTAGTGGTGGGGACAGACTGGGCTGCGGGCCGACCGAGGGTCGAGAAACGTATACTGACTTAAAGGAGTTCCCAGGAGTGGAGTGATTGGTGGACAGTAGTATGAGAAGAATCCTAGGTCAAAAGGTCACAGGCACAGATGCAATATCCAAGGGCAAGAGAAGGGTCAAACTCACAGGCAGAGAAGCAAAATCCGAGTTCCGGGCAAAAGGTCAAGGTCAGAAGAGAAGAGTCACAGGTCCAATAACAAGCAGGGGTCAAAACGCGGGTAGTCAAATCCAAGGTAGCAGGAACCAAAATGGATAGCACAAGCAGGCAGCAGAACTGAGAACAGAACGCTATAACCGGCAGTGAGGCTGCAGACCTCACTGCCCTAAATACCACAAGCCACCAATCAGAGCCTAAGCTCTGAGTCTCACACAGCCCCCATGGTAATTGCATTAATCAGCCCACAGGCTGTGTTAAATTAAGCGCATGCGCCCGGCCACTAGTACCGCCGGGACACAGCGCTATATTATCAGCGTTGGCCGACCAGGAAGCGGAAGTGACATCCCGGTCGTCAAGGTGACGGCCGGGACACAAGCAGGACCAGGAGACGAGCCGCGGCGGCTCGTAACAGTACCCCCCCTTGAGGGGGGGGGGTTAAGGAACCCCGACATCCCGGTTTAGTAGGAAACTTCCTGAAAAATTTTCTAATGAGTCTCCCAGCATGGAGACGCCTCCGCGGTATCCAGCATCGCTCCTCAGGGCCATAACCCTTCCAGTGCACCAGAAACTGAACTTGGCCTTGGACTCTCCTTGAGTCAAGGATTCTTTCAATGATATATTCCTGGTCTCCATTCACATCCAATGGCCGGGGCCTGCTAGAGGAAGGCTGACTGAATCTGCTGGGAGCAGCGACCTTCTTCAGAAGCGAACAATGGAAAGTAGATGGTATTTTTAATGACGGTGGAAGTTTCAACCTGAAAGCCACCGGATTTATCTTTTTCTCAATTGAAAATGGTCCTGTCACGGGCACTAGGAGTCTTTACCCAGTATCACCCGCTGATGGTCTTATCAGAGCAGTAGAGTTGGTATATGATACTCTGGTGGCAGGGTGATAATGGAACTGGAAACAGCAGATGGTTAGAGAATGCTCAGAAAGTCTATGACTAGCAGCACTGGTAAACAATAGGTAACTGAACACAAGGATCCGGATGGACAAAGACACGTGAGGGTAGTCAGTGGTCTGCGCACGGCAAGTTGTACCACTGCTATAGTGAGAAGGAATGTCCAGGAGTAATAAGGAGGTGGAAGTCAGCGGTCTGCGTATAGCAAGTTGTACCGCTGTCTGTAGTGAAGGAATGGAATCCAGGTGAAGGTAATGGGGAAGTCAGTGGTCTGCGTGTAGCAAGTTGTACCACTGCTTATGTGAGAGGATATATGCAACTGGTGACACAGGGAAACAGGAATCAGTGGTCTGCCTCTAGCAAGTTGTACCACTGAATATATATGTGAGGAAGGACACGAGGAGATAAATGCAATGCAGAGCCTACACGGGTACACTGAACTTGATCCCACGTTGAACTGCACACAATAATAATAATGAATGAACAGCACTGCACAGATAAACAAAGTCACTAGAATAGTCCAGCAAAAGGAAACACAGTCAATAATAGCAAAAGTCTCAGAGGATGGAAACTCCGGAGGAGAACAACTCAGTCCAGATGGATATGCAATACACCAGCACAGTCAATGAGAAGTATGCATACCGTGGTTCAGATGAGCAGGCTGTTAGAGATAGCTGCAGGGATACCTGAGCGGCAGGGAACTGACGAGATGAGAAGTCCTTGCAGAATGGAAGTGGCAGGTAGGTGCAGCGCACTGTAGGTAGGCCAGCAAGGACGACAAAATACTCAGGAAGCAGTAGTATATCGAATTGAACAGCAGGAGACCGCGGGAGAGCTGAAGCGATGTAGCAGAGCTGGAAGCCGAGGAGCGTAGACTCGATGCTAACAGGCAAGTTGACACAAATGGACACACTGTAGAAGCAGTAGGCAGCGGGTCAGCTGACGGCAGGTAGAATGCAGACTGGAGCGCTGAGACGAGCAGGACTCTGTAGACACGCTGAAGTAGCTAACAGGAATCAGCTGGAACATAAGCGATGTAACACAGGAGAGTTGGAGAGATCTGTAACTTGTTAGACACACGGAGGCAGCGGATAGGAATCAGCTGCTGGAGTTACGATGAAACACAGGAGAGTTTGAAGTAATCTGTAACTGTAGATATACGGAAGCAGCGGATAGGAATCAGCTGCTGGAGTCACGATGAAACACAGGAGAGTTTGAAGTAATCTGTAACTGTAGATATACGGAGGCAGCGGATAGGAATCAGCTGCTGAAGTCACTAGGAACACGAGGAGTAGAAGTGGTCTGGAAACCACAAACGGCAAACAGGAATCAGCATAAGCTGAACACACGAGGAGGCACTGGAACACCTTCAGAGACTCATGAGGAATGAGACTCCAAGATCAGGCAACGTGGTATTGACCACAGGTGCTTAATATAGGGAGTGTTGCCTGATCAGCCAATTAAGTTAAAGGAACAGAACTGAAGGTAGAAGGGACTGCACATGCGCAGTACCTAATTATAATGGACGGACACGGTTCCTAGCTACCTTAGAAGTAGCACTCACAGTCCGGTGAGTGACAGGTCCAATGTATCGGGGGCCCAGTTTCTTGCAAGGTTGCCTCAACTTGATGTTCCGTGTGGACAACCAAACTCGATCTCCCACCTTCAGAGAACATGGCACACGATGGCGATCAGCGAAAGCCTTGGATTTCTGCGAGGCTTGACCCAGGGCAGAGTGCACCTTTTTCCAGATAGATCTCAACCTAGCCGTAAAGGCAGGTGTTCCAGAATCCCCCCTGGGAACAGCAGTAGAGAAAGCGTTAGACTTCGGGTGAAATCCAAGGTTGCAGAAGAACGGAGATGTGTGTATTGTGGAATGGCAGGAATTGTTGTAAGCGAATTCCGCCCAGGGCAAGAGAGAGGACCAGTTATCATGAAATTTTGAAACATAGATGCGTAAAAACTGTTCCAAGGACTGGTTGGTTCTTTCTATCTGTCCATTCGACTGCGGGTGATACGCTGAGGACAAACTGATAGTGATCCCAATGGACCTACAAAAAGATCTCCAGAATCGTGCAATAAACTGAGATCCTCTGTCCGAGACGATGTCTTCAGGAAGACCATGGAGACGAAAGATGTGGGTCAGGAACAAGGTAGCCAAAGTCCTGGCATCCGGTAGTTTGGGTAAGGAAATAAAATGTGCCATCTTACTGAATCGGTCCACGACTACCCAAATGGTGTTATGGGCTGCAGATACTGGAAGGTCAACAATAAAATCCATCAAAAGATGGGACCAAGGTCTGCTTGGAGCAGGCAAGGGTAGCAGTAGACCAGCAGGACGGTTCCTAGCAGACTTGTTTCTAGCACACTCAGGACAGGCACGAACGTAAGTCTCCACGTCATCCGATAAGGTGAGCCACCAAAGCCAGCGAGAAAGGATTTCAATAGTTCTACGAATTCCCGGATGACCAGCAGAGCGGTTGTTGTGACCCTCTATGAGGACAGGTCTCCTTAGATGAACCGGGACAAACAACTTGTTGAGAGGTGTCTGAACGGGAGCAATTTTCTGGAAGTGTTGGATAGTGGCTCCCAGATCCTGGGTGAGTCCGAGATTAATTAAAGTGGAAGGAATAATAGACTGCGAGTCAGGAGTTTGGGGATGCTGAGCCAAAAAACTTCGGGACAAAGAATCAGCCTTAATATTTTTTGCACCTGGACGAAATGTGATGATGAACCTAAATCTGGTGAAGAATAGGGCCCAGCGAGCCTGCCTGGGATTCAGAGTTTTTGCGGTCTGAATATATTGGAGGTTTTTATGGTCTGTGAAGATGGTAATGGTGTGTGCAGCCCCCTCCAACCAATGTCGCCATTCCTCCAATGCCAACTTAACAGCCAATAGTTCACGGTTTCCGACGTCATAATTACATTCCGCTGGCAGAAATTTTCTCGAAAAAAATGCACAAGGATGTAGTCTTTTACTCTGGGAGTCTTTCTGAGAGAGGATGGCACCAGCACCGACATCCGAAGCATCCACCTCCACAATAAATGGAAGTCCTGGGTCAGGGTGTCTAAGGACTGGGGCGGAAATGAATGCAGCATTGAGAGCTGAAAAACTCACCAGTGCTTCTGCGGACCACTCCGCTGGGTTTGCTCCTTTTCGAGTGAGGGCAGTGATAGGAGCCACTAACGAGGAGAATGAGCCAATAAACCTACGGTAATAATTGGCAAAGCTAAGGAATCTTTGGATCGCCTTCAAGTTAGTAGGCAGGACCCAATCCTGAATTGCCTGCACCTTGGCGGGATCCATAGCGAATCCTGATGAGGAGATAATATAACCCAGGAATGCCACTGTGGACACCTCGAATTCGCATTTCTCCCGTTTTGCGTACAGATGATCGCGCAATCTCAATAAAACCTGGCGGACGTGCTGACGATGCTGAGATAGGGATTCAGAATAAATTAAGATGTCATCCAAATAAACAACCACTGTTTTTCCCAAGAACTCACGTAATACATTGTTAATCAGATCCTGAAAGACTGCCGGAGCGTTGCACAAACCGAATGGCATTACGAGATATTCGTAATGTCCCGAGTGGGTATTAAAGGCAGTCTTCCACTCATCCCCCTTCCTGATTCGGATAAGATTGTAGGCCCCTCGGAGGTCAATTTTAGAGAATACAGTAGCTGTCTTTAATTGATCGAACAGAACAGAGATCAAGGGTAACGGATACATATTCTTAATCGTGATACTATTTAGTCCACGGAAATCGATGCAAGGCCTCAAGCTGCCATCTTTTTTAGAAACGAAAAAACAACCTGCGCCATCCGGGGACTTAGAAGGGCGGATGAACCCTTTCTCCAGGTTTTCTTTTACGTATAATTCCATGGCCTGAGTTTCAGGAAGGGATAATGAATATAAACGCCCTTTGGGCAACTTAGAACCGGGTACCAATTCAATGGCGCAGTCGTATTCCCGGTGTGGTGGAAGTGAATCAGCTTTCTTCTTGCAAAAGACATCACTGAAGTCCTGATAGGGTACCGGCAACAATTCTGGAGTAGGCTGCATAAGTCTAAGAGGCAAGGTCAAGCAGGACGTAGAGCACCCGGGACTCCAACGGACAATCTCCCCTGTTTTCCAATCAATAAGGGGGTTATGACTGCGAAGCCATGGATACCCCAATATCAAAGGAGCAGAGGGACAAGAGATGAGATAAAAGGAGAGCTCCTCCATATGGAGGACCCCTACAGACAACCGAACCATTGGAGTCCTGGCGAGAATCCTTCCCCCAGGCAAGGGGTTACCGTCCAAACCACATGTGGTGATGCTTGATCCTAACCCGATATGTGTAATATCAAGTGTCTGAGCCAAATGCATATCCAGGAATTTACCAGCCGCACCACTGTCAAGAAAAGCTTTCAGGTCCATGGATCTCTCACGGAAAGTTAGACGTCCAGGGACTAATAAGGAATTGTCTGAAGAGGTAATCTGAAGACCCAAGCGCACCTCTTCACCTGCACTTAGGCTTTGGAGTTTCCCGGCTTGCTGGGACATGAACGGACTAAGTGGCCTTGTTGACCACAATACATACACAAACCTAGTGAGCGTCTTCTGGAGCATTCCTCCGGAGGCAAGCGATAAGCGCCCAATTGCATAGGTTCAGAGGAATCGGGCAAAGTGTTATCAGAGCTTGTGAAAACGTCCATCGGAGCGGCGGACTCCCGTTCAGCCTTTCTCTCTCTGATCTGACGATCAATTTTTATGACAAGTTGCATCAGGTTCTCCAGCGTGTCGGACATCGGATACTGAACTAAGGAATCCTTAATCTGCTCAGTAAGTCCTAAGCGAAATTGGCTTCGCAATGCTGGGTCGTTCCAGGCGCTATCAGTGGACCATCGCCGAAATTCCGCACAATACTCCTCCGCTGAGCGACGTCCTTGCCTTAGCGTACGGAGATGAGCTTCAGCTGAGGCTACCCTGTCCGGGTCATCGTACAATAGCCCCAAAGCTTGAAAGAAGGCATCCACAGACTATAAGGCTGGACTTGTGGAAGGCAAGGAGAAGGCCCAAGACTGCGGGTCGCCCTGGAGCAATGAGATGATGATCCCTACCCTCTGCTGTTCGGAACCAGAGGAACGTGGTCTCAGACGGAAGTACAATTTGCAGCTCTCTTTGAAATTACGGAAGGCTGGCCTGCTTTCAGAGAATCGGTCAGGCAAATTTATTTTAGGCTCCGGTGTGTCACCAGCGGGAACTTCCTGGAGCTGCCGGTCTCTGGAAACCCCTCCTTGGACTGCCAGACGCTTGGATAACGTCTGCACCACTTGGGAAACCGCCTGTATCTGGTTGGCCAAAATCTGGGCTGGAGACAGATTTGATTCTTCTCCGTCCATGGCCGTATGATACCAATCTTCCTTGGCCGGTTATAATGTTAGGAACTCCCAAGTCAGTACAGTGAAATTCGGGAACTACTCAGAAGGCCAGGTGTTCGCTGGAGCCCCTAGTGGTGGGGACAGACCGGGTTGCGGCACGACCGAGGGTCGAGAAACGTATACTGACTTAAAGGAGTTCCCAGGAGTGGAGTGATTGGTGGACAGTAGTATGAGAAGAATCCTAGGTCAAAAGGTCACAGGCACAGATGCAATATCCAAGGGCAAGCGAAGGGTCAAACTCACAGGCAGAGAAGCAAAATCCGAGTTCCAGGCAAAAGGTCAAGGTCAGAAGAGAAGAGTCACAGGTCCAATAACAAGCAGGGGTCAAAACACGGGTAGTCAAATCCAAGGTAGCAGGAACCAAAATGGATAGCACAAGCAGGCAGCAGAACTGAGGACAGAACGCTATAACCGTCAGTGAGGCTGCAGACCTCACTCCCCTAAATACCACAAGCCACCAATCAGAGCCGAGCTCTGAGTCTCACACAGCCCCCATGGTAATTGCATTAATCAGCCCACAGGCTGTGTTAAATTACGCGCATGCGCCCGGCCACTAGTACCGCTGGAAGTGACGTCCCGGTCGTCAAGGTGACGGCCGGGACGCAAGCAGGACCAGGAGACGAGCCGTGGGGGCTCGTAACAGTGGCAGGTAGCATTCCCAGTCCACCCCTCTGAAGTTTCAAATGCCCGTAGCATGTGCTTCAGAGTGCCAATGAACCGCTAGTTAAGTCCGTTAGTCTGGAGATGGTAGGGGGCAGTATGGAGTTGCCGCACATTGCCCAGAGACACTGGAACAATTCACTCATGAACTGTGTCCCTTGATCAGTTTGGATATCACTAGGGAACGCTAGTCTGATAAATTTTCCCAGCAGCACATCCGTTACCTGTTCCACAGTGATGGAGGACAAAGCTACTGCCTCAGGATACCTTGTGGCGTAATTCACCACAGTGAGGGTGTACAGTATGTCTTCCCCAATCTACTGGGCACAGGCAGGGGACTTACTATGTCCACAGCCACTCACTGAAAACGTTCCCCAATTATTGGCAAGAACCTGAAGGGAGCACGAACACTGGGATGCCCAAGCCGCTGACACACATCACATGACTTACAGTATGCCTGGACATCATCCAATGTTCCCGGCCAGAAAAAATTCTGTCAGGCCTTTCCCTGGTGTCCAGCCATAGAGATTTATTATTATTAAACTTGTTTCCGGACTGGTCTATTACCCTCTACCTTCCTAGCTACACAGTACAGCAACCCTTTACCCCAGGTGACACTCCCCACCTCAATCCCCGGAAGGCCGCTGCCAGCTTGGCACCTCATGCTTTCCAGTGAGGGTTTAGGGAGCTGAGCTGTCCTGAACTCTTTCCTGCAGCCCTCACTATGTCTAAGTCGGGACACTCTGCAGGGGTGTCTATGTTGGGGTTATTAGGATCAGTCAAAGGGAGGTCACTGTGGTTAGCTATACTGACTGCTGGAGCTGGCATACTGCTAGGGGCAGGAGCATCACTCCTGCCCCTAGCAGTATTGGATTGGCCATAGACAACATCCTCTGCATTGCTAGGGGACGTAGCCTTTCCAGAGGCAGTTGGCTGGTTCCTGAAGAGATAGCAGCTTGAGACTTTTCCTCTGCGCTGGCTGATGCTGTGGTTGCTGGCGATGGCTGTTCTCTAGTAGTTGTAGTCTGTTCCTCTGAGCTGGGTTGTGCTGGTGTAGATCCTTTAGAGTGTAGTGTGTGAGTTTCACTACCCCTCCAGGTTGCATTGTGGTGCAGAGGATACATTTAAATTATGTGTCTGTGTTTTATTTAATTTTACTCTTTTGGTATAATGGCCAGGGATCTTAGGGACCTAGTCCAAAACGTTGGGACCACTGAGGTGATTAAGGTGCCACTGTAAGCGTACCAATCTTATGAGAAAGAAAATAAATGGTCCCTGATAGTGTAGTAATTTAAATGCTCGCTAATGCAAATATATCCACAATAAATAAAATTGCGTATTTGATCAAATTTGGAAGGCTTAGCTATATACTCCTCAAATTTGATAGATCTCCTGTGCTCATATGCTGAGATACACGAAGTAGAACAAAAAAATAACAATGATGTAATTCTGTAAACAATATACCACACATGGAAGACCATCAATATGCCAGCAATAGTAGATTTCAAAACTGCCAATCTTTGAGCCGAATAGATGATCTTTGGCTCTGTGCTGCTTCAAAATCTAATAATTGCCTGCACGCAGCTTTTAAAGGTAGCTACATTCAAGTGCCAATTACTATCTCTTCTACCTAAAGAAGATTATAGCCTCAGAACTCTAGACACATATCCCTGAACTTAGAACGTAATGTCATTGACTCCCCAGAACCTGTCAGCTTGTGGCTTGTTTCGTCTTAATTACTGAAAATGTTGCCTCTATGTAGGTTATATGGACTCTGAGAAAATCTGTTAGAATCCTTTGCTTTATTGAAGTTACCATTGTAAAAATGAATCCAGCTCATTGCATCAAAACCACGTGGGTTAATACACATGCAATGTTTATAAATTGGGGCATCTTGGACTTCCAAATGACACATTAAAAAAAAAAAGTAGAATCAGTGCATGAAGCACTTATTTTATGACGAGTTTTTTTGCAGTTTCTGTTCTCCATTTTTAATAAAGTATCCCAAATTCACTGCTGGATTGGAACATTGTCTAAATAAAATAATATCACTCTCAAAAACGTCAAAGGCAGGGACATAACTATCACTGGAGCAGCCTACGTGACTTTTTAGTGGAATCGAAACTTCTGATTCAGTGGGTCTCCTTCCCTAGGCAATTCTCTCATTTTTTCTGTGGACAATCCCATTCTCCCCCTGTTTCTTTAGCTTTGATTGCTGCTATTATTCAAAGACTCTTGCTTCCTGCTTCTCTCTGCAGAATAAGTTTGATTGCCTGGTGGAGAAGAACAAATTATGGTCTCCTGGGCAACTTGCTTCTACAAACGAGGGATGACATGATGCTTTGTCCACTATGAGATATGTGCCTACAAATTGGCTATATTCAGGAAAGCACATTGAGTCACATGGTCCAAATTAATTTTCACTGCGCTGAATTCAAGGAACTTCTCTGTAGGTGGGCACTGTTGAAAGTAACAGCATCTGTATAGATGCCAATTAAGTAATAGATTGTAAAAGGGCAGCAGACAGATCTGGAAGCCACCATTTCAGAGATTTCTTGACTTGTAAGGGAATTGTCTCTTGGAGATTGAAGTATCTATTTATTAGGACAGCATTCTGAAATATTTATAGATGGACTGGGCTGCTCCAAATTTGATAATAGATAGGACTTTGATGTGAGCTCTACTTTTGCTGAAGAGCACAACTCTGCAGTATTTTAGCTGAACAAAATATATATTTTTATTTTTAGCACCACAACAGAGGTTGGTGCATTCAACTGCTTTCACTATGTTCGATTGAAAGCTTTTACTCCATCCCAATCAGCGCTTTCAATTCTAGTCCTCATTTACCCCCAGTATATCATGTTTAACTATGGACAAATTAATTAATCTATTTGTTATCAATATATCCAATGTAACTAAAAGTTAAAATACAGTTGTAAAGCACTTTTAGGTGTGTTTTGCCAAGGACACCTGCATCACATGATTCATAGTGAACATATTCCTCAATAACTAGTGGACATATTACTTCCATGTCAGGAGCAGAGTAGAGAGTTCTTCAGGTTTCAAATATGCCCAATGGTGTAAGTAAAAGTATTTCTTGCTGGATACAATAATTTATTCAGCCCCAAATGATCCCCCCACTCACTCTGTCTGTGAGAAACTGAGAAGCAGATGGAGTAAAATCACTACTCATTAACATGTTTCCTCCCCTGCATATAGGGAGTCACATTAAACCAGTCCTATCACTTCCTTGGTGCTGCTCACTTCCAGAAATTATGACTCTCCATTCTAATATGATAGCTGTCCCCAAACAACCCCTCTCCCAATTGATGTCATTTGGTGTGTCTGATGGAGTTGATAACTACTAACTGGCCCAAAGACTCCATCCAGTGGTACAAGGAAGACTATAGAGGTGTTCATCTGCTAACTACCAGACTTAGGAGATGTGGTAACAGAAAGTAACTTTACTGCATCTGCGGGTAGGGGAATTTCATTCCCAATTCCTTTGTCTTCTTTTGCTTCTGAATATATTTCATGTGGAGCATGTGACAATCCATTGCCAAAGGACTATGTTTTGTGTATGGTATGGGCCCCTAAAAAAAATGGAGGATTCACAAATTATAGAGCAATTTAAACAGTTTTTTTCTTGGATGATGAGATCAATGCAGGAATATTTGAGTCAAAGCTAAGGTCAAAAAGGGACAGAACCCAAACTGATGAGAATATGAAGCAAAGGATGCCCGGTCCATCTACTGGATCAGTTAGCTCTCTGATAGAGTTAGATTTGGGGGTAAATGTATCAAGCTGAGAGTTTTCCGGCGGGTTTGAAAAACCAATCAAATTCTAGCTATCATTGTTTAGTACATCCTACAAAATGACAGCTAGAATCTGATTGGTTGCTATAGGCAACATCTCCACTATTCAAACCCGCCAGAAAACTCTCAGCTTGATACATTTATCCCTTGGTGTCTTGGTGTCTGGTAGTGAAGGAGATCTCTCCATAAGTATTAAAGAAGATCCTAGGATGTTTAATTTAAACAAGGTTAACTTTCCCCCCAAATAATAAATCTATGGGTATGAATGATACACCTGTCCCCATTACACCGCTCTCCTTTTAGATCATCAGTGTTTCATACTCAAAGTTTTGAAGGATCTAGTTTATATAAAGAGTGACAAGCTTTGTATAATATCATCATCATCATTTATTTATATAGCGCCACTAATTCCGCAGCGCTGTACAGAGAACTCATTCACATCAGTCCCTGCCCCATTGGAGCTTACAGTCTAAATTCCCTAATATATACACACACTCACACAAAGACAGACAGAGAGGGAGACAGACAGAGACTAGGGTCAATTTTTGATTGCAGCCAATTAACCTACCAGTATGTTTTTGGAGTGTGGGAGGAAACCGGAGCACCCGGAGGAAACCCACGCAAACACAGGGAGAACATACAAACTCCACACAGATAAGGCCATGGTCGGGAATCGAACTCATGACCCCAGTGCTGTGAGGCAGACGTGCTAACCACTAGGCCACTGTGCTGCCCCAAGCAGTATTGGATACTAATAATACTAATATCAAGAGAAAAAACTATATAACCCTTTCAAGATGTGGATGTATCCAAATGGAGTCTGGTACCTAAAATTGATTCATCTATAGCAAGCTTGTCAAGTATGTCACAATTCCATTAGATGATGGTGGTCCCCTTAAAGACCCTATGGGCAATGTGTGCAACGCAGTGTCAGTGCCATATCGTTAGCATTTGAAGCACCCTCTATGCTGCAAAAGTTTGCTGTAAGTAGATCTAATAGTCTAGCTCAAGACATAATTCTATATTATTCTTCTAGACAGCAGTTTAAGGAAGCTTGTACTTACAGACATGGGAAACAATATTCCAAGCAGGTTGATAATGCTTCTAGATAGTCATGTGACTGGATCACATAGAAATAATTTATTGTGAAAATGTATTTCAATTAGTGGCGCAGACGCCAATTTGTATCATTGCAAATGTACTTATCTTTTTATATTAGTATTTGTTTTAAAGAAAAAAGTGAGTCGCGCGCTGAGCAGAATGATAGCAATTAAATTACGATCACAGCAGCTGTACTATATGAGTGGTTGATGCCAGACCCTCTAAAAAGGAAAACAATCAAGAACACATGACAGCGCTAAAAATCCAATAAAATAGAAAAATACCAAATTTAGGTTTCAACTCTCTGTGGCAGAGGTATTCAAATAAAAACTGGGTGTAGTTAGCCAACATAAATAATAGTAGATAATCATAAAAAAAATACACATACAAGTAAAGAGACCTCAAAATATTCCATACAAAGAGACCGGTCTCAATTAAAAATAGACTTCAATATCCACTGGATCAGCACATAGCATACATATCTGATCTACTGGTTTAAATCTGTTAAATACTGGTATAGTTCAAACTTCAACAATAGACAGAAGCTCCTGACACAGTTGGGTAAATAGGCTTGATATCCACTATTCAACATGAATATATAGAAAAATGTCCAAATAAATGTAAACAGATCTTTCAGTAGAATCCAGTTGCACTGGACATGATCCTGCTGTGGTAAGGTTTGTCAGGCCCGGCTCTACACGAATGTATGAATGCAGCAGCTGACACAGACATCCACGAAAACACGGGGAGAACATACAAACTTCACACAGATAAGGCCATGGTCGGGAATCAAACTCATGACCGCAGTGCTGTGAGGCTAACCGCTGAGCCACCGTGCATTTCACCATGTAGTATACATCACCCTCTTTCATTCTCCTTCTCTCACACTCTTGCTTCTTGCCCTCAGACCGCCTTACATTGGCTCACCCCCATGTGACAACTGTTTGCTTGTCCCTTTTCCTTCAGATTGTAAGCTCTAGTGAGCAGGGCCTTCTTACCACCTGTTCTCATTACCTATAACTTTTGCTCACCAGCTACATTGCACACCTCCTTCTTGAACTTTCTGCCCATTGTCTCCACTCTTACATTGTTTTGCACCTCTAAACCTGTTATTTGTGCCCACGCTAATGGACACAGGTTTCAGCCTGCTCTGAATGTACCCCATGCACCCCAGTAACTGTGTTGAGTGTTGTAAATGTATTTGTTTACTGTATTGTACTGTTATACCATGTACTGACTTGTTGTTTTTCCTCTGTACAATGCTGCGGATGTGGTGCCCTATAAATAAAGGATAATAATAATAATAATAATAGGGGGCATAAACATTCACTAAAGTACATTGGGGGGTAAATGTATCATCCTCCGATTTTTTCAACTCGCCGGAAATCGGCGACTTTGCAGGTAAAATTTAAAGCGGCAATGGCTTGTATGGGCAAGTTTGCCTTTACAAGCCATCGCCGCTTTAAATTTTCAATGCAAAGTCGCCGATTTCTGGAGAGTTAAAAAAATCGGAGGATGATACATTTACCCCTGAGTGTTATTAAGTCTACTCACTAGTATCAAATATCTGTCCTCCATGTCAGCATGAGAAACTAGCAATTCAAAAATAATATGCAAGGCTATGATAATTGCGACTCCCCTCTTTTTCTGTCGGTAATCACAAGCATAGACAGTAGAGGGCTAAAGTCTGGATTTCAATTCATGGTGCATGAGCTGTGTAAAATGTGTTTTTTGTAGCAAAATCAGATCACCCCTGTGTTGTTTAAGTGTAAGAAAAAGTTTACTGTGTTTTGGAATCAGTATTTTTGAGAGTTCTTTGTTTGTTTAGGCACAACATTTTGGCTATCAATGTTACATATAGGATTTACCTCCTAAAAGGGGTATAATCAGATTAAGGGGAGGGGGAGGGACATATCTACCTGGGTATTTTTTGTGTCTACCCAACCTATGTGTGTCAGGTTTAGGCATTGATCAAGTCACCAGAGTTTTGCTGACAAATTTGTCCGTACACCCGAGAATTTTTTTCTTATGATCCCAGCTGCCATACAGGATCATCAGTTATTATCGGCATAGTAGAAAGGGATGTTACACCAAAATAGGTGTTAGAGATCGCGGCGGCCGCGGGCACGCCGCGACTCTCCTGTGGCTTCTGATGACGTCCCGGCGGTTGCTACGGCAACTGGACCGCCACTTCCGGTTTCCACGTCCCGGTTGTCTGGGCAACAACCGGGACGCTACAGGCTCCCTAGCGTGGCGCCCGGCCAGCTGGCCAATAGGCGGGCGTACACGCGAAAGGTCACTTAGGCAGTAGCCAATCATGGCTATCTGGAGGTTCAGGAGGCAGTGTCTTTGGTGATATGTTTTGCAGCTGAACTACATCGCTATTGGTCACCTGGTAATCAGCTGTTAGGTCACGCCTCTGGACACTTCTTGGGCTCTCCCCTGATTGGCTACCTGGACTATTTAAGGCAATGAGGACTTAGCCTCATTGCCGGTTATAGCGTTCTGTCCTCAGTCATGCTGCCTGCTTGTGCTATCCATTTTTGGTTCCTGCTACCTTGGATTTGACTACCCGTGTTTTGACCCCTGCTTGTTATTGGACCTGTGACTCTTCTCTTCTCTTCTGACCTTGACCTTTTGCCTGGAATTTGGATTTTGCTTCTCTGCCTGTGAGTTTGACCCTTCGCTTGCCCTTGGATATTGCATCTGTGCCTGTGACCTTTTGACCTAGGATTCTTCTTATACTACTGTCCACCAATCACTCCACTTCTGGGAACTCCTTAAGTCAGTATACGTTACTCGACCCTCGGTCGGCCCGCAGCCCAGTCTGTCCCCACCACTAGGGGCTCCAGCGAACACCTGGCCTTCAGAGTAGTTCCCGAGTTTCACTGTGCTGACTTGGGAGTTCCTAACATTATAACCGGCCAAGGAAGATTGGTATCATACGGCCATGGACGGAGAAGAATCGAATCTGTCCCCAGCCCAGATTCTGGCCAACCAGATACAGGCGGTTTCCCAAGTGGTGCAGACTTTATCCCAGCGTCTGGCAGTCCAAGAAGGGGTCTCCAGAGACCGGCAGCTCCAGCAAGTTCCCGCTGGTGACACACCGGAGCCTAAAATGAATTTGCCTGACCGATTCTCTGAAAGCAGGCCAGCCTTCCGTAATTTCAAAGAGAGCTGCAAATTGTACTTCCGTCTGAGACCACGTTCCTCTGGTTCCAAACAGCAGAGGGTAGGGATCATCATCTCATTACTCCAGGGCGACCCGCAGTCTTGGGCCTTTTCCCTGCCTTCCACAAGTCCAGCCTTACAGTCTGTGGATGCCTTTTTTCAAGCTCTGGGGTTATTGTACGATGACCCGGACAGGGTAGCCTCAGCTGAGGCTCATCTCCGTACGCTAAGGCAAGGACGTCGCTCAGCGGAAGAGTATTGTGCGGAATTTCGGCGATGGTCCACTGATAGCGCCTGGAACAACCCAGCATTGCGAAGCCAATTTCGCTTAGGACATACTGAGCAGATTAAGGATTCCTTAGTTCAGTATCCGATGTCCGACACGCTGGAGAACCTGATGCAACTTGTCATAAAAATTGATCGTCGGATCAGAGAGAGAAAGGCTGAACGGGAGTCCGCTGCTCCGGTGGACGTTTTCACAAGCTCTGATAACACTTTGCTCGATTCCTCTGAACCTATGCAATTGGGCGCTTATCGCTTGCCTCCGGAGGAACGTTCCAGAAGACGTTCACTAGGTTTGTGTATGTATTGTGGTCAACCAGGCCACTTAGTCCGTTTATGTCCCAACAAGCCGGGAAACTCCAAAGCCTAAGTGCAGGTGAAGAGGTGCGCTTGGGTCTTCAGATTACCTCTTCACACAATTTTTTATTAGTCCCTGGACGTCTAACTTTCCGTGAGAGATCCATGGACCTGAAAGCTTTTCTTGACAGTGGTGCGGCTGGTAATTTTCTGGATATACATTTGGCTCAGACACTTGATATTCCACATATCCGGTTAGGATCAAGCATCACCACATGTGGTTTGGATGGTAGCCCCTTGCCTGGGGGAAGGATTCTCGCCAGGACTCCAATGGTTCAGTTGTCTGTAGGAGTCCTCCATACGGAGGAGCTCTCCTTCTATCTTATCTCTTGTCCCTCTGCTCCTTTGATATTGGGGTATCCCTGGCTTCGCAGTCATAACCCCCTTATTGATTGGAAAACAGGGGAGATTGTCCGTTGGAGTCCCGGGTGCTCTACGTCCTGCTTGACCTTGCCTCTTAGACTTATACAGCCCATTCCAGAATTATTGCCGGTACCCTACCAGGACTTTAGTGATGTCTTTTGCAAGAAGAAAGCTGATTCACTTCCACCACACCGGGAATACGATTGCGCAATTGAATTGGTACCCGGTTCTAAGTTGCCCAAAGGGCGTTTATATTCTCTATCCCTTCCTGAAACACAGGCCATGGAATTATACGTAAAAGAAAACCTGGAGAAAGGGTTCATCCGCCCTTCTAAGTCTCCGGTAGGCGCAGGTTGTTTTTTCGTTTCTAAAAAAGATGGCAGCCTGAGGCCTTGCACCGATTTCCGTGGACTAAATAGCATCACGATTAGGAATATGTATCCGTTACCTTTGATCTCTGTACTGTTCGATCAATTAAAAGCTGCTACTGTATTCTCTAAGATTGACCTCCGAGGGGCCTATAATCTTATCCGAATCAAGAAAGGGGATGAGTGGAAGACTGCCTTTAATACCCACTTAGGACATTACGAATACCTTGTAATGCCATTCGGTTTGTGCAACGCTCCGGCAGTCTTTCAGGACCTGATTAACGATGTATTACGTGAGTTCTTGGGAAAAACAGTTGTTGTTTATTTGGATGACATCTTAATCTATTCCGAATCCTTATCTCAGCCTCGTCAACACGTCCGCCAGGTTTTATTGAGATTACGAGAGCATCATCTGTACGCAAAACGGAAGAAATGCGAATTTGAGGTGTCCACAGTGGCATTCCTGGGTTATATCATCTCCTCATCAGGATTCGCTATGGATCCCGCCAAGGTGCAGGCAATTCAAGAATGGGTCCTACCTACTAACTTGAAGGCGATCCAAAGATTCCTTGGCTTCGCCAATTATTACCGCAGGTTTATTGGCTCATTCTCCTTGTTAGTGGCTCCTATCACTGCCCTCACTCGAAAATGAGCTAACCCAGCAGAGTGGTCCGCAGAAGCACTGGCAAGTTTCTCAGCTCTCAAAGCTGCTTTCATTTCCGCTCCAGTCCTTAGACACCCTGATCCAGGACTTCCGTTTATTGTGGAGGTGGACGCTTCGGATGTCGGTGCTGGTGCCATTCTCTCTCAGAAAGACTCACGGAGTAAAAAGTTGCATCCTTGTGCATTTTTCTCGAGGAAGTTTTTGCCTGCGGAATGTAATTATGACGTTGGAAACCGTGAATTATTGGCCATTAAGTTGGCATTGGAGGAATGGCGACATTGGTTGGAGGGAGCTGCACATACCATTACCATCTTCACAGACCATAAAAACCTCCAATATATTCAGACCGCAAAAACTCTGAATCCCAGGCAGGCTCGCTGGGCCCTATTCTTCACCAGATTTAGGTTTACCATCACATTTCGTCCAGGTTCCAAAAATTCTAAAGCCGATTCGTTGTCCCGTAGCTTTTTGGCCCATCATCCTCAGTCACCTGACCCGTTGCCTATTGTTCCTTCAACCACGATTCATCTCGGACTCACCCAGGATTTAGGAGCCACTATCCGTCATTTCCAGAAAATTGCTCCGGTGCAGACACCTGCCAACAAATTATTTGTTCTGGTGCACCTTAGGAAATCGGTTCTCATAGAAGGTCACAATAACCGCTCTGCTGGTCATCTTGGAATTCGTAGGACTATCGAAATTCTTTCTCGCTGGCTTTGGTGGCCTACCTTATCAGATGACGTAGAGACTTATGTCCGTGCCTGTCCTTAATGTGCCAGAAATAAATCTGTTAGAAATCGTCCTTCTGGTCTACTGTTACCCTTACCTGCTCCAACCAGGCCTTGGACTCATCTTTCGATGGATTTTATTGTTGACCTGCCAGTATCTACAGGTCATAACACCATTTGGGTAGTGGTGGACCGATTCAGTAAGATGGCACATTTTATTTCCTTACCCAAATTACCGGATGCCAGGACCTTGGCCACCTTGTTTCTCACACATATCTTTCGTCTCCATGGGCTTCCCGAAGACATTGTATCGGACCGAGGATCCCAGTTTATTGCACACTTTTGGAGATCTTTTTGTAAATCCGTTGGGATCACTATCAGTCTGTCCTCGGCATATCACCCTCAGTCGAATGGTCAGACAGAAAGAACCAATCAGGCCTTGGAGCAGTTTTTACGCATGTATGTGTCTAAATTCCATGATAACTGGTCCTCTCTCTTACCCTGGGCGGAATTTGCGTATAATAATTCTTGCCATTCCAATATACACACATCCCCGTTCTTCTGCAACTTCGGGTTCCATCCGAAATCCAACTCATTCTCTACTGCTGTTTCCTGTGGGGATTCCGGAACTTTTACTGCCAGGATGAGGGGTGTCTGGAAAAAGGTGCACTCTGCATTAGATCTAGCCTCCCAAAAATCCAAGGTTTTCGCGGACCGCCATCGTGCGCCATGTTCATTGAAAGTGGGGGATCGGGTTTGGTTGTCCACACGCAACATCAGGTTACGGCAACCTTGCAGGAAGCTGGGGCCCCGATACATTGGACCATTTCCAATCGAGAAAAAGATAAATCCAGTGGCGTTCAGGCTGAGACTACCACCTTCCTTAAAAATACCCTCAACATTCCATTGTTCTCTTCTAAAGAAAGCTGCGGCTCCCAGCAAATTCAGTCAGCCTTCCTGTAACAGGCCCGGCCTTTGATTGTGAACGGAGACCAGGAATACATCATCGAAAGGATCCTCGACTCTAGGACGGTTCAAGGCCAAGTTCAATTCTTAGTCCACTGGAAGGGTTACGGCCCAGAAGAGAGATGTTGGATACCACAGAGGCGTCTCCATGCTGAGAGGTTAATGAAGGAATTTTTAAAAATATTTCCTACTAAGCCTGGATGTCGGGGTTCCTTGACCCCTCCTCAAGGGGGGGGGGGGGTACTGTTAGAGATCGCGGCGGCCGCGGGCACCGCCGCGACTCTCCTGTGGCTTCTGATGACGTCCCGGCAGTTGCTACGGCAACTGGAACGTCACTTACGGTTTCCACGTCCCGGTTGTCTGGGCAACAACCGGGACGCTACAGGCTCTTTAGCGTGGCGCCCGGCCAGCTGGCCAATAGGCGGGCGTACACGCGAAAGGTCACTTAGGCAGTAGCCAATCATGGCTATCTGGAGGTTCAGGAGGCAGTGTCTTTGGTGATATGTTTTGCAGCTGAACTACATCGCTATTGGTCACCTGGTAATCAGCTGTTAGGTCACGCCTCTGGACACTTCTTGGGCTCTCCCCTGATTGGCTACCTGGACTATTTAGGGCAATGAGGACTTAGCCTCATTGCCGGTTATAGCGTTCTGTCCTCAGTCCTGCTGCCTGCTTGTGCTATCCATTTTTGGTTCCTGCTACCTTGGATTTGACTACCCGTGTTTTGACCCCTGCTTGTTATTGGACCTGTGACTCTTTTCTTCTGACCTTGACCTTTTGCCTGGAATTCGGATTTTGCTTCTCTGCCTGTGAGTTTGACCCTTCGCTTGCCCTTGGATATTGCATCTGTGCCTGTGACCTTTTGACCTAGGATTCTTCTTATACTACTGTCCACCAATCACTCCACTTCTGGGAACTCCTTAAGTCAGTATACGTTACTCGACCCTCGGTCGGCCCGCAGCCCAGTCTGTCCCCACCACTAGGGGCTCCAGCGAACACCTGGCCTTCAGAGTAGTTCCCGAGTTTCACTGTGCTGACTTGGGAGTTCCTAACAATAGGCTAGAGGTGGGTTAACTAGTAAGGTAAAAAGTATCCTGTGCAGATGGTTCAGGAGGACGTCACACCTCGACATTGGACACAATTGGTCAGGAAGATGAAGTGTAAGGCAGGGAGGCTGGTGGGCCCAATGTCCCACTCCCTCTCACAGTATTATGAATGTGCTAGAATAGTTCTTGTGGCCTCTCTGTATTATGAGTTGTTTCCTTACAGCTCAGACATGACAGAATGGCAGCATTTCCACTGATGAGAATGGTGGCTATTTCAGAGTTGCTTTATGGCCTCCAGATGTCAGATTCCCGTCATTCCAGGTTAATCACAGGTGGATGGTGAGGCTTTTAAGTGACAGTCTTGAGGTTCAATCAGGTTATACAACAGAGTTAGTGTCTCAGTCTCTCCTTGTTGTACATTCACTCCGCGGTCTCCACTATACGTCGGCTTGAGTTATATTGGTTCAGAAGGTTCACCTGTGGGTATCTATCCACTCTGGGACTCAAGGTGAGTTGAGTACAGGATATGTTCAGGCCTCTAGGCTAATGCAGTTGTAGATGCTTCTATGGGTGGTGATCAGCTTTCTCTCACGGGCTGGATACGTTGCTGTGCGAGTTGGCAGCAGGCAACCTGTGAAGCTCTGCTCACCTACTAGGTGAGAAGGCATTTGCCAGATGAGGTTTGCAATTGCCCAAGTCTCAAGTACAAAGCTTGGTGAGTTTCTCCTTGTATGAGTTGAGGGATCCGGCTTATAGGGCTGAGTACCCATTGATTGCCGAGCTACTTCACCCAAGATGGCATTTAGTGGGCAGTAACGACTTAGGCCTCAATCTGGGGTTGCTGGAACTACTTCCATCGAACCCAACATGTTCAGGTCTGTGTCCAATTAGGGTCAATAACATCTTGAAATTTCTCCAATAGAGCAATTAGATTCTCCTTGCGTGGTCAGGAGGCTCAAAAGGATGCAGCCACCTCAGTTGCACCACCCAAAAGTCCTGTTTTCATTTTCTAACTTGCATTAGTCAGGTAAAAGCAAAGTAATGATATCTTAAACAATTGGAACTAATTTGCACTTCAAAGAACAAGAGTAACCTACTCCCCAGAGTTACCCTAACACAAATTCAAAGAAAACACAAAAACAATATAATAAAGAAAGTGATGGTGCTGATGTTCTTCAACAAAAACATTTGTAGATGGTGAAACTTCTTTCAATGAATTTTCTTCAGATTTTGCAGTTGTTGAAGAAAATTTTTCTCAAATTAATAAGAAATAATGTGTCAATAAAAATCAAAAATATTGTTTTTAAATTATACCAACATTTGAAGTCCAAAATTCACACAACCAGTGTATTGTGTGACAGGTGAATATTCTGTTATACACCTTCCTGTATGTCTTGCTACCTACATAAAGTTTGAGTATGTCGAAGAGAACTAACAACGGGAATTCATTAGATCTTCATCTTCACCAGCCCGGGCTGTCTTCTTTTTTGTGAAGAAACAAGATGGAACACTTCACGGATGCATTGATTATCGTGACCTCAATGCTATTATCATTAAAAACCACTATCCTATTCCTCTAATTACTGAGTTATGTCGCATAAAATATATTGCATCAGAGGAGCCAAAATCTTCACTAAACTCAGTCATAGTGGCTACAATTTGATTTATATCTGAAAGGGGGATGAGTTGAAAACATCATTTAATACTAGAGATGGCCACTGCAATGCTCTTGCAGCTTTGTTAATGAAATCTTCTGAGATCTATTCTACTCCTGTGTGGTCTATTTGGATGACATCTTAATTTTTTCTAAAGAGCTTGTCTCTCACAGTTTTCAAGTTTCAGAAGTTCTTTCTCATCTACGCAAACATGGGCTCTACTGTAAATTAGAGAAGTGTTACTCTGAACCTACTTTAATGCCTTTTCTCTGGTATGTTGTCTCTAATGGACCCAGAAAAAAATTTGTGTAGCCTTGGAATGGCCACAACCTGTGGGCCTCAAAGCCATCCATCGATTTCTCTGCTTTGCTAATTATTACAGACACTTTATTCATGGATGCTCCACAGTAGCAGCTAGCAGCTCCCATCATTTTTCTCACTCGTAAAGGTGCGGATGTCAAGAGTTGAACCACAACAGTGTCTAAAGCTTTCCTCTCCATCAAACTGGCGGTCTCTTCTGCTCCTGTCCTCAAACAACCGGACACTTTTATGCCTTTCTTCTTGGAAGTTGATGTCTACTCAGTTGGTGTAGGAGCTGTTCTTTCCCAAAGATCTTCCACGGGGAAGTTGCACCCTTGTGGATTTTTCTCTCGAATGTTCTTCCCAACTGAGAGAAATTATACAATTGGGCTTAAGGAACATCTGGCAATTAAACTCGCCCTTATTGAATAGGTGTTAAGGGGCATATTCAATTAGCTTTCGGATTCGCGGTAACGCCCGTTACCGCGAATCCGAAAGCTAATTGAAAAGTGCGCGTTCTTGCGGGTATTACGGTACCGCATTAACACGGATTTTCGTACGCAACCCTATGGGCTGCGAACAAAAATCCACGTTATTGCGGTAACGTGTATTATGTTTCGCGGCTGTTCCGGCGCGTTACCGCGAATCCGAAAGCTAATTGAATATGCCCCTAAGTGTTTAAAGACTTAGCCTGCGTGCTCCAGACATTGCTGCTTTAAATTGACATTAATGTAGGGCGCACTAAAGTCAAAGTGAAGTGCCGGACAGTTGGGTCTTTGGAATGACTGCCTGTCAGCATGCCGCTGCCATCGGAAATCTGGATCTTCGGTTTTCAGGTAAGTCTGTTTATATTGTATTCGTTTTTTCTAAAATCAGAATTTTTTTGTAGGTGTCAAGCCTGTTGGAGTTCTCGCCACCGTTATGATGTACCTAACCCAAATCGGTGGTAATCGGCTCAACAATTGCGATACCACCGACACAGAGGACACCTACAATAAAAAAACAATTGATTGTAAAAACAACAGCTAAAATAACAGACTTACCTGAAAAACGACTGTGCAGATCTCCGATGCCAGCAGAAGGATGACAGCACCTTCTTCCGACTGTCCAGGTCTCCGGCACCACTGTGTGACGTCAGTGCGCCCTTCATGCCTTTCAATTTAAAACGGCAATGTCGGGACCCCGCCGGGACACTGTTTAAATGGAGTCCCGACATTGGCGCTTTAAAGATAACCGTTACACAACATATGGCAATGTGCGCAGACAGACACATATTACCCCTACAGCTCATCCAGAGGAGAAATGGATGAATGTGCAATGTTATGCATGCCTAAAGTTTGGCAATGTAAGATGTAACTGTCCACAAGGTGTTCGCAAAGAGTATATAAGGGACACTGAACACTTGGCAATAACAATGGCTTTAAAAAAAGCCTCACGTTAGAGAGTTAGATGTGCAAACACATACCCAGTCAAAACTGCAGCAGCTGAATCAGATGCAAAAATGTGTGTCGCTTGTAAGTACACATACTGGCCAAACAGGACAGTCTCATGTACAGTCACATAACTCAGTGACTCCACAGACACATACTGGGGCAGAAATTTCAATCACTAATGTAGAACATGACTAACTGCCAGACAGCCCTCAGTGTGTGGTGATTGTATTTGATCACCAACAAGGGGGATAAGAGCCCAAAGAACTGAGGAAGTCACTTTGGAAATCATCAATGGTTTCACCATAAAAATTCCTATGTGGTATTATTCAGGTTCTGATAACATTATCGGAACTAATGTAATGACACAGAATGGCTGGATCTTAGACCTTGCAAACTGTTTGGTAGGGAAGGGCCCATGAAACTCAAAGGTCTGTGTGATAAAGAAACATCACTTAGGACCATCCATACATGAAATTGGGAGAACAGTCAACATGGTTGTATACAAATGGCCAGAGTTCTTACATAACACAGACCTTGAACCTATTGTATACAATTACTCAGGTGGACATACAAGGACCAGATCCACCACCTCAACAGCAATATTGTTTTCCCCCTGAAGCTATGGAACCAGTGATAGAAGCTGTGAATGATTTAGAAGCAAGGGGGTGGTCAAAAAGAGAAACTCCAAGTGCAAAAATCCCTTATGGCCTGTCAAGAAAAAGGAGACTAACACCTGGAGACTCACAATTGATCTCAGGGTTTTGAATAAATTCTCCACCATTGATGTAGCCAATGATGTCTTTTTCGATACCATTGACAGAAAGCTGCCGTTACAAATTTGCATTCACCATACAAGATATGCAATACATGTTTTGAGTATTACCCCAAGGATTTCACAGTTGCCCTACATATTTCCATTAGGCATTAGCAGAAGTGTATTTTTACACCCAGAATGCCTGCTGCAATATGTGGATGATCCACTACTCCATACAGAGACTATGGAGGAACATTTGACACTCCTACAGGAATTGTTAGCCCTCCTTGTACGTGCAGGGGTCAAACTGAGTCCTCACAAAGCAAACCTGGCTAGGTCAGAGGTCATATTTCTGGGAGTCAAGATCGCTCATGGGACAAAAGGTACAATGGGCACCCGAGTTGACGCAATGGTCAAATTACCTAGACCAAATACCCTACAAGACTTGCACAAATTCTTTGGGGTTACAAACTTCATGAGGGAGTTCATAGAGGATTTTACTACAAAAGTGAAAAGAGATCCCTCTTCTGCTCCAGTTTTGACCACTCCAGACCCAGAGGGTAAACTGGCAATTCAGGCTCACATCAGCCCAGAGTCGATATCAACAGTCTTACTACAAGAAGTAGGATCTGTGACTAGATCACTAGGATATTTCTCTAGAATTTTTTCTCCTGTGGAAAGTGGTTTTGATGAATGTTCAAAACAACTGGCTGCAATACATTATGCTGTCAAAGTGACAGAACATATTGTAGGTTTTAGACCCCTCCGTATACAAACCCCACACTCTCCATTAACCCTTCTACTCCGGGACATGCTGCCTGGTGTCTCTCAACAGAGGTTTGGGAGATGGATAATTGATATGAGTGGGCGCAATCTCAAAGTAAGTCACAAGGCAAAATATGTATTGTCTCAACTGCTAAACACAGCAGGGATGGAACACGACTATGGTATGGACAAATGCCATGTGATGAAACAATGACTAAAGTTTAGACAAACAGTACATCCGGATGACCGAGTCATCTTTGTTGATGGGTCTCACACGGATGGGAAATATGTGACAGGTTATGTAGTCTTGGATAAGACTACAGGGCTTAGAAGTCTTGTTAAATTACCTGGTCACCTGTCGGCAAAAAGGGCAGAATTGGAGGCAGTAAAGAAAGCCTTACTACTCCACCCTTCAGGACCACGTGCTATGTATAGCGACAGCTCATATGTAGTTCGGTCCCTGACATTACACTTGGATAATACAGAAATGGAAGTTGCTCAATCAATTTATAGGCTCTTAGCAGGTGCTTGAAAGGGTGGGCTATCCTGAAAGGAACAACACAGAGAAAAATCTCCCAGCACACTGCTATCGCCAGCAAAGAAACTGCCATTTCTACTGTAAATAAAAATGCAAAAGTCTCAGTTGCACACATTCCCAATGTATATTAAGCCACCTGCCACTTGTTACGAGCCGCGGCGGCTCTGGGCACCGCCGCGACTCACTTCCGGGTCTGAATCAGCGTCCCGGGCATCGCCATGATGACCGGGACGTCATTTCCTCCTGGTCCCGGCTGTTGCCTAGGCAACGGTCGGGACGCTCTAAGCCGCTAGCGCCGTGTCCCGGCATCTAGGCAGCCGGGCGCGTGCGCACTATTTGAATAGTAGTCCAGCTGGGCTTATCAGCCCTCCAGCAGGCCACTTCTGATTGGCCATTACTTACATAAAAGGCAGGAAGGGACAAGCCTTATAGTTCCTGTTACAGTGCTGTAAACCTGCTCCCTCTCTCTGTTCCTGTTTTTCCTGGATCCTGTTACCGTTGCCGACCCTTGCCTGAATATTTGACTACATTTGCCTGCCTGTGCCCCTTGACTTATTGCCTGTACCCTGACGCTGCTCGTTTGCCTGTGGCCTCTGACCTCGGTTCTGTTTACTGGATATTCTGTCTGCTGCCGGCCCTCGACCCTTGCCTGGATTTCACTCTGCTATCTACTCCGTTACGCTATCGCTGGGTTCTCCCCAGTCAGTGCACAACTCACGACCCTCAGCTGTCTGTGGCCAAGTCTGTCCCCACCACTAGGGGCTCCAGCGAATACCAGACTTCTGAGTAGACTCCGGGTTTTGTGTTGCTGGCTGTTGGGGTTCCTTACACCACTCCACAGCGCTTTTGCTAATAGAGTGGTCCTAACTCTAAACAGTGAGAGTCCCATATATTTGGGCCATACATATGTGTTTTTAAATTGAGAGCTAACTTACCTGGAGGTATCCCAGAAGTCTCCAAATGGTAATACAGCAGCAGCACTCCCCATAAGCTACTGATACCAACATGCCTCTCAAACAAACAATACAGAAATGGAAGTTTCTCAATCTATTTATATTTTACACTTGGATACCTGGCACAGGCGTAGATTCGTGGACAGCCAGAATAAACCTCTGGTGCACGTTTCAGTGCTCAAAGAGTTATGGGAATGGGGAATAATGCATCCTGAAGAGGATGCGATCATTAAAGATCCTGCTGAGCAGAAACTGAATGATCCGCTCGTCCTGGGTAATAGCTATGCAGATGAACAGGCCAAACTGGCTGCTTTATCTGGGACTTTCCGAGACCCAGATTACAAACAACTATCATTTTTAAAGTGACAATACGAAACAAGACTCTGGACGAAGGCCCAGTGTCATTTGAAGAGGAACAAGCAAAAGATCCTCTTCTTATACCCTACATTACCAAACCACAAGGTCCCTGGTCAATTAAAAAGGGCATTCTGTGTCACACGAATAATGAGGGTTCAATCTCTGCCAGTTGTTCCTGCACATCTTCAGGTAGAGCTGACAAGGCTCAACCATCAGCTCCTCAGACACCCTGGCCCAGATAAACTCATGCCCTTCTTAAAGGACAAATTATACTGGTCAGGGATGTCAAAGACAGTGTAAAATGTCACACAACAGTGTCTTGTGTGTGCACAAGTAAATCCCAGAGCTCCAGCTCTCAAGCCGGTTCTACAGCGTGTGCCCCCTGCAGAAGGACCATGGGCTGCCCTTCAGATAGATTTTATAGGACCACTACCAGCTGGCAGTCGCAATTGTCGGTATGCTTTGGTAGTTGTGGATATATTTTCAAAATGGGTTGAGGCCATCCCAATTATACGTAAAAGAAAACCTGGAGAAAGGGTTCATCCGCCCTTCTAAGTCTCCGGTAGGCGCAGGTTGTTTTTTCGTTTCTAAAAAAGATGGCAGCCTGAGGCCTTGCACCGATTTCCGTGGACTAAATAGCATCACGATTAGGAATATGTATCCGTTACCTTTGATCTCTGTACTGTTCGATCAATTAAAAGCTGCTACTGTATTCTCTAAGATTGACCTCCGAGGGGCCTATAATCTTATCCGAATCAAGAAAGGGGATGAGTGGAAGACTGCCTTTAATACCCACTTAGGACATTACGAATACCTTGTAATGCCATTCGGTTTGTGCAACGCTCCGGCAGTCTTTCAGGACCTGATTAACGATGTATTACGTGAGTTCTTGGGAAAAACAGTTGTTGTTTATTTGGATGACATCTTAATCTATTCCGAATCCTTATCTCAGCCTCGTCAACACGTCCGCCAGGTTTTATTGAGATTACGAGAGCATCATCTGTACGCAAAACGGAAGAAATGCGAATTTGAGGTGTCCACAGTGGCATTCCTGGGTTATATCATCTCCTCATCAGGATTCGCTATGGATCCCGCCAAGGTGCAGGCAATTCAAGAATGGGTCCTACCTACTAACTTGAAGGCGATCCAAAGATTCCTTGGCTTCGCCAATTATTACCGCAGGTTTATTGGCTCATTCTCCTTGTTAGTGGCTCCTATCACTGCCCTCACTCGAAAATGAGCTAACCCAGCAGAGTGGTCCGCAGAAGCACTGGCAAGTTTCTCAGCTCTCAAAGCTGCTTTCATTTCCGCTCCAGTCCTTAGACACCCTGATCCAGGACTTCCGTTTATTGTGGAGGTGGACGCTTCGGATGTCGGTGCTGGTGCCATTCTCTCTCAGAAAGACTCACGGAGTAAAAAGTTGCATCCTTGTGCATTTTTCTCGAGGAAGTTTTTGCCTGCGGAATGTAATTATGACGTTGGAAACCGTGAATTATTGGCCATTAAGTTGGCATTGGAGGAATGGCGACATTGGTTGGAGGGAGCTGCACATACCATTACCATCTTCACAGACCATAAAAACCTCCAATATATTCAGACCGCAAAAACTCTGAATCCCAGGCAGGCTCGCTGGGCCCTATTCTTCACCAGATTTAGGTTTACCATCACATTTCGTCCAGGTTCCAAAAATTCTAAAGCCGATTCGTTGTCCCGTAGCTTTTTGGCCCATCATCCTCAGTCACCTGACCCGTTGCCTATTGTTCCTTCAACCACGATTCATCTCGGACTCACCCAGGATTTAGGAGCCACTATCCGTCATTTCCAGAAAATTGCTCCGGTGCAGACACCTGCCAACAAATTATTTGTTCTGGTGCACCTTAGGAAATCGGTTCTCATAGAAGGTCACAATAACCGCTCTGCTGGTCATCTTGGAATTCGTAGGACTATCGAAATTCTTTCTCGCTGGCTTTGGTGGCCTACCTTATCAGATGACGTAGAGACTTATGTCCGTGCCTGTCCTTAATGTGCCAGAAATAAATCTGTTAGAAATCGTCCTTCTGGTCTACTGTTACCCTTACCTGCTCCAACCAGGCCTTGGACTCATCTTTCGATGGATTTTATTGTTGACCTGCCAGTATCTACAGGTCATAACACCATTTGGGTAGTGGTGGACCGATTCAGTAAGATGGCACATTTTATTTCCTTACCCAAATTACCGGATGCCAGGACCTTGGCCACCTTGTTTCTCACACATATCTTTCGTCTCCATGGGCTTCCCGAAGACATTGTATCGGACCGAGGATCCCAGTTTATTGCACACTTTTGGAGATCTTTTTGTAAATCCGTTGGGATCACTATCAGTCTGTCCTCGGCATATCACCCTCAGTCGAATGGTCAGACAGAAAGAACCAATCAGGCCTTGGAGCAGTTTTTACGCATGTATGTGTCTAAATTCCATGATAACTGGTCCTCTCTCTTACCCTGGGCGGAATTTGCGTATAATAATTCTTGCCATTCCAATATACACACATCCCCGTTCTTCTGCAACTTCGGGTTCCATCCGAAATCCAACTCATTCTCTACTGCTGTTTCCTGTGGGGATTCCGGAACTTTTACTGCCAGGATGAGGGGTGTCTGGAAAAAGGTGCACTCTGCATTAGATCTAGCCTCCCAAAAATCCAAGGTTTTCGCGGACCGCCATCGTGCGCCATGTTCATTGAAAGTGGGGGATCGGGTTTGGTTGTCCACACGCAACATCAGGTTACGGCAACCTTGCAGGAAGCTGGGGCCCCGATACATTGGACCATTTCCAATCGAGAAAAAGATAAATCCAGTGGCGTTCAGGCTGAGACTACCACCTTCCTTAAAAATACCCTCAACATTCCATTGTTCTCTTCTAAAGAAAGCTGCGGCTCCCAGCAAATTCAGTCAGCCTTCCTGTAACAGGCCCGGCCTTTGATTGTGAACGGAGACCAGGAATACATCATCGAAAGGATCCTCGACTCTAGGACGGTTCAAGGCCAAGTTCAATTCTTAGTCCACTGGAAGGGTTACGGCCCAGAAGAGAGATGTTGGATACCACAGAGGCGTCTCCATGCTGAGAGGTTAATGAAGGAATTTTTAAAAATATTTCCTACTAAGCCTGGATGTCGGGGTTCCTTGACCCCTCCTCAAGGGGGGGGGGGGGTACTGTTAGAGATCGCGGCGGCCGCGGGCACCGCCGCGACTCTCCTGTGGCTTCTGATGACGTCCCGGCAGTTGCTACGGCAACTGGAACGTCACTTACGGTTTCCACGTCCCGGTTGTCTGGGCAACAACCGGGACGCTACAGGCTCTTTAGCGTGGCGCCCGGCCAGCTGGCCAATAGGCGGGCGTACACGCGAAAGGTCACTTAGGCAGTAGCCAATCATGGCTATCTGGAGGTTCAGGAGGCAGTGTCTTTGGTGATATGTTTTGCAGCTGAACTACATCGCTATTGGTCACCTGGTAATCAGCTGTTAGGTCACGCCTCTGGACACTTCTTGGGCTCTCCCCTGATTGGCTACCTGGACTATTTAGGGCAATGAGGACTTAGCCTCATTGCCGGTTATAGCGTTCTGTCCTCAGTCCTGCTGCCTGCTTGTGCTATCCATTTTTGGTTCCTGCTACCTTGGATTTGACTACCCGTGTTTTGACCCCTGCTTGTTATTGGACCTGTGACTCTTTTCTTCTGACCTTGACCTTTTGCCTGGAATTCGGATTTTGCTTCTCTGCCTGTGAGTTTGACCCTTCGCTTGCCCTTGGATATTGCATCTGTGCCTGTGACCTTTTGACCTAGGATTCTTCTTATACTACTGTCCACCAATCACTCCACTTCTGGGAACTCCTTAAGTCAGTATACGTTACTCGACCCTCGGTCGGCCCGCAGCCCAGTCTGTCCCCACCACTAGGGGCTCCAGCGAACACCTGGCCTTCAGAGTAGTTCCCGAGTTTCACTGTGCTGACTTGGGAGTTCCTAACAATAGGCTAGAGGTGGGTTAACTAGTAAGGTAAAAAGTATCCTGTGCAGATGGTTCAGGAGGACGTCACACCTCGACATTGGACACAATTGGTCAGGAAGATGAAGTGTAAGGCAGGGAGGCTGGTGGGCCCAATGTCCCACTCCCTCTCACAGTATTATGAATGTGCTAGAATAGTTCTTGTGGCCTCTCTGTATTATGAGTTGTTTCCTTACAGCTCAGACATGACAGAATGGCAGCATTTCCACTGATGAGAATGGTGGCTATTTCAGAGTTGCTTTATGGCCTCCAGATGTCAGATTCCCGTCATTCCAGGTTAATCACAGGTGGATGGTGAGGCTTTTAAGTGACAGTCTTGAGGTTCAATCAGGTTATACAACAGAGTTAGTGTCTCAGTCTCTCCTTGTTGTACATTCACTCCGCGGTCTCCACTATACGTCGGCTTGAGTTATATTGGTTCAGAAGGTTCACCTGTGGGTATCTATCCACTCTGGGACTCAAGGTGAGTTGAGTACAGGATATGTTCAGGCCTCTAGGCTAATGCAGTTGTAGATGCTTCTATGGGTGGTGATCAGCTTTCTCTCACGGGCTGGATACGTTGCTGTGCGAGTTGGCAGCAGGCAACCTGTGAAGCTCTGCTCACCTACTAGGTGAGAAGGCATTTGCCAGATGAGGTTTGCAATTGCCCAAGTCTCAAGTACAAAGCTTGGTGAGTTTCTCCTTGTATGAGTTGAGGGATCCGGCTTATAGGGCTGAGTACCCATTGATTGCCGAGCTACTTCACCCAAGATGGCATTTAGTGGGCAGTAACGACTTAGGCCTCAATCTGGGGTTGCTGGAACTACTTCCATCGAACCCAACATGTTCAGGTCTGTGTCCAATTAGGGTCAATAACATCTTGAAATTTCTCCAATAGAGCAATTAGATTCTCCTTGCGTGGTCAGGAGGCTCAAAAGGATGCAGCCACCTCAGTTGCACCACCCAAAAGTCCTGTTTTCATTTTCTAACTTGCATTAGTCAGGTAAAAGCAAAGTAATGATATCTTAAACAATTGGAACTAATTTGCACTTCAAAGAACAAGAGTAACCTACTCCCCAGAGTTACCCTAACACAAATTCAAAGAAAACACAAAAACAATATAATAAAGAAAGTGATGGTGCTGATGTTCTTCAACAAAAACATTTGTAGATGGTGAAACTTCTTTCAATGAATTTTCTTCAGATTTTGCAGTTGTTGAAGAAAATTTTTCTCAAATTAATAAGAAATAATGTGTCAATAAAAATCAAAAATATTGTTTTTAAATTATACCAACATTTGAAGTCCAAAATTCACACAACCAGTGTATTGTGTGACAGGTGAATATTCTGTTATACACCTTCCTGTATGTCTTGCTACCTACATAAAGTTTGAGTATGTCGAAGAGAACTAACAACGGGAATTCATTAGATCTTCATCTTCACCAGCCCGGGCTGTCTTCTTTTTTGTGAAGAAACAAGATGGAACACTTCACGGATGCATTGATTATCGTGACCTCAATGCTATTATCATTAAAAACCACTATCCTATTCCTCTAATTACTGAGTTATGTCGCATAAAATATATTGCATCAGAGGAGCCAAAATCTTCACTAAACTCAGTCATAGTGGCTACAATTTGATTTATATCTGAAAGGGGGATGAGTTGAAAACATCATTTAATACTAGAGATGGCCACTGCAATGCTCTTGCAGCTTTGTTAATGAAATCTTCTGAGATCTATTCTACTCCTGTGTGGTCTATTTGGATGACATCTTAATTTTTTCTAAAGAGCTTGTCTCTCACAGTTTTCAAGTTTCAGAAGTTCTTTCTCATCTACGCAAACATGGGCTTTACTGTAAATTAGAGAAGTGTTACTCTGAACCTACTTTAATGCCTTTTCTCTGGTATGTTGTCTCTAATGGACCCAGAAAAAAATTTGTGTAGCCTTGGAATGGCCACAACCTGTGGGCCTCAAAGCCATCCATCGATTTCTCTGCTTTGCTAATTATTACAGACACTTTATTCATGGATGCTCCACAGTAGCAGCTAGCAGCTCCCATCATTTTTCTCACTCGTAAAGGTGCGGATGTCAAGAGTTGAACCACAACAGTGTCTAAAGCTTTCCTCTCCATCAAACTGGCGGTCTCTTCTGCTCCTGTCCTCAAACAACCGGACACTTTTATGCCTTTCTTCTTGGAAGTTGATGTCTACTCAGTTGGTGTAGGAGCTGTTCTTTCCCAAAGATCTTCCACGGGGAAGTTGCACCCTTGTGGATTTTTCTCTCGAATGTTCTTCCCAACTGAGAGAAATTATACAATTGGGCTTAAGGAACATCTGGCAATTAAACTCGCCCTTATTGAATAGGTGTTAAGGGGCATATTCAATTAGCTTTCGGATTCGCGGTAACGGGCGTTACCGCGAAAAGTGCGCGTTCTTGCGGGTATTACGGTACCGCATTAACACGGATTTTCGTACGCAACCCTATGGGCTGCGAACAAAAATCCACGTTATTGCGGTAACGTGTATTATGTTTCGCGGCTGTTCCGGCGCGTTACCGCGAATCCGAAAGCTAATTGAATATGCCCCTAAGTGTTTAAAGACTTAGCCTGCGTGCTCCAGACATTGCTGCTTTAAATTGACATTAATGTAGGGCGCACTAAAGTCAAAGTGAAGTGCCGGACAGTTGGGTCTTTGGAATGACTGCCTGTCAGCATGCCGCTGCCATCGGAAATCTGGATCTTCGGTTTTCAGGTAAGTCTGTTTATATTGTATTCGTTTTTTCTAAAATCAGAATTTTTTTGTAGGTGTCAAGCCTGTTGGAGTTCTCGCCACCGTTATGATGTACCTAACCCAAATCGGTGGTAATCGGCTCAACAATTGCGATACCACCGACACAGAGGACACCTACAATAAAAAAACAATTGATTGTAAAAACAACAGCTAAAATAACAGACTTACCTGAAAAACGACTGTGCAGATCTCCGATGCCAGCAGAAGGATGACAGCACCTTCTTCCGACTGTCCAGGTCTCCGGCACCACTGTGTGACGTCAGTGCGCCCTTCATGCCTTTCAATTTAAAACGGCAATGTCGGGACCCCGCCGGGACACTGTTTAAATGGAGTCCCGACATTGGCGCTTTAAAGATAACCGTTACACAACATATGGCAATGTGCGCAGACAGACACATATTACCCCTACAGCTCATCCAGAGGAGAAATGGATGAATGTGCAATGTTATGCATGCCTAAAGTTTGGCAATGTAAGATGTAACTGTCCACAAGGTGTTCGCAAAGAGTATATAAGGGACACTGAACACTTGGCAATAACAATGGCTTTAAAAAAAGCCTCACGTTAGAGAGTTAGATGTGCAAACACATACCCAGTCAAAACTGCAGCAGCTGAATCAGATGCAAAAATGTGTGTCGCTTGTAAGTACACATACTGGCCAAACAGGACAGTCTCATGTACAGTCACATAACTCAGTGACTCCACAGACACATACTGGGGCAGAAATTTCAATCACTAATGTAGAACATGACTAACTGCCAGACAGCCCTCAGTGTGTGGTGATTGTATTTGATCACCAACAAGGGGGATAAGAGCCCAAAGAACTGAGGAAGTCACTTTGGAAATCATCAATGGTTTCACCATAAAAATTCCTATGTGGTATTATTCAGGTTCTGATAACATTATCGGAACTAATGTAATGACACAGAATGGCTGGATCTTAGACCTTGCAAACTGTTTGGTAGGGAAGGGCCCATGAAACTCAAAGGTCTGTGTGATAAAGAAACATCACTTAGGACCATCCATACATGAAATTGGGAGAACAGTCAACATGGTTGTATACAAATGGCCAGAGTTCTTACATAACACAGACCTTGAACCTATTGTATACAATTACTCAGGTGGACATACAAGGACCAGATCCACCACCTCAACAGCAATATTGTTTTCCCCCTGAAGCTATGGAACCAGTGATAGAAGCTGTGAATGATTTAGAAGCAAGGGGGTGGTCAAAAAGAGAAACTCCAAGTGCAAAAATCCCTTATGGCCTGTCAAGAAAAAGGAGACTAACACCTGGAGACTCACAATTGATCTCAGGGTTTTGAATAAATTCTCCACCATTGATGTAGCCAATGATGTCTTTTTCGATACCATTGACAGAAAGCTGCCGTTACAAATTTGCATTCACCATACAAGATATGCAATACATGTTTTGAGTATTACCCCAAGGATTTCACAGTTGCCCTACATATTTCCATTAGGCATTAGCAGAAGTGTATTTTTACACCCAGAATGCCTGCTGCAATATGTGGATGATCCACTACTCCATACAGAGACTATGGAGGAACATTTGACACTCCTACAGGAATTGTTAGCCCTCCTTGTACGTGCAGGGGTCAAACTGAGTCCTCACAAAGCAAACCTGGCTAGGTCAGAGGTCATATTTCTGGGAGTCAAGATCGCTCATGGGACAAAAGGTACAATGGGCACCCGAGTTGACGCAATGGTCAAATTACCTAGACCAAATACCCTACAAGACTTGCACAAATTCTTTGGGGTTACAAACTTCATGAGGGAGTTCATAGAGGATTTTACTACAAAAGTGAAAAGAGATCCCTCTTCTGCTCCAGTTTTGACCACTCCAGACCCAGAGGGTAAACTGGCAATTCAGGCTCACATCAGCCCAGAGTCGATATCAACAGTCTTACTACAAGAAGTAGGATCTGTGACTAGATCACTAGGATATTTCTCTAGAATTTTTTCTCCTGTGGAAAGTGGTTTTGATGAATGTTCAAAACAACTGGCTGCAATACATTATGCTGTCAAAGTGACAGAACATATTGTAGGTTTTAGACCCCTCCGTATACAAACCCCACACTCTCCATTAACCCTTCTACTCCGGGACATGCTGCCTGGTGTCTCTCAACAGAGGTTTGGGAGATGGATAATTGATATGAGTGGGCGCAATCTCAAAGTAAGTCACAAGGCAAAATATGTATTGTCTCAACTGCTAAACACAGCAGGGATGGAACACGACTATGGTATGGACAAATGCCATGTGATGAAACAATGACTAAAGTTTAGACAAACAGTACATCCGGATGACCGAGTCATCTTTGTTGATGGGTCTCACACGGATGGGAAATATGTGACAGGTTATGTAGTCTTGGATAAGACTACAGGGCTTAGAAGTCTTGTTAAATTACCTGGTCACCTGTCGGCAAAAAGGGCAGAATTGGAGGCAGTAAAGAAAGCCTTACTACTCCACCCTTCAGGACCACGTGCTATGTATAGCGACAGCTCATATGTAGTTCGGTCCCTGACATTACACTTGGATAATACAGAAATGGAAGTTGCTCAATCAATTTATAGGCTCTTAGCAGGTGCTTGAAAGGGTGGGCTATCCTGAAAGGAACAACACAGAGAAAAATCTCCCAGCACACTGCTATCGCCAGCAAAGAAACTGCCATTTCTACTGTAAATAAAAATGCAAAAGTCTCAGTTGCACACATTCCCAATGTATATTAAGCCACCTGCCACTTGTTACGAGCCGCGGCGGCTCTGGGCACCGCCGCGACTCACTTCCGGGTCTGAATCAGCGTCCCGGGCATCGCCATGATGACCGGGACGTCATTTCCTCCTGGTCCCGGCTGTTGCCTAGGCAACGGTCGGGACGCTCTAAGCCGCTAGCGCCGTGTCCCGGCATCTAGGCAGCCGGGCGCGTGCGCACTATTTGAATAGTAGTCCAGCTGGGCTTATCAGCCCTCCAGCAGGCCACTTCTGATTGGCCATTACTTACATAAAAGGCAGGAAGGGACAAGCCTTATAGTTCCTGTTACAGTGCTGTAAACCTGCTCCCTCTCTCTGTTCCTGTTTTTCCTGGATCCTGTTACCGTTGCCGACCCTTGCCTGAATATTTGACTACATTTGCCTGCCTGTGCCCCTTGACTTATTGCCTGTACCCTGACGCTGCTCGTTTGCCTGTGGCCTCTGACCTCGGTTCTGTTTACTGGATATTCTGTCTGCTGCCGGCCCTCGACCCTTGCCTGGATTTCACTCTGCTATCTACTCCGTTACGCTATCGCTGGGTTCTCCCCAGTCAGTGCACAACTCACGACCCTCAGCTGTCTGTGGCCAAGTCTGTCCCCACCACTAGGGGCTCCAGCGAATACCAGACTTCTGAGTAGACTCCGGGTTTTGTGTTGCTGGCTGTTGGGGTTCCTTACACCACTCCACAGCGCTTTTGCTAATAGAGTGGTCCTAACTCTAAACAGTGAGAGTCCCATATATTTGGGCCATACATATGTGTTTTTAAATTGAGAGCTAACTTACCTGGAGGTATCCCAGAAGTCTCCAAATGGTAATACAGCAGCAGCACTCCCCATCAGCTACTGATACCAACATGCCTCTCAAACAAACAATACAGAAATGGAAGTTTCTCAATCTATTTATATTTTACACTTGGATACCTGGCACAGGCGTAGATTCGTGGACAGCCAGAATAAACCTCTGGTGCACGTTTCAGTGCTCAAAGAGTTATGGGAATGGGGAATAATGCATCCTGAAGAGGATGCGATCATTAAAGATCCTGCTGAGCAGAAACTGAATGATCCGCTCGTCCTGGGTAATAGCTATGCAGATGAACAGGCCAAACTGGCTGCTTTATCTGGGACTTTCCGAGACCCAGATTACAAACAACTATCATTTTTAAAGTGACAATACGAAACAAGACTCTGGACGAAGGCCCAGTGTCATTTGAAGAGGAACAAGCAAAAGATCCTCTTCTTATACCCTACATTACCAAACCACAAGGTCCCTGGTCAATTAAAAAGGGCATTCTGTGTCACACGAATAATGAGGGTTCAATCTCTGCCAGTTGTTCCTGCACATCTTCAGGTAGAGCTGACAAGGCTCAACCATCAGCTCCTCAGACACCCTGGCCCAGATAAACTCATGCCCTTCTTAAAGGACAAATTATACTGGTCAGGGATGTCAAAGACAGTGTAAAATGTCACACAACAGTGTCTTGTGTGTGCACAAGTAAATCCCAGAGCTCCAGCTCTCAAGCCGGTTCTACAGCGTGTGCCCCCTGCAGAAGGACCATGGGCTGCCCTTCAGATAGATTTTATAGGACCACTACCAGCTGGCAGTCGCAATTGTCGGTATGCTTTGGTAGTTGTGGATATATTTTCAAAATGGGTTGAGGCCATCCCAACTGTAAATGACTCTGCTACTACCACAGCAGGGTCTTAAGGGAACAGAATCTGTCACGTTGGGTAGTTCACAGGATCAATGAATCTGATCGGTGAACACACTTTACTGGCAAGGTCATGAAAGCGCTTTGTGAACTACTGGACATAAAACAGTGATTTCATGTACCTTATCATCCCCAGTCAGCAGGAATAGTAGAACGAATGAAATGAACAATTAAGTCTCATTTGACAAAGACACTGTTAGAGAAGGGCTCCTCTTGGGTGACAGCCTTGCCTGCAATACTCATAGGTATTCGGGCAAATGAGGCAACTACAACAGGGATCACTCCATTTGAGCTCATGACTGGTCGCAAAATGCCACTTTGCTTCCCCAATGAACCACAGTTGTCAAATCCCATCAAAGAGGCGATTGCCAGAGATGTGTTCTTACAACAGGAGCAAAAAAACTTGAAAGAACTGCTGCTTTATGTGGTCATTCGACTGAACAAACCATATCTACAGGGGGAGACTCCCATGCCTCCAGTAGATAGTCTGGTAATAATTAAAACCTTCCGAAAGGCAGGTTCCTGGGATGCAAACTGGGAGGGTCCATATCAGATCCTTGAAATCATGGGTGATACAATGCCAAAAGTACAAAGGCCAATGACTACAGAGAAAGACTCTCGGAGGAGACGTAAAGTTCTCTGGGTCCATGTTGACCAAGTGAAAACCACGCAAGCCTCCTTAACTCAATAGAGTGCTTCTGTGCTCATTGAGATGGGTAGATTTAGAAATCATACCCCTTCCAAATAATATTATTATAAAGAAAGTGGTTTTAACTGATCATTGAGAACCATAAGTCTCCTCCAGTCCCACTTTCCCTCACTGCTGCTGACTTCGCCACTTTTTTCTCTTCCAAAATTGAGGCCATCAGACTTAACATCTCTTCTTCCTCCCCCTCTCCCCCTGCCCTTATTGCTCCGCCCCCATCCAACACGCAACTCTGGTGCTCCTTCCACCCCACATCTAGCGATGAAGTTCCCTTATTCTTTCCTCTCCACCCTCCACCTGTCCGCTTGATCCCATCCCCTCTAACCTCCTTCGCTCTCTCTCTCCTACTGCCTGCTCCTACCTTGCACACCTACTCAACTTATCACCCGCTTTAGGTGTTGTACCCTCCTCATTCAAACATGCTCTCATCTCTCTTATCCTCAAAAAACCCAATCTTGACCCCACCTCCCTCGCCAACTATCGCCTCATCTCACTTCTCCCCTACGCCTCCAAATTACTTGAGCGGATAGTCTGCTGTCGTCTCACCAATTACCTCTCAGACAATTCCCTCCTCGACCCTCTCCAATCTGGCTACCGCCCCCTCCACTCTACCAAAACCGCCCTGGCCAAAGTCACCAACGACCTCCTCTCGGCAAAATCCAGGGGTCACTTCTCCATACTCATTCTCCTCGACCTCTCTGCGGCCTTTGACACTGTGGGTCACCCCCTCCTTCTGCAAACTCTTCTCTCTCTTGGCCTCTCTGATTCTGTCCACGCCTGGTTCTGCTCTTATTTCGCCAACCGCACCTTCTCTGTCTCCACATCTGGCTCTGCCTTCACCCCCTCCCCTCTCCCGGTTGGAGTCCCCCAGGGCTCTGTTCTCGGCCCCTTACTATTCTCGCTCTACACTTCCTCACTCGGGACTCTCATCTCCTCCTACGGTCTTCACTATCACCTCTATGCTGACGACATTCAGCTCTACGTATCTTCTCCTGATCTCTCTCCCACTCTCCTCTCTCGTGTATCTGACTGCCTCTCTGCCATCTCCTCCTGGATGTCCTCGCACTTTCTCAAAATTAATATCTCTAAAACTGAACTAATTGTCTTCCCTTCCCCCAGGCTCCCATCTCACCACAACCTCTCCATTGTGGTTAATAATTCAACCATCTCCTCTGTCACCCAGCTCCATTGCCTGGGTGTCACCCTTGACTCCTCTCTCTCCTTTGTCCCCCACATCCAATCTCTATCCCAAACCTGCCGCTTCCAGCTGCGTAACATTGCCCGCATCCGGTCTTTCCTCTCACAAGATGCCACCAAAACCATCATACACGCTCTCATCATCTCCCGCCTCGACTACTGCAACCTTCTCCTTACTGGCCTCCCCCTCTCCCACCTCGCCCCCCTTCACTCTGTTCTCAATGCGGCTGCCCGACTCATCTTTCTCTCACACCGCTCCTCCTCCGCCTCCCCTCTCTGCCTTGCCTTACACTGGCTCCCCTTCCCCTACAGGATCCTTTTCAAGCTCCTCACCACCACTTACAAAGCCCTCTCCCAGTCTACTGCCCCCTATATCTCCAACCTCCTCACCATTCACACCCCTGCCCGCTCCCTGCGCTCGGCCAATGACCGTCGCCTCTCCTCCACTCTGATCAACTCTTCCCACTCCAGAATCCAAGACTTCTCCCGATCTGCTTCCCTCCACTGGAACGACCTCCCTCACTCCATCCGTCTCTCACCCAGTCTGTGCTCCTTCAAACGGGCACTCAAAACTCACCTGTTCCTCAAAGCCTACCAACAATCCACTTAACCCTTACCTTGTTGCACCTTCGCAAACATCCTTCTCTCGTTCTTCCCTCTCTCCACCAGCCCCGCCTTTCTCTCCCTCACTTTAATGGCTCCCTCCTGTGCCTGTTTGTCCACCCTCCGTTAGGATGTGAGCTCGTATGAGCAGGGCCCCTCTCCCCTCCTGTCTCCATACCTGTTCTTCTACTCCATCTTCGCTCATATGTCTGCCCGGAGTTCTGAAGTATTGGTACTTTGTGTTTATTGCTCTGTACTATGTCACCCTGTACGGTCTACTGTTTGTATTATGTATGGCGCTGCGGAAACCTTGTGGCGCCTAACAAATAAATGATAATAAATGATAATAATAATAATAATAATAATAATAATGTAAGGAAAGGAAAATCCTAGAACCCTATCCTGATTACAACTTGTACCCTCTATGCAACTAACTACGCTCATAGAGAGACCCTTCTCTGAGGAGCATATTGTACTCTTTCTCCAACTCTAGATGTTGATGTAGTGAAGGAGATGGGAAGAACACCAGTGACCCCAGAGAAGCAACTAGGTACCCACTAGTGTGAGGCTTCAGAAAATTCTGCTTGGTTTTGGTTCAGAACTCAAGAATTGGCTGCTCGACTTTGGGAAGGAAGTAGACATACTGCAGAAACTTTCTGGGAATCAAGCTACAATCAAGCTGGAACATGATGCCAAATTATTCTCATCTCATTCATCCCGTAATAGTTCTCATTATATTGGGATTAGTCATGCACTTTGTTTTAATAAAAGGACTGGCTTAACAACATGGTGAACTAGCATACTGAAGAACAACATATAAAGGCTAAAAGACAATAAATGATGAACTATTAAGGAAAGAGAGGCTTTATGGACTTTACGGGCTTTATGGACTTTGGAGACTTCATGGACTTTCCTGGAACAGAAATTGCTTTACGTGAATGTCTTTGTTTTTTTATTCTTTGTGCCTTTTCTCTTTTCTCCTCCATTCTTGTCTCTCACCTCTCTCCTTTATGCTTTCTTCTCTTCTACTCTTCACACCCTGGGGAAAGCGTGTTTTTCCCCTCTATGAGGTTTTTTCCTGTTGTGTGTCAATAACACACATTCATGCATGCGCCGATCTCGGCGCGTGCATGGCCACACTGTAGCTGCGGCACATGCGCAGTTACATCACAGAATCCCACTGTGTGTGCCGACTCAAGTCGGCACGTACACAGTGGGGAGAGACATCAGGGGTGATGATATCACACACAGCGTCCACGTGTGTGTGGTGATTCACCACGCACACATTGCCGCTGGGGAGGCTGGGAGTTTCCGGGTTTGAACTATAAAAGCCAGACCCGGGACTCCCCCTTGTTCTCTCTGCTGCCTGCCCCTAGACAACAAGCACTATACTACACTACACTACAGAAAATATACAGTACACTACAGAAGAGGGTATATTATAGGAATACACTATTCTATAGGGATACACTACACTACAGAAAATATACACTACGCTACAGAAAATATACTACATTACAGAAAAGGACTATGTTCCTTACATTGCAGACAAAGAATTGGATCCAGGATACAAGGGTTTGATAAGTATCATTGTAAACTATATATCTATAAAGTTATATGTGTTTATAAATAGTTAAATCAACATTACATACATATAACTTTGTAGCTATTGTTTGATATCTGTGATAGTTAAATCAATATTATAAATACTAATTCTTGCTAAAGATGCATATGTAAAGAAAATAGTGCAAGGAAAGTGTCAGGAATAAAAGTGGTGAACCTAGGGTTAATTTTATATTGATATACTATGTTATGTCGAACAATGTTATGATATATGTGTGAACTGTGAATGCAGGGTTTTCTGTAACAGTAAAATACTTTGATTTGAATACATACATATGTTGTGAGTATTGGTTATTTATAACAAATATATATTGTGAAATACTGCTGAGATACAGTGTCTATTGAATAAATAATTCTGTAAAGCTTAAGTGTTATTTAGTGTGGTCAAAAGACTGAGTAAGGCAACATTGTTTCAGAAAAAGTGCATAAAAGTGTGAGTTTTATAACGAGTGTATCTGAGAACAGAATAAGAGGATAGCATTTAAGTCGTACCGAAAGATCCTTTTACACCACCTCATGCTCCAGACTGGTAATATGGTGCCAGATCTTGATGTCCAGTTAGTCTGCTAGCTACTGTATTGTTTGGCACCTCTGTTCCTCTTGCGAATCTAGTATCCTATTCAGAAGATCCTTGTATCTAGCCCTATATTCTTCACCTTTAATCCTGGTATCCTGTATCCATTCCTATTCAGCAGATCCTGGTATCCAGTGCTATCTGCTTTTCAGGTAATCCTGTTATCCTGTATCCGTTCCTATTTAGCAGATCCTGGTATCCAGTGTATTTTGCTTCTCAGCTAATCCTGGTGTCCTGTTTCCATCCCTATTCAGCAGATTCTTGTATCCAGCTTCTCAGATAATTCTGGTATCCTGTATCTGTTACTTTTCAGCAGATCCTGGTATCCAGTGTTTTATGCTTCTCAGCAAATCCTGGAATCCTGGTACCCTGTATCTGCTGCCCTTCAAGTTATTCTTGTATCCTACTCTTCCTATTCTGGATCCCCCTTGTGGCTTAACATCTTATTCTGCTGTCAGTCTCGCCTGGTACCCATCTGGAGAACCGTGACCTATGTGGTGAAGCAGCAAAGACCAAACCCCTGACGAAAACCTTTGTGACGTTAGACCCCATGCCTCCGGCAAACCAGGTGGAATGTGGAATCCCATCGCTCCTGTGTGATTCCATGACATCTTTGCTTTCATGACTGCAGTTACTTTGTCTACCTTGAATGTTCTTGTTTTAAGTATGCTGTTTTCCCCATTGTCCAGCTTTGTGAAGCAACCTTACAGATCAACAATAATACCAATAATAATAATATAGCTTGACATTGGCACTAAATATCCTTATTAAAGCCTTCAATTCCAATAAAAATAGCCTCATATTGCATTAATTTAGCATCATATATATTGTCATAATGCTAGAATATAGCAAATATACATCAGCTCATATGCAAATATACATAGCCTCATAATGATTCCATATGCTTTTATATAGAGTAATATGCCACCATATACAATATAGTCACTAAATGAAAATCTCCTGGGCCCATCTGTTATTGTTAGAGAGCCACGGCGGCCACGGGCACCGCCGCGACTCACCGCCCCTCTCTCTGGTGTCCCGGCCATCGCTATGAACGTCACTTCCGGAAATTCGGGCCCACTGTTGCCAGGGCAATGGCCGGACGCCAAATTAATATTCTATGCGCCCCGGCAAGTCTGGCAGCTGGGCGCATGTGCAGAGAGTACAGCCTGTGGGCTAATTAATTAATATTGGGCTCATCAGTCTGGCCCTGAGGGTGATTACAGGGCAAAGCCCTGATTGGTGGATTCTAATATTTAAGGCAGGGAGGGCTTAGCCTCCCTGCTGGTTATAGCGCTTCTGACCCAGTCTAGCTGACCTGCTCCTGTTTGTTGTACCCTGTCCTGTGGATACTCTGTTGGATTTTCTGTGTATGACCCCTGCCTGGACTTTGGCCTCTGCCTGTTTGCTCATGACTCTGACCCTTTGGCCTGTACCTTGGACTCTGCTGCTTTGCCTGTGACCCTGACCCTTGGCTACTGTCTGACTATCTGCTGCCTCTTGGCCTGCCGCTACGGGCCTGCATTACCAATCCACACTACAACTGGAGTTAAGTCCTGGGGGCATCCGACTACCGGTGAGCAAATTAAGCTCTAAGGGAAAGGCGACTGCTATAGGTGAAGACCGCCGCCATCTGTGGGTTGGTGATCAGACCAGCAGCTTAACATTATAACCAGCCATAAAAGTATTTCAGGAGGAGAAGCTTTGGAATGGATGAAAGCGGAACCAACTTCTGTCCACCTCAAGTTCTGGCTGGCCAAATTGAGACCTTGTCACAAATGGTCCAAGGACTATCCCAGCGTTTGTCTGCTCAAGAGGAAACCTCTAGGACCTCACAGGCTACATTGGTGAACCCAAGTTAAATTTGCCAGACCGGTTTTCCGGAAACAGAGCCTTGTTCTGAAATTTCAAGGAGAGTTGTAAACTCTACTTTCGACTGAGACCTAGATCTTCTGGTTCAGAACAACAGAGTGTCGAAATTGTTATCTCTCTCCTTCAGGGTGACTCCCAGTCTTGGGCTTTCAGTCTGCCTCAAACGAGCTCTACCATGCAGTCTGCGGAAGCCTTCTTTAATGCATTGGGTCTGCTCTACGATGACCCAGATCGTGTGGCCTCATCTGAGGCTCATCTAAGGGCTTTGAATCAAGGCCGGCGTTCTGCAGAGGAGTACTGTGCTGAATTCTGTCGATGGTCGACTGACAGCGAATGGAATGATCCAGCGTTACGCAGCTAGTTTCGCTTAGGGCTGTCAGAACAGATCAAAGATTCCCTGGTGCAGTACCCTTCTCCAACCTCATTGGAAACCCTCATGCAGCTCGCCATCAAGATTGACAGGAGAATTAAGGAGAGGAAGGCAGAAAAAGAGGCACCTTCTTTCTCTTCTGCTTGTATTCCTTTTCCTGCAGACATTGAGGAGCCCATGCATTTAGGGGCATATCGTCTCTCTCTCTCTCTCTCTCTCTCTCTCTCTCTCTCTCGGAAAAGGACAGAGGGCGGTCACAAGGTCTGTGTCTCTATTGTGGTGCTAAAGGCCACTTCTCACGCTCTTGCCCCAACAAACCAGGGAAAAGAGCATGCCTCGGGAACGAAGGGAAGGTTCACCTAGGTCTGCAAATTTTTTCCCCAAAAAATGCTGTTTTGATTCCCGCACAAGTCACCTTCGGTGCCTGTTCCATGGCCCTCTCGGCCTTCATTGATAGTGGAGCTGCGGGCAACTTCCTTGACATCGGGTTCGCGCTCTACTGGAATTCCTACAGTAAAGCTCAAATCTGCAAATACAGTCTGTGGCTTAGATGGAAGTCCATTACCTGGCTGCAAGATTATTTTGGAGACCCCCTTGCTACAGTTAAACATAGGATCTCTCCATTGTGAGTCCTTGACCTTCTTCCTCATCGATTGTCCGTCTGTTCCCTTGACTCTGGGCCATCCCTGGCTTTTCCTTCATAACCCTGTTGTGGATTGGGTTAAAGGAGAAATTATCCAGTGGAGCTCTTATTGTTCACATTCCTGATTGACTTTAACCTCTCCGGATTCTACAATCAATTCCTGAGCAGCTTCCCTCACAATATCATGAGTTCTGGGATGTGTTCTCTAAAAAAGCTGCTGATGCCCTACCACCTCATCGAGACTTTGACTGTGCCATCAAGCTTATTCCTGGTTCCAGACTACCTAAGGGGTGCTTGTATTCTCTTTCCAGTCCTGAGACCAAGGCCATGCAGAGTTATATTGAAGAAAATCTAGAGAAAGGGTTCATCAGGCCATCTAAATCTCCAGTAGGAGCTGGAAGCTTCTTTGTATCCAAGAAAGATGGTGGACTGAGACCCTGTTTTGACTATAGAGGATTAAATTTAATCACGGTGAAGAACACCTATCCTCTTCCCCTCATCTCTGTATTATTTGACCAACTAAGGGGCGCTCTTGTCTTCACTAAAATCGATCTCCCGTGGAGCATACAACCTCATCCGCATCAGAGAAGGAGATGAATGGAAGACGGCGTTCAATACGCACTCTGGCCACTATGAATATCTGGTCATGCTGTTTGATCTTAGCAATGCACTTGCAGTATTTCAGGACTTAATTAACGGAGTTCTTCATGAATTCCTTGACCACTTTGTGGTTGTTTACTTGGATGATATCCTCATAGACTCTCAGTCGCTATCCATACATCGGGGTCACGTCAAACAGGTTCTACAGAAACTTCGGGAACACCATCTCTTTGCCAAGCTGGAAAAATGTGAGTTTGAGGTACAGAAGCTATCATTCCTGGGATACATAATCTCTTCTGCTAGTTTCTCCATGGATCCAACCAAGGTCCAAGCTATTCTCGACTGGGTACAACCCAACAACCTCAAGGCTGTGCAAAGATTCTTGGGCTTTGCAAATTATTATAGGAGATTCATCAGTGGCTTTTCTGATATAGTGACTCCTTTTGTCGCCCTGACCCGCAAAGGAATGGATCCAACTAATTGGCCGCCTCAGGCAGTAACTGCATTTAAAACCTTAAAAAAGGCGTTTGTGTCTGCTCAAGTCCTTAGACATCCAAATCCAGAGATACCTTTTGTACTAGAGATCGATGCCTCTGACGCCGATGCTGGTGCTATCCTTTGCCAGAAGGACCCTTGTACTCACTGCTTACAACCATGTGCCTACGTTTCTCCTAAGAACTCTTCTGCGGAAGCTAACTATGATCTGGGCAACCGGGAGCTGTTGACCATTAAATGGGCCTTTGAGGAGTGGCGTCACTGGCTGGAAGGTGCCATACATGTAATCTCTGTTATAACAGATCACAAGAATCTACAGTACATCCAGTCGGCCAAACAGTTGAATCCCAGACAGGCCCGTTGGTCACTCTTTTTCACCCGCTTCAAGTTCTTGATCACCTACAGACCAGGTTCTAAAAATGTCCGGGCAGATGCTCTATCTAGGAGCTTTTTGTCACATCACGTTCCAGTTACAGATCCTCTACCTATCATTCCCTCATCTATTATCCATGCTGGGTTAACTCAAGACTTGAGTATCACGCTTCGTAGGTTTCAAAGAATAGCTCCTGACAACACTACGGAGGGTCGCCTATTTATCCCAGTCCACTTAAGGAAGGAGGTTCTTTCTGAGGCACACAACAGTAAGACTGCTGGACATCCTGGAATCTACAAAACTTCGGAAATCCTCTCCCGTAACGTGTGGTGGCCGTCATTATCCGCTGACATTAGAGGTTTTGTTCTCTCCTGTGAAGGCTGTGCCAGGAATAAAGTCCTCAGGAACTGTCGTTCAGGCCATTTGGTTCCATTACCCATTCTTTCAAAACCCTGGACACATTTGTCAATGGACTTTATTGTCGATCTCCCACCCTCTGCAGAATATAACACCATATGGGTGGTTGTAGACCGGTTTAGCAAGATGTTACATTTCATACCGCTAACTAGGCTTCCTAGTGCTCGAGATTTGGCTATCCTGTTTATTCAACATATATTCTGTCGCCATGGACTTCCTACTGATATTATTTCCGATTGTGGCTCTCAGTTTGTGGCACAGTTCTGGAAATCTTTCTGTACCCTTCTTGGAATCAAGATCAGTCTGTCATCTGCATACCACCCTCAATCTAATGGCCAAACAGAAAGAGTTAACCAGTCCCTGGAACACCACATAATTCCAGGATAACTGGTCCTCCTTGTTACCCTGGGCAGAATTTGCCTATAATAATTCATGTCATTCATCCACTCAAGTTTCTCCGTTCTATTGTAACTTTGTTTTCCATCCCAGATCCAATTCCTTGTATTCTCTCAAATCCGCTGGTATTTCGCAGATTCATTCCACAGCTACTGATCTTAAGGCTATCTGGAAGAAAGTGCAGTCCTCTTTAAGACGAGCCTCATTTTTTGCTAAAACATTTTCGGATCGCCACCATACAACCTGTTCTTTCAAAGTGGGGCAAAAAGTTTGTCTTTCAACACGCAACATCAGGCTCAGACAGCCCTACAGGAAACTCGGGCTTAAGTTCATTGGTCCATTTACCATTGTTCTGTAGCCTTCAGGTTGAAAATCCCTGGCTCCTTGACGATCCCTAACACCTTTCATTGTTCTCTTCTCAAGCCTGTGTTGTGCCCAGAGCTCAGCCTTCAAGTACTCGTGTACCGGATTGGAACGAATATCGGAAGTATGTCATTCAGAAAATTCTCGACTCTAAGAGAGTGCAGGGTCAAGTTCACTTTCTGGTTCAGTGGAAGAATCGCGGTTTGGAAGAGCGGTCCTGGATTCCGTGAAGGCGACTCCATGCTAAAAGGCATTTAAAGGAATTCTTCAAAAAATTTCCTAGGAAACTTGGGTGTCGGGGTTCCTTAACCCCTCCTCAAGGCACCGCCGCGACTCACCACCCCTCTCTCTGGCGTCCCGGCCGTCGCTAGGACGTCACTTACGGAAATCCGGGCAACGGCCGGACGCCGAATTAAGATTCTATGCGCCCCGGCAAGTCTGGAAGCCGGGCGCATGTGCAGAGAGTACAGTCTGTGGGCTAGTTAATTACCGCCGCGACTCACCACCCCTCTCTCTGGTGTCCCGGCCGTCGCTATGATGACCGGAATGTCACTTTCGGAAATTCGGGCCAACTGTTGCCAGGGCAATGGCCGGACGCCAAATTAATATTCTATGTGCCCCGGCAAGTCTGGCAGCCGGGCGCATGTGCAGAGAGTACAGCCTGTGGGCTAATTAATTAATATTGGGCTCATCAGTCTGACCCTGAGGGTGATTACAGGGCAAAGCCCTGATTGGTGGATTCTAATATTTAAAGCAGGGAGGGCTTAGCCTCCCTGCCGGTTATAGCACTTCTGACCCAGTCTTGCTGACCTGCTCCTGTTTGTTGTACCCTGTCCTGTGGATACTCTGTTGGATTTTCTGTGTATGACCCCTGCCTGGACTTTGGCCTCTGCCTGTTTGCTCATGACCCTGACCCTTTGGCTTGTACCTTGGACTCTGCTACTTTGCCTGTGACCCTGGCCCTTGGTGTGTTTACTGACTACCCTGCTTGCCTGTGACCCTTGACCTCGACTACTGTCTGACTATCCGCTGCCTCCTGGCAGCGGATAGTCAGACACCTGGAGTTAAGTCCGGGGGCATCCGAGTACCGGGGAGCACATTAAGCTCTAAGGGAAAGGCGGCTGCTATAGGTGAAGACCTCCGCCATCTAGTTCTGTGGGTTGGTGGTCAGACCAGCAGCCTAACAGTTATAGGCATTTTATATCCGAATTTTCCTAATCATTGCACATTTTACTAACAGAAGCATTTATTTCCCAAAATGCAGACTCTTGCTACACCCAAATTAACAGAATAAATTGGTTTAAATATTAAATAAATAAGAATAAAATGTTTATGTATCAAGCCAAAGCAAAGTATTAGGTGCATTTTCTGGTTTGAGCAAAATTTAGATCACATGGATTTATTGCTTAATTGTTTAAAAATGTTAGGATTCCAAATCTAGTGGCAAATGCCAGAAAATTGGAAGTCTATGGGGAGACGTATGTGGGGTTAGACGTGTGTGATTTCTGCACTAAGTGGGATTTTCTCACAAAGTGGACGAAAATGCACAGTTAGACAACACAGCAACTAATCCTCATCTTTCTTTTCTCTTTTCATCTTCAGGTATGTTCATCCATGCTGCTACTACTGCTCTGATCATTATTCTGTGAATTTCATCCCTGCAATCTGTGTTTAAGTATGTTATAGCAAACTGTTATCTGTTTAAACTTAGGTTGGCACAGTCTTTTATTGCTGCCTAATTTATGATAGGTATCTGGCCTCTATCCTTTCCCACAAATGTTTTCTTTTCCTTTGATTAGCTGACCAATTAGCACATCTGTAGTGTATTCCTAAATTAGACTGACTACATCTTAGCTTCATTCTATGGGGAGACGTATGTGATTTCTGCACTAAGTGGGATTTTCTCACAAAGTGGACGAAAATGCACAGTTAGACAACACAGCAACTAATCCTCATCTTTCTTTTCTCTTTTCATCTTCAGGTATGTTCATCCATGCTGCTACTACTGCTCTGATCATTATTCTGTGAATTTCATCCCTGCAATCTGTGTTTAAGTATGTTCATCCATGCTGCTACTACTGCTCTGATCATTATTCTGTGAATTTCATCCCTGCAATCTGTGTTTAAGTATGTTCATCCATGCTGCTACTACTGCTCTGATCATTATTCTGTGAATTTCATCCCTGCAATCTGTGTTTAAGTATGTTCATCCATGCTGCTACTACTGCTCTGATCATTATTCTGTGAATTTCATCCCTGCAATCTGTGTTTAAGTATGTTATAGGAAACTGTTATCTGTTTAAACTTAGGTTGGCACAGTCTTTTATTGCTGCCTAATTTATGATAGGTATCTGGCCTCTATCCTTTCCCACAAATGTTTTCTTTTCCTTTGATTAGCTGACCAATTAGCACATCTGTAGTGTATTCCTAAATTAGACAGTACACACAAATGGGTACGTACACTGGCGCTACCGTCTTAGACTCACAGGGAACTTCTGAAAAGAGGACTGTATCACCTCAATCCTCTCGTCATGCGAGGTACATAATACAAGAAAAAACAAAAAAGAAACAAAAGAAAAGACATGGCATAATAACGTAGGACACTTGATAAAGTCCACCACCACTATGGGGTATAAGATAATCCTCAAGAATAGGTGATGTCAATGCAAACTTCCAGTAAGCACCCGTGGTATATTCTTCAATTCACTCCCCCTTAGGGTATATGCTTACATAACAGAAGATCAATATGCGCCTGTAGGGTTGTGCTCTGCTCCCTTAACAGTGTTGCAGTGTGTGTTTTCTTTCACTCAACTCCAACATGTAGATATAAAGAGAAGAGAAAGCAAAGCAACCACAATAGTGCATTATCACAAAGCACATTTATTTTCCATAAAAACAATCTGAATGATTAGAGTCAATAGTATGGACCCGTACCAAGTGTAAAGCATAAAAGTGCATGCGTATAAATATACACTGCTGCAGCTCAGTTCCAATATAAACAGCACTGTCACCTGTACACACGATAACCGGGTCACCAGCCGCCAACGCGTTTCAACCCACAGTCCAGGGTCTTTTTCAAGGCATGACTCTTACAATCCAAGTCCCAGTTTAAATACTTTTCATTCCCCGCTGATCACGCAGAGTCGCTGACAGAGTGTTCACAGCGTGACTCACTCAATGACCACGCCCCCCTTCCAAAACGAGGTCTGGTTGAGAATAACTTTATGCATCCCAGACATCTGAACATCACACTGCTAATACGGAGATCACATCGTCTGTCTGTTCTTTTTTCAGACTGAGATCTAATACATGAGATCTCCTTCAACAGCGGGCATCATAGGATGCGGGAACATATATATAACATCAGAAAAGGTTTGGAGACCCACTCCGTTTCACAACATTTTAAACAGCATCATTCATGTGAACCCCGTCATATAGAACAGTTTTGGGGCATTCAATTGTTAGAGACCTCATGGAAAAATAGGGATCTAGCTGGGAATCTAGCGAGGGCAGAGATGCGCTGGATTTTCAATTTACAAGCACTAGCTCCCACAGGTTTAAATGCGGAGTTCGAGATCAAATGGTTTCTATAACCCACCAGGTTTCATATATTTTTTCATATATTTTTTAATATATATCATCTTTTTTATATTTTTTAATACATTTTTTATATTCTGATATACATGTGCCTATCTGCCATGTGTGTCACATTGTGTGGTTTACATCTGACCCATGATTTCACATCCTTTTTGCATATCCAGGGGGTGCTTCATACATTTTTTAGTTATTAATAGCATCTTATGTCTCATGGATTAGGTCGTACTGCGTATTGTCCTGTGACTAGTTTTCTTTTCAGTGTACATGTATCATGGGTGCGTTTGCATCCATTGTACTGTTGATATTGTCATTTTATCTGCCCTGCATTTTCATTGATTGGTCTCATTTTTTTGGGACGAATTACATGTGATTTTTGGTTCAGTTTTTTGCAATGTATAGGTCATTATTGATTTTCTGACCCATGTTGCTATTATACATATATATGTTCTTATATTGCCCATTTATATTGCTTTTTATCTATGTGCAGCAGTATATGCAGATGTATTTATTATTTATTTATTATTTTTTAATAATAGAATGTTTTTAATACTTGGTTTATTTTCATCCCCCCATATCTGTGACATCGTTTTTTTCATGCTATGATGCCCGCTGTTGAAGGAGATCTCATGTATTAGATCTCAGTCTGAAAAAAGAACAGACAGACGATGTGATCTCCGTATTAGCAGTGTGATGTTCAGATGTCTGGGATGCATAAAGTTATTCTCAACCAGACCTCGTTTTGGAAGGGGGGCGTGGTCATTGAGTGAGTCACGCTGTGAACACTCTGTCAGCGACTCTGCGTGATCAGCGGGGAATGAAAAGTATTTAAACTGGGACTTGGATTGTAAGAGTCATGCCTTGAAAAAGACCCTGGACTGTGGGTTGAAACGCGTTGGCGGCTGGTGACCCGGTTATCGTGTGTACAGGTGACAGTGCTGTTTATATTGGAACTGAGCTGCAGCAGTGTATATTTATACGCATGCACTTTTATGCTTTACACTTGGTACGGGTCCATACTATTGACTCTAATCATTCAGATTGTTTTTATGGAAAATAAATGTGCTTTGTGATAATGCACTATTGTGGTTGCTTTGCTTTCTCTTCTCTTTATATCTACATGTTGGAGTTGAGTGAAAGAAAACACACACTGCAACACTGTTAAGGGAGCAGAGCACAACCCTACAGGCGCATATTGATCTTCTGTTATGTAAGCATATACCCTAAGGGGGAGTGAATTGAAGAATATACCACGGGTGCTTACTGGAAGTTTGCATTGACATCACCTATTCTTGAGGATTATCTTATACCCCATAGTGGTGGTGGACTTTATCAAGTGTCCTACGTTATTATGCCATGTCTTTTCTTTTGTTTCTTTTTTGTTTTTTCTTGTATTATGTACCTCGCATGACGAGAGGATTGAGGTGATACAGTCCTCTTTTCAGAAGTTCCCTGTGAGTCTAAGACGGTAGCGCCAGTGTACGTACCCATTTGTGTGTACTGTGTATTTATTTTTTGAGTGTTTGGTGGAAGCTCTGGGGTCGGTACACGGCTGCACACTTTAGTGAAGCGCCCTTAAGGTCTGTTCTATTATACTTATTATTCCTAAATTAGACTGACTACATCTTAGCTTCATTCTATGGGGAGACATATGTGGGGTTAGACGTGTGTGATTTCTGCACTAAGTGGGATTTTCTCACAAAGTGGACGAAAATGCACAGTTAGACAACACAGTTGGACAAACATTGGACTACATTTGACTTGATTTAACTCCCATCAATAAGCAACATCTGCCACAGCCTATTTCAGCACTACTTGTCTATTTATATGGAATACTGCTAAGAGGTCATTCTTAAAATACCCTTGCTTTTTGCTTTTACCCCTTTTATCACAATGTTTCACAAATTGCTTTTCTTAGTCTCATTTCATGGCATGATCTTTAGGACTGTCATCTTTCACCCCTCCACCAACACACAAATTTGTTCATATTGCACCTGCATTACTCCACTCACCTCTATTTAACACCCATGAACTGTTGTCCTATTTATTATCTCTAACAAGTACAGCCTCCACCTGTCGCCAGAAAATAAAAGGCCACACATCTTACAATCCCCTTGCCTATCTTTCGCTCACTCTGCTTCTATTAGCTGGTGATATATCACCTAATCCAGGTCCCCCACACTCCTCACACACACATACATCAGAACACTACCGTTCTATAGCAAACCTCAAACACATCACCTGTCTCCCCTCTCTTCCCAAGTCCTTTAAATGTGCCCTTTGGAATGCACGCTCTGTTTGTAACAAACTTACCTCCGTTCATGATCTCTTCCTCTCAAAAAACCTCAACCTTCTGGCAATAACAGAAACATGGCTTATGCAATCAGACACTGCCTCACCTGCAGCACTTTCACATGGTGGCCTCCATCTCACCCACACCTCCAGACCTGAAGGCAGACAAGGAGGTGGGGTTGGACTACTTCTCTCCCCACAGTGCACATACACAGTTCTACCAAATGTCCCATCACTCACGTTCACATCTTTTGAAGTACATGCTATTCGCATTTTTAATCCATTCTCCCTACGTGTTGCGGTGATCTATCGTCCCCCTGGAGCACACCAACAATTTATTGAGGATTTCTCTGCATGGCTCCCTCACTTCTTATCTTCAGACATCCCCACCATCATCATGGGTGACTTCAACATCCCCATTGATAACCCACCTTCCAAAGCTGCTTCCAAACTACTCTCTCTAACATCCTCACTTGACCTCTCCCAGTGGATTGAATCATCTACTCATAAGGATGGCCACTGCCTTGATCTTGTTTTCTCTAGACTATGCTCAGTTTCTAATTTTATTAATACACCCTTCCCCCTCTCGGATCATCACCTTATCAGCTACACTCTCACCCCCACTGCTCTAACCTCTCTACTGTCTGACTCAACCAAGCCTCCTCATACTCGTAGAAATCTTAATTCTATTAATCTTCAACAATTTTCCACCTCTCTCCAACACCTTCTCTCCCCTATCTCTACATTCTCATCCCCTGAGATGGCAGTACCTCATTTTCACCTAACCTTAGCAACGGCCCTTGATCAAGTGGCTCCAGCGACACTTCATACTACACGTCGACTTCGATGTCAACCGTGGCACACCAAAGCAACACGAAATCTTCAAAAACTGTCCCGTAAAGCAGAACGTCACTGGCGTAAATCTCGAAGCTCTAATGACTTCTTCACATATACTTCTGTCTACCACTCCTATCGAAATGCTCTGGACACTGCAAAACAAACATACTTTCAATCTCTTATCTATGCTCAGGCTTCTAACCCCAAACGCCTTTTCAATACATTTAATCATCTTCTCAATCCTCCCACCCCGAACCCTCCATCTACTATCAGTGCTCAGGATCTTGCTTCCTACTTCAAGGACAAGATTGACATGATCAGACTAGAAATGGTATCCTCTTCCTCAACAAGCCATCAGCTCATTTCCTTCCCACTACCCTCTGACACCCTTTCTTCATTTGACCCCACAAATGAAGAGGAAATTTCTACGCTCTTCTTATCTTCCTACTCTACCTCCTGTCCTCTTGATCCTATTCCCTCGCAAATTGGTAGATCCCTGTCTTCTGTGCTCATTTCACCTCTAACTCAAATCTGTAATCTCTCACTCTCTACTGGCATCTTTCCATCACTATACAAGCATGCAGTGATTACTCCTATTCTAAAAAAACAAAACTCCGACCCAAACTCTCTCTCAAATTACCGTCCCATCTCTCAGCTCCCTTGCCCCTCCAAGCTTCTAGAGAGACTTGCCTACACTCGCCTCACACGCTTACTTTCCGCAAACAACCTGTTGGATCCTCTTCAGTCTGGCTTTCGTTCTCAACACTCCACAGAGACTGCGCTGACCAAGGTTGTTAATGATCTGATCACTGCTAAGACTGAACGCCATTACTCTCTCCTAATTCTCCTTGATCTCTCGGCTGCATTTGACACCGTTGACCACTCTCTTCTCATACAAACACTGCAATCCCTAGGTCTTCAAGACACAGTTCTATCCTGGTTCTCATCTTACCTCTCTAATCGCTCTTTCACTGTTAATTTCTCTGGAGCCACCTCTGCTCCGCTTCCCCTATCAGTTGGAGTACCACAAGGCTCGGTGCTAGGTCCTCTGCTGTTCTCTATCTATACCGCTTCTCTTGGAAATCTAATAAGTTCCTTTGGCTTTCAGTATCATCTCTATGCGGATGATACCCAAATCTATCTATCCTCTCCTGATATCTCGACATCTGTGTTGTCCCGTGTAACTGACTGTCTTTCTGCCATTTCATCTTGGATGGCCTCTCGTCAACTCAAACTTAATCTTTCTAAAACAGAGTTAATAATATTCCCACCCGCCAACAAGAGCATACCTGACATTTCTATCTCTGTTGATAACATGACCATAAATCCCACCCCACAAGCTCGCTGCCTAGGTGTAATCCTTGATTCACGCCTATCCTTTGTTCCCCACATTGACTCTATATCTAAATCATGTTACATACATCTAAAGAACATTTCCAGAATCCGCACATATCTCACACAAGACACTGCTAAAACCTTAATTCATGCACTAATCATCTCCCGCATTGACTATTGCAATTCCCTCCTTACTGGTCTTCCCAAAAACAGACTCAAACCCCTAAAATCTATTTTACATGCTTCGGCAAGACTGATTTTCCTTGCAAATAGCTATTCCTCTGTTGAATCACTCTGTATGTCTCTACACTGGCTGCCTGTCTTCTACCGAATCCAATATAAAATACTTTTACTAACCTACAAGGCCATCAACAAAGCTGCACCAACATACATCTCCTCTCTTGTCTCAAAATATCTCCCAACTCGGCAACTCCGTTCTGCAAAAGATCTGCGTCTCTCATCCACCCTCATTACATCCTCCCATTCCCGGTTACAGGACTTTTTTCGGGCTGCACCCACTCTATGGAACTCTCTCCCTCGCACAATAAGACTCTCCTCTGTTCTACAAACTTTCAAGCGTTCTCTGAAAACCTACCTATTCAGACAAGCTTATAATATTCCTCAACCACCATCTTAACCTCACTACCTTTAGCCTGTTACACAATTTCACACAAGACAACTACCCCCGGAATAACATTGTTGTGTGACAGGATCATTTAGCTTATGAGTCACCCTACCTTTGCAGTCTGGCTGGGCCAAGATGCAAAATGTATACTTAACCTCATGTGTCAATCTCCCATTGTCCCATAGATTGTAAGCTTGCGAGCAGGGCCTTCTCACCTCTTTGTCTGTTTTACCCAGTTTGTTTATTAGTTTATTACGTTTGTCCCCAATTGTAAAGCGCTACGGAATATGTTGGCGCTATATAAATAAATGATGATGATGATGATGAAGGTAGAAGGCTGGGAAAGATGTTTGATATTAAGGTCTAAGGCTGGGTACACAGTACAGAAAATTTCTCCCAATGCCATATCAGTAACGATTTTACAATGACTGAAAAATAAAGTCCAGATAGACATACCAATTTATGTTCAAAAACTATACATGTTTTAAAAGATTTACCCTCAGATCTGTGCTCTTCATCTGTCATAACCATCTAAAAAGATCATGACTCTGTAAACTCTATAGAGATCCTGATCATGAGTGCATACACACTGCAGAATTGGAAGGACATTGTTGAATGAGATTTTTAGTTCAGTTTAAAAATCAAATGAAGTGATACGATGAGATATGATAAAACGATATTCGCTCATCGTTGCAGTGTATACACTAATGCAATATCGGCCAAACAGTCATCGGGTGATTGGACTGATAATTGTCTGAAAACCCTCTAGTGTTTACCCAGCCTAATATGTATTTTTGGGCTAGTTAGAGGACATATAGGAAGAGTCAGGGGCATGCACAGGAATTTGCATGGAAGATTTAAAATGTTGGACACCATTCCAGCTTTACTTTTGATCAAATACTACATCACTTTTTTTGATATATACATAGCCTACATATAATACACATAAGTATGAAATATATGAATCCTGTCCTAACAAAGCCTACAAACAATAAATTGATGATTTGATTGGAGTGGCACTACATCTTGTTGTTTTAGTTTTTTTTTTCTTTTTAAAAGACAAAAGTCTATTAGCATGTCTGGATCAATATTTTGGGGAGGATTCCAGTCACATTTAATACCGTTTACACTAGCTAATGAGAACATTGTATGAACATACTATTATCTGTATACACAAAGCAAACCTTAGTGATTCGCAAAGTTTTATATTGAGTCATGTCCTATAGAAAGTGATCATGTAATCCTATTATTCTAATTAGTTAATTCTGCTCAATATTTGTACCACACTGCAAAATTCCATAAATTGTGTATAGTGGCAATTTTGGGACAAAATGTAAAATTGGCCAAACCTTTTCACAAGAAGTAAAAAACAGAAAAAATATTTAAAAATATTAGTTTTAGTGATCATATACATGTTTCTCTATTACAGTATAGAGCCCATCTTTACATAGTGTGCACTTCCGTCATTTGCCATGTTAACTATATCCTGTTGATGTTTCTTAGGTTCACTCTTTGAGATTTAGTTTATGTAGTATCATCAGTGTGTTTGATTGTTCAGATGCAAAGAAAACCTTTTATAAACAAAAGTAACCTTTGCATGTTCTGCAAATTGTTTGCAAAATGAAACATTGTAAAATTTTAGTTCCTGGTCACAGTGGAGAAAATGATGTGAAGGAAAACCAATTAGCAATTAACTTTATTTTTATTATATGTCACACCTCTATAACATACTTAAAAGATGTAGTACAAATGCAGATTACTCAGTTTTTGAATGAGGTCTAATACACACTATATATCTGATATATTTCATTTACAGAAATGTCAAGATTTTTATTTAGAAGCACAAGTGAAAAAATCTACTATATAAATGCCTAGTGGCATGTGTGAAAAAAAAAAAACCCAAGCTGCAGCGCCACCTGCTGGGCAGAGTTATACACTGACCTATATATTTCTTGAAGGAGAAGTGACAGTTGGGAGTGGTTGGTGGTTGCCGGGGGTGACAGTGGGGAGTTTTTAACACCTTAAGTAGCTTGATGAAGGATGTGGCGATGAAGATGAAGGATGAGGTGATGGAGAAAAATGATGAGGTGGTGACATGTGGACAAAACCACGTTAAAAAGGGCGCTTGCATTGGGAAGTAACGCTCTTCCCCTGAGGAGGCCTGGGCTAGGCCCAAGTGCATGACAAGAACCTTTTTAACAACTTAAGTAGCTTGATTTGACTAGAATGCATGAGTATCATGCACGGGTTAACTTGTATGTATCTAAAATTTTACATTGATTTCAAAGTGGTGTTAATGCAAAAAAATTATAATGGTCTATTTTTAAAAGTGCATCACAAGATTTTAATGTTTTCTTAAACATAATTTCCGTTACATTTACAATACAGTTGTAATAGTTCAAGTTTTATAATTCTCCCTAGTTGCAGTCATATTTGTAAGCCATGATGCCAAATTGGTTGTGACACAGCAACTTAAAATAGCAAATTGAAATAAGTTGAGGATTTTTAAAGACATATTCTATATACGATGTTTCAAATAATTCTGATTCCAGTAGTTCAGACAATGATTCTTCAGAATCAGTACACAGACACCGTAAATGTATGCACTTGCTCAAGTCACGTCAGATCAAGCAGCAAACACAATCTAGTAGGTGAGCAAGGAGTATATTGCAGGCAGCGCAGCACAGCCAAGAAATGGTACGCAAGTCTAATACAGCCATTTTGAGGGACCTTAGGGCTAGTGTTAAGCAGAAGTGTTTTCGTAGATATTTTTACGGTAACTGAGTCAGGAAAGAAAAAATGATCACAGGCTAATTTGAAAGAAGGAAATGGCGAGGAGAGTTTCAGGTTGTATCATAACTGGTTAGCTGGCTTTATTGTCTTTGAATCGGTGCAACAATCTGTTATGGCTAGCCAATCAGCACTACAGTTCAAGAAACAGCCCTTTCCAGGCCGGTCAGGTCAGTTCTTTCATGGCGGAAACAAATGTTTCGCATATAATAACGCACAAGAGGGGCATAATGTAGATTTAAGCACGCATGTTTGCGTTGCGGTGGATGACACCCCGCAAAGGATTGTGTTTATGGAACGAGAACTCAGCCTCCTAGGAGACCACCCCAATCGGCTCCTTCTAAGTAGAGCTTATACTCCCGTATCTTTAGATGCTATGTCTCGTTGGCTTTCTCTTTACCCGGATAGGGAAGCGTCTAGTTTCTTAATGCATGGTTTTAGAGACGGTTTTAGACTGCCTATTTCAGGACACATGTATATAGTGGCTAACAGGAATTTGAAATCGGTTTTTCAGTTCCCCAAAATTTTGGAAGAAAAAATTAATAAAGAAATCCAATTAGATTGTATTTGCGGTCTTTTTCCTTCACCCCCTTGGGTCGACCTAGTTGTTTCGCCAGTTGGCATTGTCCCCAAAAAACTCCAGGCAAGTTTTGTTTTATCTAGCACTTATCCTTCCTGGAGGGTCATTACGTAAATGATGCCATAGATCCCACACTAAGGTGATCTATCTGGATTTTTGAGTATGCGTTTGATTTGGTAAGGCAGTTTGGCCCAGAGGATTTGATGGCGAAAACCGACATTAAATCAGCTCTTTGCCTCTTGCCTTTACACCTTTCGGCTTCTTGTTTTATGGGTTTTCATACCTCAGGCGTTTTTTTCGTGGACAGGTGCCTTCCAATGGGTTGTGCCATTTAATGCGCTTATTTTTAACGTTTCAGTTCATTTTTACATTGGTGCGTGACAACAGGTAGCGGTCACTTAGGCGTATCTTAATATCTTGATGATTTCCTTATTGTAGCACCCTCTAATTCTGATATTTGCACCAGAGTTTTGTTTGACGTTATAGCCTTATTCCATGTTTTTGGAATTCCTATTCCACACGAAAAAATGGAGGGTTCTTTAACGAGTTTGGATTTCTTAGGCATTGAGATTAATACGATAGCTGGTTGTTGCTTTCTCCCTTTGGATAAAATCAGAAAACTAAGAGATTACATCAATGTTAATAAAATGACTGCTAAGGTTTCAATCAAACAAGTTCAATCATTATTGGGATCATTGAACTTTGCCTGCCGTGTTATCCCTATGGGAAAAGTTTTTTGTCTGAAATTGCAGAGGACTATCTGCGGGATAACCAGGGTTCACAAAATAATTAGGCTTTCTTGTGAAATTAAAGACAATTTAAATATTTGGGACATGTTTTTGGTGCATTTCAATGGAGTTCGCATTGGATGAAACCGGCGGCGACCAATAGAGAGCTTCAGCTCTTCACAGACGCTGCAGGTTCAGCTGGTTTTGGAGCTTTTCTAGAAGGGTACTTGCTAAATGGTTTTCATCTGGTTTATCTGCTAATTTACTTGTCCTCAAACTTTTCCCTATTATTGTTGCAATAGAAATTTGGGCTTACCGTCTTCGAGATCACAAGACTGTTTTTTGGTGTGATAACTTGGGAGCAGTTCAAGCTATTAATAAGCAGAGAGCAACGTCGGCACCCGCGATTAGACTCATTAGACAACTGGTTTTGCACTACTTAGAACACAATATTGTATTTAGAGCCAGACATGTTGCAGGTGTTGATAATGCACTAGCTGTTTCACTTTCCTGTTTTAACTGGCTTAAGTTTAGAGAGATGACGCCTGATGCGGAAGCTAATGGTACTCCCTGTCCTTCTCATGTTTGGCAGATTGTCAAGCCGGCATGCAGGGGTTTGTGGAGGGATTATTGGCTCCGTCCACTTTGAAGGCATACAAGGCAGCATGGCATGCGTGGGTCCTTTTCTCGAGCCGGACAGGACAGCATCAATCTGATCAAGAGAGGTGTATGCTGGAATTTGTTTGGCATAAATACAATCTTGGAACCTCCAAAGCATTAATCACATCCATGTTAGCAGGAATATCTTTCATTGCGCAACTGCGGGGGCACATAGATTATACTAAAGGTTTCCTCATTTGGAAGGCTCTTAAAGGGTGGGCTAGAAATAGACCAGCAGCAGAAGACACAAGGTTTCCCATTGACATTAAAATGTTAAAAGAATTGATAAGTAAAGCACAAGTAGTTACAGTTTCTGAGTATCAAAGTTTGCTTTTCAGTTTAGCCTTTTCCATGGCATATTTTGGTGCCTTTAGAGTAGGTGAGCTTGTTGCGCACGCTAAATCTTCCTTGGATTTAGGTTTGCTAGTAAAGAATGTTTGTATTTCAGGGTAGGGGGCGTTGGATTAATTTGTCAGCACAGCCAGATGCTATGGTTTGTCCAGTAGTGTTGGCAAAAGCCTTTTTAAAAGTCAGACCTTCTAGCGGTAAGGCATGGTTAATCGACTTAGATGGCCTGCCCCTTACAAAACACCAATTTAACTTAACATATTTAAGAAATGTGTTGCTGAGATTGGTTTGGACCCATCTAGCTACGGCACACATTCATTTAGAATTGGTGCAGCTACCTCTGCGGCAGTAGAAGGGTCCTCCGTGGAGTGCATCAAGCGGCTTGGCGGCTGGAAGTCAGCTGCCTTTAAAAAATATATAAGACCCACTAAGTTCTAATCTTCCATCCCACTATGGCAACCCAGGGATCATCCGCTCACTTTTCGAAGTGGGGGCATGAAGGGATTTCCTTATTTTCCTCAAAAAGAAAGACATCATTGCATGAGCACCTTTAAGGTTTTGTAAGTTTTTACCTTCATATGGGTTGCTTCCTTCCCTGACCTCTTCACCAACTACCTTCTGATTGTGTTTCTTCACAGGTACTAGCCGTGATATATTGCTTGCCAACAAGATGCATCTATCACACGGCGGTCTTTCGGCTTCTACAACCGAGGTTCGACACATTTACCTGCCTCACGCTGACCTCCATGCTCCAGCTGCTGGCGTCCTGTTTCCGGCACTGCGCATGCGCAGACTCTATCTTTTATGTCCTCTGCATGTTTCCTATTGGATACCCATTCTGGCTCCAAACTTTAAAAGGCACTTTCCCCTTCACTTCAGTGCCTGTTGATTGTGATACCTGCCTGGTATTAGACGTTCCGTCTTTTCCCCTGCGTGTTCCAATTGGTCTTCAGAGCTCCATATCTCCACTGTGCCGCTGGCTTCAGAACTCACGCTTCATATTTCCGCTGTGCCGCTGGCTTCTGAGTTTACGCTTCATATCTCCGCTGTGCCGCTGCCTCCAGTGCTCACGCTCTCGTTGCCACCATTTTCTAAAATTTGTAACTAATTAATAAACTGTGACCTTAGTTCGCCAAATTTGTTACTGTGTCCATGTGGTGTATTTCAGGTTTATTATGTAAATCATTATTTTAAGGTATTTAGGGTTTGGGGCAGTGTGGTAGAATCAGCCCATTGGCATTCAGAAGAAGCAAGGACCTGAATAGAGACGAGCGTTGTTAAGCGCCGGGTTGTTGTTAGGCACACTGTTTTTACCCTAAAGGGTTAAATTAATAGAATTAGCATGGTCAATGGGGTAGCTGGGACGTAGTCTGAAGTTCATGCTTATAAGCCTGTGGGAGGAGGTTTTGCCCCTCCTTTCTCCTTTTGGAACAAATTTGTGTTTTATGTTGTGTTTATGTATTACGTATTATGTGTTATGTGTTCTAACCATACTTATTTTTGGAGTCTGGATATTTGGGCCATCTGGCCATCCCCCTTTTAAAGTATTCTGATAAAGTTGGCTTTGACTGGAAGCTTGCCTGCATCCGCTTTCATTGCCAAAATTTTCTACAATTTTTAAATAATTAATAAACTGTGACCTTAGTTCGGCAAATGTATTACTGTGTCCGTGTGGTTTATTTCAGGTTCATTATGTAAATCATTATTTTAAGGTATTTAGGGTTTGGGGCAGTGTGTTGGAATCAGCCCTTTGGCATTTATAGGCATAATATGGGTGAATATATTAAATAAATTCATTGGGACCGATGCATTAATGCTCGCAAAATGAAAGATGCATTTTTTAAAAAAAGGAATGTAAATCGGGCATAAACATGTCCGCATTCAACAAGGAGCGGATGTAAAGATACATCTGACTGCTTTGCTCTAACAGACAATGCACTATAGGATACGTGCAATAAATATGTGGAAGATAAAGTCACAAAATAATGCACAGAGAGAAAAAACTATTTTGTTAATGTCACCTGTTAGTAATATAGGAAATGATTCATTAAGGAAAATTAAGCAAAAGTAAGGGAGGTAAATTTAAAATGTGATTTATAGTCGAGGTAGGGCATGTCCTAGATAAACTTTAAATTTTAGTGTACAAATAAACTATTAAGTATTTGTGTGCTAAATGAAAAAACAGACAGTATTTTCCTTATGTGCAAAATAATAAACTAATTTGTACGCTTGCATTGAAACATGGTTTTGTAAAAAAAACTTGAGTAAGAATACTTACTCAATTATTTGCTTAACTTTTCTTAATGAATCAGGCCCATAGTTATTAATGACAAAACATTAAAAAAATGTTTTTTTCCCATTTCCCTCACCACAAAATACATTTATGAGTTCTTCCACCTCTCACAGGCCTTCCTCTTAATACCGCAGCCTTTGGTTTCCTTACTAAAATCCGAGGAGGCCCATACCAGTGAAGGCAAATATACTTAAGGAAGGCCCTCACAGACTACTGCAGACCACCGTACACCCCCATGGGTTGGCATCAGGGACTTGCAGCAGGCCCACCTGTCTTTCTGACTTGCCAACAAAGTTTTTCCGGTGCATTGTTTAGATGTTATGGTTGTGTCGTTTTTCTCTTCTCTTTTATTACAGGTTGCTCTTCGAGACTGAAGCCCTCCAAGTATGATGTCTGCACTGGCCTCCTCGGTCTCCCACCGCTACCTGCTTGCAGGCTTGTTTCTCTATATCTTTATTTTTATTATTTACTTTTATATTTATATTTAGTTTACTTTGTGATATTGTTTTCTCTTACAGCTTGAGGGAACGATTGGCTCTGTTCTCGTACAGGACAAATGTTTTTTGTTTTTGTTTTGTTGTTTTTTGTCTAATGGTGCCAATCCTATTTCTCTGCACTGTTCCCTGGTTCCTCCTCTATGACTTCTCACCTCTGTTCCTGACCTGTTGCTCCCTCCTGAGCCCACTAGAGACAAATGTCATGTCTCCTCCCCCCCTGTCAGCGCCCCTTCCCACGTCAACTGGTTCATGTCTGCCAGTCACGTCCCCTATAGAGCTTTCCGCTCTCAGCTGGTCCCCAGGTACCTAGAGTACCGCTCCTCCCTACCTGCCAGCATCACAGGCGGGAGTTCTGTAGCACACCCGACCTCTCCTCATCTTCACTTCACCGCTGCCTCCATCCCTCCCATACCTATCTCTCCCTGGTCGTCTCGTACTCCTATTCCCTCAGAATGTAAGCTCCATATCTCTCAGTTCCAGTCTCTCTTACTTGCTCCACCACCCCTAGCATACTCATGACCCTCTTTATTATATCCATCAATGTAAAGGGACTTATTTTCCCCAAAAAAGAGGCAACTCCATACATCACTGCAGGCTCTCAAAGGAGACCTAGGGCTAGATTTACTAGCAACCAATCAGATTCTAGCTTTCATTTATTTAGTGCTTTCTACAAAATGAAAGCTAGAATCTGATTGGTTGCTATAGGCAACATCTCCACTTTTTCAAACCCGCAGCTTAGTAAATCTAGCCCCTAGTCTTTATTCAGGAAACCCACTTTATTAAACATCTACACCCAGAACTTAGATTCAGACAATTCCCTCTCACCTTCCATACATGCGATTGTACTCAGAAGAGATGCGGGGTAGCTATCCTCTTTGCGTGCCACCTCATTTTTGAATTACAGGATACGCATAGTGAGGAGTAGGGCAGATTTCTTATCCTGGTAGGCAAAATGAACAATCTACCCTGCAACTTGGTCAATATTTATGCCCCTAACCAAGACCAGCATAAATTCTTTAAGTGCTTAGGTATTTTGCTATCTCAGGTCCGTACGGGGGAACTAATAGTTGGAGGGGACTTTAATGCTGTCCTCACTCCTTCCTTAGATAGATCCACTTCTCCAGCTGCCCCTCCTGACAGGAGAGATGGGACGAACTCCAAGGCCATAGAAGATTTTTTTAAAACTTCATAACCTGTACGACACGTGGCGTATTTCTGACCCCCTTGCCTGGGACTATTTTTTCTACTCCCCTGTACACAACACATACTCCAGAATCTACATGATCCTGCTCAGTCATGACCTCACCCTTAAACTCCTTAATTCTCACATTCACCCAATTAAATGTTCGGATCATGCCCCGATCTCCGCCGATCTCTCCTCGTTAGCAATGCACCCCTCCTCCTTCTCATGGAGAATTAATGAATCCCTGCTTCATGATAGTAACACGGTAGCCCATCTCAAGTCCCTCTTGTCTGAGTATTTTGAAATTAACAACTCCTCAGACATTTCGCCTACGAACCTATGGAATGCTCATAAGGCTGTCATTAGAGGACATATTCTGTCCCTAGCATCCAACGCCAGGAGAGAGAGTCTCGCAAAAATGATCCGCATCAATGCCTTTCTACAACAGTTAGAAGCGCAGCAAAAGGCCAATCCAGACCCTATGATTTTTCAACAGATTGTCAAAGTGCGTGGCGAGCTTAACCTCCTACTTGTACACCGAGTAGCCAATACGTTAAAATGGCTGAATCGTTACTATGAAAAGGGAGACAAGGCCGACAAACTCTTGGCCTCCCGTCTTCGTACTAAAATCTCAGCCCGTAATCTCCTGGCCATTAGGGACTCCTCCGGGGTGCTGGTGTATGACCCAAAAATGATTCGATTTGCATTTCAAAAGTACTATTCAAAACTATACAACCTCCCACAACCTTCTGATGCTACTGCCCGTCAGAAGCAAAAAGAAAGTATAGAGGAGTTTCTGGCTAACGCCCACCTCCCTAAATTGCCATATCATCCCATCAGACGGCTGCTCATCTTAGTGAATGCATTACCGTAGATGAGGTCAAACAGGTAGTAAAGGCGCAGAAGGCCGGCAAAGCACCTGGGCCAGACGGGTTCTCTGCGGGTTACTATAAGAAGTTTGCAGTCCAGCTGGTTCCTCGTTTGTGCACCCTTTTTATCTCCATTTTTAAAGGAGCCCCTCGAAGCTAGGATTATTCTGATTCCTAAAGAAGGAAAGTATTCCCATAATTGTGCTAGCTATCGACTGATATATCTCCTCAATAACAATGTTAAGCTCTACGCCAAGATTCTTGCCAACCGATTAAATTCTGTACTTCCTTCCCTAATCCACTACGATCAGGTGGGTTTTATCCCAGGTAGACAAGCCAGGGACAACACGAGGAGAGCTGTTGACCTTAGTCATATACTCAATACCAGGAAAACCCCCTCAATTATCTTGGCACTGGATGCCGAATAGGCCTTCGACAGAATCTCCTGGCAGTTCATGATCCATACATTGAAACATTTTGGTCTGTCGGGAGACTTCCTGTCCGGAATTCAGGCCTTATATTCCTTTCCTTCGGCCAAGGTTGTGGTCAATGGCTCTCCTTCGGACCCCATAATGATGAGCAAAGGCACACGTCAGGGGTTACCCCTTTCCCCTCTAATTTTTGCCCTTGTTATTGTTATTACTTTGCCGATGATGTGCTATTGACACTTCAGCAGCCGAGGACCTCTCTGCCCAACTTATTCACCAACATGACCCATTACGGAAAACTCTACGGGTATAAAAATAACATCACTAAATCTGAGGCACTGCTCCTTAATCTCCCTCCCCGCGATTGTCATATTACCTCCCAATTCCACTTTCGGTGGCAAAAGAAAAAGTTAAAGTATCTGGGGATTTACATCACCCCCACCTACGAGTCTCTATACCAGGAGAATAACCCGGCTCTTTTTCTCAAACTCAAATCTGATATCTTTTCTTGGAGGCCCCTAATTATTTAGTGGCTGGGCAGGATCATTGTCGTTAAAATGTCTGTTCTCCCTCCGCTCCTCTACCTATTCCAGACACTTTCCATCAGGGTCCCTATCTCTGAATTGAATACTATGCAACGACACTTAGCTAAATTTGTCTGGCGGGGCAGGTCTCTCAGGGTCCGACTTGCACTGCTTAAGAAACCCACAAATTGTGGAGGTAGGGGGTTTCCTGACCTGAAGCCGTATTACTGGGCAGCCCACTTTAGTTCTGTTGTTACCTCTTTTGCTCCTCTGGCCTCCCACACCTGGGCGGATATAGAAGCTGCCTACCTCTCTCTACCAGACCTCTCTAGTGTTTGGGGCCTACCTAAACAATCTAGGCTTGCATTGATCAAGCGTTTTCCCACCTTACTATTTGCCGCTTGGAACTGGGAGACCTGCAAGAGCAATCTTACCGTCCTTCCAACCACTCTGAATATTACGCCCTTATGGCACAACCCTGCCTTCCACCCCCAGCAGACTTCGGTCTTTCTCTCTAGCATGGATCGCCTCCGGTATCCGCTTTGTTGGCGACCTTTTGTACCGGAGAAGACCTATGACTTATGAAGCTCTCCGCTCTAAATACCCCGGCCTAAACCCGCGTTTCTACCAATACCTACAAATCAGGCACTTTCTTCTCTCTCTCCTGTTGGGCGACCGACCTCCGCTGATATTCCCCTTTGAGACCCTCTGTCTCTCCTCACCGCTCCGGAGAGACATGATTTCCTCAATCTATAGCCTGCTGCTAGACAAGATGCTGGTCTCTGGGAATAGCCACGAGAGGGAGTGGGAGAGGGACTTGCCCCCCCCCCCTGGAGGAGGACTGCTGGGAGACCATCAGATTGAGCGTAGCCTCAAGCTCCATATCTATATTAATTAAGGAGAATGCGTACAAGATCTACTACAGATGGTATCTTACGCCTGATAGACTAGCTTAAATGTACCCGACTGCCTCCCTGGCCTGTTGGCGGGATTGCGGCCATAGAGGTACCTTCTTACATATCTGGTGGTCCTGTCCGGTCATCTCCTGCTTCTGGGATAAAGTAGCTAGCCTCCTGTCCTCCCTTCTCCAATACCCTATACGGAAGGTCCTTCCTCCTTTGCTATCCTATTCAAGATGTTGGTGTTCTATCTGCGAAACTGGCCTCGCATGTCCTGGTGGCCAATAGGTGCTTGATAGCCAAATTGTAGAAAAGCGCAGTGCCTCCCCGCTTCTCTTTTCTAAAATCCTATGTTTGGTTTATTGCTAACATGGAGAAAATCACCTTCCACCTGTGAGATAAAGAAGACAAGTTCCACCAAATCTGGGCCCCCTGGTTATATCAGTAATGCCCCCTACGTGCCCTCCCCCTTATGGATTGCCTCTTCCGTACCACGTACTCCTGCTTATAACAGTCCTATAGGTGGAGTCATTCCCTTCGCTCTCTGAGGTACTTCCTTGTCTTAGTTCACTATGGCAGACGACCCCCCCCCACTTCACCCACTATCCCTTTAATAATTTGGATATTGCTTGTCACGGGCACTAGGAGTCTTTACCCAGGTATCACCAGATGATGAACTTACCAGAGCAGTATAGGTGGTAATATGATACTCTGGTAGCGGGGTGATCATGGAACAGGAGACAGCAGATGGTAAGAGAATGCTCGTGGAAAGTCTATGACTAGCAGCACTCGTAATGAACGAGGAAACGAAGAACTCCTCGCGAGATTTTTGCATCCAATATATGAGTAATCTCAAAGTCTTCCTCCTGATGAATTTGAACTGGCCGAGGTGCTGAAGGAGGGACCGAGAAACGGTTGATGAGAGGTTTGAGCAAGGACACATGGAAGGCGTTGGAAATACGAAGATTCTTAGGAAGTAGAAGTTTGAAACAAACTGGATTGATCACTTGAATGATCCTATACGGACCAATAAAACGAGGAACGAATTTCATAGATGGAACCTTCAAACGAATATTTTTGGTCGATAACCAGACACGATCTCCAATTTTCAGTGGTGGAATAGCCCGCCTCTTCTTATCTGCAAAAGACTTATATTTGGCAGATGTCTTCTTTAAACAGGTTTTGACCTGAGACCAAATATTTTTGAAAGTTTGACAAACAGTCTCTACAGCAGGAACTTGGGTGGGAGGGAGGGCAGGAAATTCCGGAAAAGACGGATGGTGACCGTAAACCACAAAGAATGGAGTTTTAGAAGATGACTCATGGTACATGTTGTTATGAGCGAATTCAGCCCAAGGAAGCAATTCTACCCAGTTGTCTTGATTGGCTGATGAGAACATCCTTATAAATGTCTCAAGATCTTGATTGACCCTCTCAGTTTGTCCGTTTGATTGAGGATGGTAGGAAGATGAGAGTGCTAATCGTATGCCCAAGGTCTTGCAAAGGGCCCGCCAGAATCTGGAAACGAATTGTACGCCTCTATCTGACACAATCTCAGACGGACATCCATGAATACGAAAGATTTCTTTGATGAAATGCTCAGCCAGGGTAGAAGAGGAAGGTAAACCAGACAAGGGGACGAAATGCGCCATCTTCGAAAATCTATCCACCACTACCCAAATAGTATTGCAGTTTTTACTAGGAAGAAGATCAGTAACAAAGTCCATACTAATATGGGTCCATGGCTTGGACGGAATGGGTAGTGGTTGAAGCAACCCCGCTGGAGTTCTGCAGGGGGTCTTGAACTGGGAACACAATTCACAAGCGGCTACAAACTCTTTGACATCTCTCCTCATAGAAGGCCACCAGTAACTTCGAGAGAGAATCTCAAAGGTCTTGCGTTCACCAGAGTGTCCAGAAAAACGAGAAGAGTGGAACCACGAAAGGATTTTCCTCCTAAGAGTAGGAGGCACGAGGGTTTTCCCAAATGGTAGCACCTTAGTGGAAGAAGCAGCCAGCGCAACACATTTGGGGTCTAGAATAGAGTGGTTGAAACCTCTTCAACGTCAGAGGACGTCACAAAGGCTCGAGATAGAGCGTCGGCTTTTTTGTTCTTAGCAGCTGGTTTGTAGGTTATGATTAACTCAAAACGAGAAAAGAAAAGAGACCATCTTGCTTGACGAGGATTCAAACATTGAGCAGACTGTAGATATGACAAGTTCTTATGATCCGTGAAAATTGTCACAGGATGACGAGCTCCCTCCAACAAGTATCTCCACTCCTCTAATGCTACTTTAATAGCCAGCAACTCCTTGTCTCCGATGGTGTAATTCCTCTCCGCAGGCAGAAGACCCCGAGAGTAAAAGGCACAAGGATGGAATTTCTGTTGCTCCGATCTTTGGGAGAGAATGGCTCCTAAACCAACATTAGAGGCATCTACTTCTAGGAAGAAGGGAAGCGTCACATCAGGCTGTCGAAGAATGGGAGCAGAGGAGAAGGACTCTTTAAGAAACTGAAAGGCTTGAAGAGCCTCGGATGACCATTGTTTAGTATTGGCCCCTTTACGAGTTAGGGCCACAATAGGAGATGCAATCGAAGAGAAATCTTGAATGAAGCGTCTATAGTAATTGGCAAAACCTAAAAACCGCTGAATGGCACGAAGAGTAGTTGGCTGAGGCCAATGTAACACAGCATTCACCTTTTCTGGATCCATTTGTAGACCAACTCCGGAGACAATATAACCCAAAAATGGAATCTGGGGAAAGTCGAATGAACATTTTTCTAATTTGCAGAATAATGAATTTCTCCGGAGTCTGGACAGAACTTCTGCCACATGTTGGTGATGAGAAGGCAGGTCCTGTGAAAAGATCAATATGTCGTCCAGATAAACGACGACACATACATATAACAAGTCCCGGAAGATCTCATTAATGAAGCCCTGGAAAACAGCGGGGGCATTACATAACCCGAAAGGCATTACTAAATATTCATAATGCCCATCTCTGGTGTTGAAAGCTGTCTTTCATTCGTCACCGGACCCGATTCGAATTAAATTGTAGGCACCACGAAGATCCAACTTGGTAAAGATCCGAGCTCCCTTAATCTGATCAAACAACTCAGTAATCAGAGGAATGGGATACTGATTTTTAATAGTAATGGCGTTAAGTCCACGAAAATCTATGCAGGGGCGTAGTGATCCATCTTTCTTTTTTACAAAGAAGAACCCGGCTCCAGCGGGAGAAGTAGAAGGTCGGATAAATCCACGCTGGAGATTCTCTTGGATGTATTCAGATGTAGCTTGAGTTTCAGGTAACGAAAGTGGATACACACGACCCCTAGGAGGAGTCTTGCCAGGTAGAAGATCAATCGGACAATCCCATGAACGATGAGGAGGAAGACGTTCAGACTGAGTTTTATCAAATACATCGGCAAATGAAGCATACTGAGGAGGGAGTCCCGGTGAGGAAGGTGAAATGGAAGATTGCTGTATTTTAAGAGGAACGACTTGGGAGAGACAACGATGATGACATTCAGCTCCCCAAGACGTAACTTGAGGAGTACGCCAGTCAATCTGGGGAGAATGACATTGAAGCCATGGAAGGCCTAAAACAATCGGACTTGTAGTAACGGGAAGAATTAAAAAGGAAATTTCTTCTTGTTGTAGCACACCAATCTGAAGCGTTACTGGAGACGTACTCTGGGTGATGAGACCATTGATAAGACGTGATCCATCAATAGCAGTCACAGTAATAGGTGTCTTCAGGGTAATCACTGGTAGGGACCATTGATTCACTAGGGATTTAGAAATAAAATTTCCTGCAGCTCCAGAATCAATCAGTGCTTGGGACTCAAAGGATTTGGTAGCGAAGGAAATTTTAACATCAAAAGCGCAGACTTTTAATTTCGTAGAACATGGAGAGGACTCCAGGGACCCTAACTTCACCTCTCCAGAACTAGTTAGGGCCTGGCATTTCCCGATTTTTTTTTTAGGGCACGAATTGAGCATATGTGTGAAATCAGCACAATAGATACAAAGTCTATTCTTTACTCTTCGGTTCCTCTCTTTAATAGTTAATTTGGAGCGTCCTATCTCCATGGGTATCACAGGAGATGAAGCTGGACGAAGTTGAGAAGTTGAACGAAGAGGTGCTTTAACTGAAGTTGTTTTTTCAGACTCCCTTTCACGGAATCTCATGTCTACTCGATGACAAAGAGAAATCAAATCTTCTAAAGAAGTAGGTAGTTCTTGAGTAGTCAGTGCATCTTTAATTTTATCGGAGAGCCCCTGCCAGAAGGCGGCAATTAATGCTTCAGTGTTCCACTGAAGCTCAGAGGCTAATATCCTAAATTGAATGACGTACTGTCCTACTGTACGAGAACCCTGACGTAAACGGAGAATGCTGGATGCAGCGGAGATGACACGACCTGGTTCATCGAATACACTTCGGAACGTGGAAATAAATTTGGCACTATCCTGTAATAATGGATCGTTTCTTTCCCACAGAGGTGAAGCCCATGCGAGAGCTTTCCAGAAAACAATGAAATAAGATAGGCCACTCTGGAACGATGGGTAGAAAAATTTTGAGGTTGGAGCTCAAAATGAACAGAGCATTGATTGAGAAAACCCCTACAAGTTTTGGGGTCTCCATCAAACTTTGACGGAGTAGGCAGATGAAGAGTGGAAGCCGTAGACACCTGGGATGGCACTGGGGAAACGGAGGAAAGCACAGGAGCATCAACATTAGCTGTGATATTCTGTCCAGATGTTCCTTGGGAGGCTAACGCCTGGTAACATTGTAGTAACAGCTGTTGGCGAGCATCCTGTTGCTCCATACGGGTGACCAGATGCTGCAGCATCTCTTTAGCTGTAGGTTCCGAAACTGGGTCTGTCATTGCCTGATCTTACTGTCACGGGCACTAGGAGTCTTTACCCAGGTATCACCAGATGATGGACTTACCAGAGCAGTATAGGTGGTAATATGATACTCTGGTAGCGGGGTGATCACGGAACAGGAGACAGCAGATGGTAAGAGAATGCTCGTGGAAAGTCTATGACTAGCAGCACTGGTAATATATAGATAATTGACACGAGGAACTGGATGGACAAAGAAACGTGAGGGTAGTCAGTGGTCTGTGGATAGCAAGTTGTACCACTGCTATAGTGAGGAGGAATGTCCAGAAATAACGAGGAGGAGATGAGAGTCAGCGGTCTGCGTATAGCAAGTGGTACCGCTGTCTAGGTGAGGGAATGGAATCCAGGTGAAGGTATCCGGGAAGTCAGTGGTCTGCGTTAGCAAGTTGTACCACTGCTATGTGAAAGGATACTGAAAACAGGTGACTCAGGAAACAGGGAACAGTGGTCTGCCTCTAGCAAGTTGTACCACTGAATATATATATGTGAGGAAGAGCACGGGGAGATAAATGCAATGCAGAGTATACACGGGCACACTGAACTTGATCCCACGATGATATGCACAAATAGTAATAACTGAACAGCACTGCACAATAATACAAAGTCACAAGAACTATCCAGGCAAAAGGTAACACAGTCAAATGATGGCAATAGTCTCAGCGGATAGAAAACTCCAGAGGAGAACAACTCAGTCCAGCAAGATATGCAATACACCAGCACAGTCAATGAGAAGTATGCATACCGTGGTTCAGGAGAGCAGGCTGTCAGACAGAAGTGCAGGGATACCTGAACGGCTGGAGGCCGGCAGGATACGAAGTCCCAGGAGGGTAGAAGCGGTAATCAAGTAGGTGCAGCGCACAGGTAGGTAGACCAGCAGGGATGGAAACAATACTCAGGAAGCAGTAGTATATCGAACTGGACACCTGGAGAACGCTGAAGAGTAGAGATGGTCTAGACGAGATGGAAGCAGCGGAGCGTTGATCCAATGCAGACAGGCGAGTTGATACAAGCGGAGACACTGTAGAAGCACGGAGAGCAGATCAGCTGGCTGCAGACACGAGGAGTACTGGAGGGTTGCGATGAGCAGGGTACTGCAGATACACGGAGGCAGCGGATAGGAATCAGCTGGAGCAGTCACGATGAAACACGGGAGAGTTAAGGTGAGCAGGATACTGTAGAACACGGAGGCAGCGGATAGGAATCAGCTGGTGCAGTCACGATGAAACACGGGAGAGTTGAGGTGAGCAGGATACTGTAGATACACGGAGGCAGCGGATAGGAATCAGCTGGTGCAGTCACGAGGAAACACAGGAGAGTTGAAGTGGACTGGAAACTGTAGTAGCACAGAGGCAGCAGATAGGAATCAGCTGGCACAGTCACGATGAAACACAGGAGAGTTGAAGTGGTCTGGAAACCACAAACGAACAACAGGAATCAGCAGGAGCTGAACACACGAGGAAACACAGGAACACCTTCAGAGGCTCATGGGGAATGAGACTCCAAGATCAGGCAACGAGGTATTGACCTCAGGTGCTTTAAATAGGGAGTGTTGCCTGATCAGCCAATTAACTAAAAGGAACATGAACTGAAGGTTAGAAAGGGCTGCACATGCGCAGACCCTCAGGATGGTGGACGGCCACGGTTCCTAAACACACGAGAAGTAGCACTCACAGTCCGGTGAGTGACATTGCTTGAGCCAGTACAACTTTTCATTCAATATGTTTGGTTATGCATAGCAATTCTAAACATGTGTTGTGACAGTGTCTATTGGTTTTTGTTTTGTTATTTTTTCATTTTCTGTTATCCTCCACATGATTTTTCAAAAAACACACAACCAGAGCCGGATTTAGACCTCATAGGGCCCTAGGCAGGATACTGTTTTTGGGCCCCCTCCCTGAAACAATCCATAGCACTATATTTTTGCAGCCTACCATATACCCCTATAGTTACGTAGAAGTGAAAGCATGTGCTGCCGCATGCCTACCATATACCCCTATAGTTAAGTAGATATGAAAGCATGTGCCGCCAAAGGAGGTGAGGGCGTGGCTTGCATCTTTGGGGGCGTACCTAACATGTGAAAAGAGCAAGGCCACCCTGCTGCAGAAAAAGGCACCCCTAAATAATTACCAAGCAGTCCCGTTTTTTTAAGTAGTTGGGTCAAAACAACTTAATAAATATTGAAGTCAGGGCAGAAATACTTACTTAAGTTGTTTGCAAAAATAATACGCATAAATCCAAGTATGTGCTCTTGTCACTTTGTCCCTCTATCATTACACTGTGCCCCTTCATTGTCACTTTTGCCCCTTCACAATATCACATGTGCCCTTTCACCATCACCTCTGTGCCCATTACCATCACCACCTCTGTGCCAATCACCATCACCACCTCTGTGCCAATCACCATCACCACCTCTGTGCCCATCACCACTTCTGTGCCAATCACCATCACCACCTCTGTGCCTCTTCACCATCACCACCTCTGTGCCCTTCACCATCACCACTTCTGTGCCAATCACCATCACCACCTCTGTGCCTCTTCACCATCACCACCTCTGTGCCCTTCACCATCACCATCTCTGTGCCCATCACCACCTCTGTGCCTCTTCACCATCACCACTTCTGTGCCCTTCACCATCACCACCTCTGTGCCAATCACCATCACCACTTTTGTGCCTCTTCACCATCACCACCTCTGTGCCCTTCACCATCACCATCTCTGTGCCCATCACCACCTCTGTGCCTCTTCACCATCACCACCTCTGTGCCCTTCACCATCACCACCTCTGTGCCCTTCACCATCACCACTTCTGTGCCAATCACCATCACCACCTCTGTGCCACTTCACCATCACCACCTCTGTGCCCATCACCACCTCTGTGCCCATCACCACCTCTGTGCCAATCACCATCACCAATTCTGTGCCCCTTCACCATCACCACCTCTGTGCCTTTCACCATCACCACCTCTGTGCCAATCACTATCACCAATTCTGTGCCCCTTCACCATCACCACTTCTGTGCCCTTCACCATCACCACTTCTGTGCCAATCACCATCACCACTTCTGTGCCAATCACCACCTCTGTGCCCTTCACCATCACCACCTCTGTGCCCATCACCACCTCTGTGCCCATCACCATCACCACTTCTGTGCGCCTTCACCATCACCACCTCTGTCCCTCCGTTGTTTTACTTACTTTTCTATTGCCTTTCTTCTCCCGCGCGCTGCTCCTCCTCGGTCAGTCCAAACAGATTTGAAAAGAAAAAAAAGAGTCACGTGATCGCTCGTCGGGTCCCGGCAGCCTCTCCTCCTCTCTCTCTATCACTGAGACACTGAGAGGAGAAGAGGCTGCCGGGACCCGATTCGCGGCACCCGACCGCCCCTCCCCCGATTCGCGGCACCCGACCCCCCTCCCCCGACTCGCGGCACCCCCCCCACACGGGAGTGGGGGGCTAGTGGGAGCGCAGCTATGATATATATGCATTCAGTGTTACAGAGTAAACAATGCAGATGACGTGGCTTGCTTCTATAGGTCCAGACTTCGGGTGGGTCCAGGGTAAACAGGTCATAGGCTAGTTCAAACTAAAGAATCCAAAGGTGGGGGTCATCTCTCCAGGGGATGTGCTCCTTTGTTCCCGCCAAGACTCCAGTTACAACTAGTCTATTAGCATTTTATAGTCAGCATCATATTAAAGGTTTATTCCCTAACATCAATAACTAGAGTATGCAATGTGCGATCTCTTCGCCGAATGCCCCGGACAGCTGCTGATGTAAAGGGGATTAATATGATATCAGACATGACACATTTCCTTTAACCTGAACCTTAAATAACACTGAGGTATACATATAATCATAATATATAAACTAATAATAAACTAAATGCTATCTGCTCATAAATCACTGTAGAATAGATTCAATATGAATATGAATTATATAAATAACTAAATGTTGTAATGCGAGTGTGTACGTGCGTATTTTACCGTACGATCGCAGTAGCGTGATTAAGTAGATGGTTGGTAGGCTTTGAGGAACAGGTGAGTTTTAAGTGCCCGTATAAAGGAGCACAGATTGGGAGAGAGACGGATGGAGCGAGGGAGGTCATTCCAGTGCAGGGGGGCAGCTCGGGAGAAGTCTTGGAATCTGGAGTGGGAAGAGATGATCAGAGTGGAGGAGAGGCGACGGTCATTGGCCGAGCACAGGGAGCGGGCAGGAGTGTGAATGGTGAGGAGGTTAGAGATATAGGGGCAGATGACTGTGAGAGAGCTTTGTAAGTGGTGGTAAGGAGTTTGAAAAGGATCCTGTAGGGGAAGGGGAGCCAGTGTAAGGCATGGCAGAGAGGGGAGGCAGAGGAGGAGGAGCGGCATGAGAGAAAGATGAGTCTTGCAGCCGCATTGAGTACAGAGCAGAGGGGGGCGAGATGGGAGAGGGGGAGGCCATTGAGGAGAAGGTTGCAGAGGTCGAGGCGGGAAATGATGAGTGCGTGGATAATTGTTTTGGTGGCATCTTATGAGAGGAAAGGCCGGATGCGGGCCATGTTGCGCATTTGGAAGCGACAGGCTTGGGCAAGGGATTGGACGTGGAGGGCAAAAGGGAGAGAGAAGTCAATGGTGACACCCAGGCATCGGAGTTGGGTGACAGAGAAGATGGTTGTGTTATTAACAACGATAGAGAGGTCGTGGTGGGAGGGGAGTCTGGGGGGAGAAAAGACAATGAGTTAAATTTTAGAGATATTAATTTTGAGAAAGTGCGAGGACATCCAGGAGGAGAAGGCAGAGAGGCAGTCAGATACACGGGAGAGGAGGGTGGAAGAGAGATCAGGAGAAGAGATGTAGAGTTGAATGTCATCAGCATAAAGATACTGAAGACCGAAGAAGGAGATAAGAGCACAGAGGGAGGAAGTATAGAGCGAAAAGATTAGGGGGCTGAGAACAGAGCCCTGAGGGACTCCTACCGGGAGAGGGGAGGGGGTGGAGGAAGAGCCAGACGTGGAGACAGAGAAGGTGCGGTTGGCGAGGTAAGAGTAGAACCAAGAGTGGTTCTGCTCCAGTGTACAGTCATTCAGGTCTGAAGTCTGTGGTCAAGTAGACTGACTACTGATTCCAGAGCTCCTGCTTATATACAGTCAGTGAATACAGTGAAACAATACAGATGATGTGGCTTGCTTCCTTAGGTCCAGGCTTCAGGAAGGTCCAGTGTAATGCAGGTCATTGGCCAGTTCAAACGATGTAATCTAGGGGTGGGCTTGGCTTCTCCACAAGATGCATACTTAGTTTTCCCGCCAAGAACTGGTTCAAACTGGTCTCTTAGCATTACACAGACAATATCACTCTAATCATTTATTCCCTATCATCTATAACTTGCATACGCAATGTGCGATCCTTTCGGCGAATGAACCGGACAACTGCGGATAAATAGGGGATTAGAATGATACCAAACACGATATGTTTTCCTGTAACCTGAACTTTAGATCTCACTAACATGTATATAACATTATAATATTTCAACATAATCTCTGCTACATTTCAGTTTAAATAACTATGTGTTGCAACTACTATTTATGTGAGCTAATTACAAGTGTGCATGTTCGTGTGAATGTGTGTAAATGTGGTAAAAGTGTTTGCCACATGTTGCGGCTGAATACCCTCAGCATGCTATACGCATAATTTCAAAAAAAGACAATCAAGTTGTTAGATATTAATTGAAATGACCATATCCAATTTATCTGACTTTGACCGCTTGTATCCCTCACCGCCATCACAGTATCATTTTCGGTGTTTACCTCATTAGACCGTTTTCCACACTATCACACAATAGGAACACATCTGACACATAAGCCAATTACTAAGATGACGCCAAGTATAAGGATAAGAAGCTTACCTATGCTAGCAACCATTTCCTGAACCCACTCTCCTAGACCAGAGATCCATTTTACAGGATTCAACCATGAGAATCATCCTGCCACCTTTTCTCCAATCTCATATAATGAAGAATTATGGTTCCTCCGAAATTCCCATTTTAGATGCAGAATTTCATCCATTTTCCGGTCTATGAATTCCGTGGGGTCATCAGTATTATTGGTGATGTACGTGCAACACTTGCCACCAAACTGGGTGGCCAAGTCACACAATATCCACCAGTAATAGATGTGAGATAATTCAACACCAGTCTATGTTGCACCAACTCCTTTTCAAAAGCCTGTAGCTCTCTACCTGTATACCTGAAAGTGTCATCATACATCTCAGTGATATTATCTATTTATTTAGCTAGGTCCTGTATATACTTAAATTTAAAGTTCCCCGAGCAATCCTGGTGGAAACTAATGCAACCATAACCTGGAAACCAGTGGTTTCACTAATCAATTTTGTAGCTATGGGTTCTTCACCAGGAGTCATGTTTCTTTTTCCACAATGTTCATACTGTATGTGTATGTATGGTGGAGATGTAGTCCTATGGATATCAACCATTTCCTCATGTGTAATAGCCATGACCTCAGTAACCAGTTTACCTAAGAAACACAAACCCTTGGAACTCGGAGTTAACCAGGAATAAGCCTTTCTCCCACAAACATAGTACACATTATCTGCTAGGACATAAGGTACAGTACGATCATTGATGAAATCACACAAAGTTTTGACAAAACTACCCATGCCTAGTGTCTCCATTTGTTCAAGACAAGTGTGAGCATGGATAACATTTAACCTATTGGAACCTTAACAATGGATACTCTCTTATGTCTGTTGACACGTCCCAGTTTATGATGCCCGTCACTATACCTACATGCTGGTGACCTTGAGAGTTTCCCCTCAATACTGGTATGGCGAGCCATTGTCTAATCAGGTAGGTCAGCTTCCCAATTCTTCAGTCTTTTTACATGCGAGATATTCAGGCACAGCAAAGGCCGGTCTACGGAGTATTGGCAAAGCTTCAGACTAGGGAACCTAGTAGTATTATACTTCCCGTCTATGGACTTCCCTCCGTGTAATTCGAGGACCTCAGAGATGTTTAGTGGAAATGGCACTAGTCCTATGTTATGCTGTCCCTGAGGTACATGAGAGCACACCCAGCACTTGGTTTGGTTTAACACCTTACCCACTAGGCAGTGATAATCCTCCACAGGATGGCCGCCCATGTCCTAATTACTATTGGACTGGCATCGCTTGATGCACTTCTCTTCAACTAGGGAGTCACAGTACTTAAAAATACAATATTCATCAGACAATAGCCCCTCACACTGCCTTCGAGTTCCAGAGCTAGCAGACCTTTATAACTCCTGGACCAAGCTTGATAACAGGAGGCTGCACTGTTGGTTCTATCAAACTTTCCTCCACCTCCACTTCATCAGTATCACTACCAGATCTCGTCTCTATCATCCATTCTCCTTCACAAAATAGGGTGTCCTACAAAAAAAAAACAAGAGAAATCCTGGAACAAAAGAAAAACAAAAATCGCCACTCCATTGCTGGGATGATAGCCTGGACAATGTCCTTGGCTCAGGTGTCTTAACTGCAGGCTTTAGGTCTCCCGGAATAGGTTTACGAGTGACAGATCAGTGTTGCCAGTCTCAGCTTTATCTTGTACTTTCTCCAGGCTACTGTCTTTCCTGCAGTGGGTGGAATGGACCCAAGTGTCTCTCTCTGCAACCTTCAGAGATGTGGTACTGGTCATCAACACTTGGTACAGGCCTTCCCAACGGTCTGTTAAACAACCTGAGTGTAAGAAATTGTGGATCATAACATATTCCCCAGGTTCAACATCATGACAGTTCGTTTCTGGCATACCAGGTGACAGCATTTTCAGCTTTTGTTGTTGTTTTAGCTGTCTGCTCATTTTTATGAGATATTGCACAGTCACTTCATTATTGCACTTCAAATCGTCCTGTGGACTTATGATCAAATGAGGTTGTCTGCCAAAAAGGGGGACAGATTAAGAGGAGGTCTGGGAGTGGTTCTGATGCTATGGAAGACTAGTGACAAAGCTTCTGGCCACGCAACCCAGATTCAGCCATTATCTTACTCAGCTTGTTCTTTATGGTACCGTTTACCCTTTCCACCTTACCACTGGCTTGTGGTCATTAAGGAGTATGAAGTCTGCTATTGATTCCCATGAGTTTACACATGTCCTGGAAAATATCACCAGTAAAGTTGATACCCCTATCACTTTCTATGATTCTAGGGATATTGTATCTACACACAAATTCCTGAACAATTTTCTTTGCAGTGAACACAGCAGTATTAGTGGCTGCTGGATATGCATCTACCCAACTGGAAAACACATCAGTATACACTAACACATATTTGAAATTCCTGCAAGGTGGTAATTGGATATAGTCAATTTGTATCACCTGAAAAGGTCTGTCTGTAGGAGGGATATGGGATGGCTCAGTTGGTATTGTCTTCCTGACATTTTTCCTCAAACAAGTAAGACAGGACATTACCTTCTTACCGGCCTAAGAAGATAACCCAGGTGCACACCAGTATACTCTCACTAGTTTGGACATACCTTCTTTACCCAGATGAGTCAGACCATGTGCTGCCTTAGCCAGGCCTGGGTAATATGCTCTAGGAGCCACGTGCCTACCTTGTCCATCTCTCCAGAGTCCAGAGGACTCTTGGCCACATCCCTTCGCCTTCCAGACTGTCTTTTTCTGTAGGGAACACAAATCTTGCATTTCAATAAATTTCTGAGTGTCTAGTGTCTGAAAAACCATTATTGTCTCTGTCGATACAGTTATAGGTTGCCCTGCTACCCATTTAGCAGCTTCATCCTCTCTGTTATTTCCCATGGACACCGGGTCTTCTTCAGATGTGTAGGCTTTACACTTTATGATGGCTATTGTCTTGAGTAACTGTACCGCTGTCAAAAGTCCTTTTATGTGGCGTGAGTGTGCTACTGGTGTGCCTGCTGCTGTCGTAAAGTTTCTAAGACACCAAAGGGCCGCAAAATCGTGCACTACCCCAAAGGCGTACCTAGAATCAGTATATATATTAGCTGACTTACCCTCTGCCAACTCACACGCTCTCCTTAGTGCTACTAGTTTGGCCACTTGGGCCGAGTGAGGTGGGCCAAGGGGTTCAGCTTCTACAACATCCTGATCATCTACAACAGCGTAACCAGTGCATAGTTCTCCCATCTCAGTCTGTCTATGACAACTCCCATCTGTGTAAAACGTAAAATCTACATTTTCTAAAGGGGTGACATGTATGTCTGGCCTAGCAGTAAAGGTCTGGTTCAGATATTCCATACAATCATGCGTATCAGTATACCTGCAAAACTCATCCCCAACCAGGGTCTCCTTACCTCCCACCCTTTGTGCATCTCGAGGCACATATGGAAGGTATGTAGCTGGATTTAAAGTGCTACATCGTTTGATGGTGATGTTTGTGGGTGCCATCAGAGCTAGTTCCAATTTTGTGAACCTAGCTGAAGAGACATGTCTGGTTTGAGCTGAATTCAACAGAGCGGATACCGCATGAGGTGGATAGACAGTTGAATCATGTCCTAATACTACGTCCTCACTCTTACTTACCAGAAGAACAGTTGCTGCTACACTTCTTAGACATGTTGGGAGTAATCTTGCCACAGTGTCCAATTGTGCACTGTAGTATGCTACCGGTCTGTTAGCACCACCATGTTTCTGCGTGAGGACACCTGCTGCACAACCATCAGCTTCCGTACAATATAACTCAAAGGGCTTTTCATAATCAGGTATTCCCAATGCAGATGCTCTAGTCAGACTATCTTTAAGATTAAAGAATGCTTGCTCTAACTCCTCTGTGTGTATGACACGTTCAATTTTTGAGGAAGAGACTATCTCCTGCAATGGTAACCAGAATAAAAAATCCCGGGATCCAGGATCTACAGTATCCACACATCCCCAAAAAGGTACGGATTTGCTTCTGGTTCTGTGACAGAGTCATGTGTTGTATTGGCCCGATCCTGTCCGTTGTCAAGTGTCTTATCCCCTGGGTGAGACAGTGTCCCAAGTATTTAACCTTAGTCTGACATGGCTGTAACTTGTCCTTTGCAACCTTGTGCCCTGTTTGCGAGAGATGAAGCAACAACAATTTAGTAACATGTAGACATGACATAAACGAATCAGAGCACAACAACAAATCGTCCACATATTGAATTAGAACAGACCCATTGCTTGGTTGGAAGGCTTGTAAACAGTCATGTAAGGCTTGGGAGAAAATACTAGGACTGTCAATGAACCCCTGGGGAAGTCTGGTCCATGTGTATTGCACCCCCTTATAGGAGACTGCAAAAAAGGTATTGGTATTCAGGGTGAAGAGGGACTGAGAAAAAGGCAGAAGAGAGGTCAATGACAGTAAAGTGACTAGCAGATGGTGGAATGTGCATGAAGATGACGGCTGGATTGGGCACTACGGGGTATTGGCTCTCAACAACTTTATTAATTCCCTTTAGGTCCTGGACTAATCTATAGTCCATTCCCCCACCCTTCTTCACAGGGAAATGGGACTATTGGCTGTGCTGGATGCACAAATTAAGATCCCCATTACTCTCACCTATCTCAGCCGCTGCCCCTGCTGGTGGGACCGCTCCCTTTCCATATTTGCGCTGTACCTCTAGCATGACTTAAAACAGGATATAACTTGTTCATTTCCTTTTTATCATTTTTGGTAACGGCTGTACTTATGCCCCCAGCCGCATAGGGGGGCGGGGGCGCGCTTGTGCTCAGTTCTCCACGATTCTCAATGGCTACTTCCGCTGTGTGTGCACTTCTTTGCCACGTGTACCCTTCTAGTTGCCAGAATTTTAAATAGTCATCATGTTCAATTCTTACTTTGGTTGATTTAATCAAACGTACCTTATCTCTAACATTATTCAATACCTCGGAATCGAAACTACCGATCTTTGGAAAAGGCCTCACACAATCCTTGGTCATCTTGACCCATTTGTCGCAATACGCCATTGCGTATGCACCATATTTCTAAAACATAAGAAACCTCGCCGAACCAATCGGCCCTTCCTTAGGCAGAACATCGACCATCTGTAGCGTATGCTAAGTTCCCATGTGAAAATCGAATATTTCTCAAACGCTATGCAACACAACTACTGCGAGAGATCTTAACTGCCGTGGACGAATTGCTCAAGCTGCGTCCACTCACTTCTTCTCATACTAAACGAGGAACACCTAACACAGAAATATAAACGTGAACCACAGGAATATCAGTTCCACGATACCTTGTCTATCCAACAAATCTGCTGAGTATATTACCAACTGGTAGAATTGGGGGTTACCTACCTTGCCAGTGTAATCGTCTCCAGCTGCTCTCCCAAGTCATAATCACGGTCTCTATACCGTGACCGTGCTTTCCGATCGCACTGCTTAAAGATACTAATTATCAGTAAGCGCTGCAATTACTATTGGGCGCGCTTGCGAAAACTTCCCTTGTTTTCGCCACCGATCACCAGTTGTGCAACCTGCCTCGTCAGACAGCAACCGATACTCTCTGTCTCTCTAAGACAATAAATCAATTCTTTCTAATCACACAATCACACAATATACACTTTTGTTTTCTGCGCAGAAAATGAATTTCCCAAACAATAGTAATAACGTTTAAGAGGCTTTAACAAGTGATTATAGTATACATATAAAACAGACTATGAACACGACTGTTTAAACACGTGGCAACAACACCGGAAGTACACATACACACTGCAGGAAATACACATACGCTATGCAAAACGACAATAAAAAGAAGCAATTCTCTTTCTTGTCCCTAGAGTCAAGTTAGCGCTCCTTAGATTTATGCAAAAACGGACATTCAATTTCACAACATAGAAAGAGCAACAGGTTTTGCACACATTGCGTTCTTACCCGTATATGACACGTCTCTCCACCCTTTGTTGAGGAACCGAATCCATAGGCTTTGCGAATCATCCGGTGATTTATTAGCCAAAAGTAGCAGAATAACAAGTCAGAATAAAATACGTACAGCTGTTACTTTTAGCAGGTGCTCTGGATCCAGTGTACAGTCATTCAGTTATGAAGGCTGTGGTCAAGTAGACTGACTACTGATTTCTTAGGTCCAGGCTTCAGGAAGGTCCAGTGTAATGCAGGTCATTGGCCAGTTCAAACGATGCCATCTAGGGGTGGACTTTGCTTCTCCACAAGATGCATACTTAGTTTTCCAGCCAAGAACTGGTTCAAACTGGTCTCTTAGCATTACACTGACAATATCATTCTAATCATTTATTCCCTATCATCTATAGCTTGCATACGCAATGTGCGATCCTTTCGGCTAATGAACCGGACAACTGCGAATAAATAGGGGATTAGAATGATACCAAACACGATATGTTTTCCTGTAACCTGAACTTTAGATCTCACTAACATGTATACAACATTATAATATTTCAACATAATCTCTGCTACATTTCAGTATAAATAACTATGTGTTGCAACTACTATTAATATATATATATATATATATATATATATATATATATATATATATATATATATATATATATATATAGGGGCCCCAGTGCACTGCGTTGCCTGGGGGCTCATAATGTTGTTAAGATGGCCCTGCTCTGGTACTCTCATAGGGTCTCTGTCCTGCCTCTCTACTCCCTCTGTTTGGCTTCCAAGCAATATTACAGGGATACACTCCCTTCTCAGACAGCTCCGTTTTTTTATTGCTCCCTCTTCTTCTTTTTTTCCCTTGACCCAGCTAAACTCCAAACTGCCTTAATGATCCTTTGTTCTGTGTGTTGGGTCTCCCCTCCTTTTCTAGTTCCCTGGCACGACAGTAGATGTAGTCTCTGGCTGGCAGCCGGAGACACTAATGCGCATGCGCGGACAGACATGTCAGCTGGCGCTACTTTTTTTAAAATTAGATTTAATACTTATAATTTACTTATTTACGATAACATACATTAAAGAAGGACAGGAAAACATATTTTTAAAATAAAAAAATGTCAAGTGGAGAGAGAAATCTTAGATGAACACATAACACAATATAAGTCAGCATCTGTACCCCATATCCTGAATAGCAAAGGAAATGTCAAAATACAATTAAACACTTATATCACTTTTGGAGATAATTCCTCAGGAGGACATGTCCATATACCACCAGCCTATTCTATCCTAAATGATAACTGTAATTGAACATGTGTAGACATGTGCATTCCAAATTAAATAATGGAGTAGATTCACCTGCCAAGTCCACAGGCCCCCCCAAAAAATCCACTAATTAAATACAGTCATTATGCATTTATTAGTGAATCATGCCATTTTTACACATGCATCTCACATGTATTTGAATAATTATTTCAGGAAGTGAAAACAGTCATACATTAAAAGCATCGCAACATCCACTTGTAGAGCCTGATTCATTAAGGAAAGTAAGTTAAAAAACATTACATTTTTTCCTGGACAAACCATGTTGCAATGCAAGGAGTGGAAATTAGTTAATTATTTTTGCACATAAGGAAAATACTTGCTGTTTTTTTATGTAGCACACAATACTTGATAGCTTTATTTTTACTCTGAAAAGTAAAGTTGATCTAGGACATGCCCTACCCCAACAATAAATCTGTCCCCACATTTTAAATTTACCTCCTCCTCCAAAGCAACATGGTTTTGCCAAACTGCAAAGTTACTCAAGTTACTTGTTTTTGTTCGCTTTACTTTCCTAAATGAAGCAGTCCCGCACTATAAAAATATTGCTACACATGGACACAATGTGCGTCTAGGATGCCAACTACACAGGGAAGCAATGTGCGTCTAGGTCGCAAACGCAAAATATGTGGGCAAATAGTGATTGAACTGGAAATTCCAAGTAAGGCGCAAATTGGCTTGCTTCTCACACTGAATACCCTGGGAAAGTATGTCTGCTGTGCCCGTGTACTTTGCGTTTGCGTCCAAGACGCACATTGCGTCCGGCTCTACATCAGGCACTTAGGGGCATATTTAACAAATAATTATAGTGCACTATCGGGCACCAACCATGTAATTAAGGTCCCTCAGATATCATAGATATCTGTTGCTTTGCACTCCTTTTCGTTTTTGGGAGCGGTCACCATTCTACAGTATGGTGACTGCTCCCAACCGCAATCTAACAAGTTCCGTAAAAAAGTTTTTTTTCGGTAACTTGTCTTGATAATGTACGCCAGCTGAAGCTGGCGTACATTATCATTTTTGAAAGATTTCAGGGCTGTCAGCTCTCGCCGAAGAGCAGAGCTAGACAGTGCATGTGTGGGGGGATCATATGATCCCTCCCTTTTACTCACTGCTCGCTCTCTGCAACTATAGTTAGAGCGGAGATGTCTGTGCGCATGTGCAGCTCTTCAAACTGCACATGCGCAATTCCAGTGTAAAGAAAAATGAAGAGGATCAGGAGGAGATCCAGAGACAGCGCATTACGAAGAGGCGGGGTAAGTATGATTTTTTTTCATCACAGAAACAGCAGTTTATCGGAACTGCTGTTTCTGTGATGCGTTTTTCATAAGTTTGAGAAATAGTTCAATCCTTATCCATGCGATAAGGATTGATAACTATTTTTCATTTTTGCCGAACATTGATAAATGTGCCCCTTAGTCTGTAAGAACTTAACTCTGTCTGCAGCCTGTACCACTAGACTTCCCAGGACCTCACCTGTCCCTATGCAGGAGAGATGTGGCAAATAACCCTCTTTGTCACAATACATATATATATATACATGTACAACACTACATTAATACATCATTACCTATTTGATTAAACCCTACATTTAACTCATAACTAATACTCTTGCCTATGAAGTTTTATTTTAATTAAACAAAAACTTACTGTGACTGGGTCACTATTAAATAACTTTTAGTAAAAATTTATTTAAAGCAAATAGCGCAGGGCACTTATTTATGTATGGTCTGCTTAACACTAGCCACCAGATTTGGAAGTTTGCTAAACACTGACCACCAAACAGATGATCTGCTCTACACTTTCCAGCAGATTGTGAGGTTTGCTGAACACTAACACTAGATTGGGGGGTCTGCGCTACACTAGCCGGCATATTGAATGTCTGTTCAACATTAGCTACTGTGAAGATACCAGGTATATCTGACCCAGTGTTACCCACTTCACCCTGGCTGACCACCCACGGTTGCCTTCCTATGCCAGAGAAGTCTACCCAGTACCTTCTAGGATTCGTATGGTCGCTCAGGCAAAATGCAGTTATAAGAATACAACAGTATATTTATTGTCATACAAACAACACTAGAATCTTATGTACACACAGTAAATAAATGCCAGGCAGATTTACCACATTATCTGTCCCTTACCCCAATAACTTAAGGAGATATAGTCAACTGCTGTCCAGACTTCACGACCCATGGATCCCTCTCGGCTGCATATATAGACGCTAGTTAGAAAACGACAATTCAAAACTAAATGCACCTTCATGAATGAAATCCCAGCATGAACACCCTTCCCCCCCTGGACTTGTTCCTTATATCACAGGTCTAATTTCCACAGTCTTTCCCCTCCCTGGGCAAACCCCTGGGTCTATTCTCCTTAACCATTGGACAGTGCTGGACTAGGGGGGTTTGGACAGGGGAGTGAAGATGAGCTGTCCTTCCAGAGAACCTCCCCTGTTAGATGGCCTGTCTGGACTAGCCTGGTGAGAACAATGGACACTAGTTAGTTTTCCTACTCCAGCACATGGCAACCTGATCTCTACCCACAATCCCCCTGGCTTCACTTTACAGACAATGAATAGCAACCTTACTGCAAGTCATCAATATACTAAGGGTGTGCACCGGGCACTTTTAGTGTTTTGGGTTCTGATTAGCTTGAGGTTTTGGGTTCTGATTTGTTTTGCCAAAACACCTGACAAAATGTTTTGGTTCTGATTTATGGTTTTGGGTTCTGATTTATTTTTAAAAAAGCATAAAAAGTGCTAAAATCTAGTTTTTTGTTGGTTTTTCACTCATACGCTATTATTAACCTCAATAACATTCAATAACAATCATTTCTACTAATTTTTAGTGTATTTGGAACACCTCACACTTCCCAATATTGTTTTTAGTCCAAATCGTTGGACCGAGGTAGCTTTCTGGACTGCGTAGTGGAGTGTCCCCAGTACCCAATTTGGTACCGGGGCCACAATAAATAAACATAAACTGGTCTCAATTCCACTGCACAGCTATCTGGACTGCGTAGTGTAGTGGCCCCGGTACACAATTTGGTACCGGGGCCACAATACCTCCTCCAACCATGGTACAGACCATTCATCATTGAGATCCCATCAAGTATGTTAAAGACAGACAGGGTCGAAGTGTTATTTGTTGACTTTGGGAACAAAAAAACTGTCCCTGTTGCAAATCTTCGTGCAATGAAGAGTGACTTTTTCATTTAAAGGCTCAAGCTTTCAAGTGTAGTGTTTATAAGTTATATTATACTTTTGGTTTAATTTGTTTAATTTGTTTTAATTTTGTTTTACTTTGTGCTCATGGCAAACGACTGTTGAACGGTCACATAATGCCAAAAAAAGAGTTGCAAGATGGAATTGTCCATGTCCGTGGTTAAGTGGACAGTGGGTACAGCCGCATTTTTAAGAGCACTGAGGACACTTGTTCGTACTTCTCTGTACATCTTTGGTATCGCCTGCCTAGTGAAGTGGAATCTCGACGGGATTTGGTACCGGGGACACAATACCTCCATCAACCGTCTAAATCCCACTCCACTGATGGTGGACACCGGACGCACGTCTAACACCAACATTGCTGTTATTGATGCAGTTATCCGCTTTGCCATAGGATGACTAGTGTCGTACTTGGTGCTCATGGCAAACGATTGTTGGACTGTCAACTGTTTGGTGAAAGACGTAGCGTTCTTGCGACTTCCCCTCTGGGAAGATGACCGACTACCAGCAGCAACAGCAGCAGCAGCAGTAGTAGGCGTACCGCTGCAGGATTCCTCAGATGAATCCCGTATTGAAGAGGACTCAGTCTGGCTGGTGACATGGCCTGCAGGACTAAATCTGATGGAGATCGTGGAGGAAGTTGACGAGGAGGGTGTTGGTGGTGTGTATCCAACAGGACCAAGGGATTTAGGTGTCCCTGGACTGATGACGGTCCTAGCCCCAGTTCCTGAACTAACCACTGAACTGTGAAGGTTATTCAGGTGACGTATAAGGGAGGATGTCCCTAGGTGGCCAAGATCCTTACCCCTGCTTATTTGAGCTTTACATAAGCTACATATGGCCAGACATTTTTTATCCGGATTGGGGTAAAAATAACTCCAGACAGAAGAGGTGCATTTCTTGGTCTTCTGACCAGGCATGGCAATGGGCTTTTTCATCCCATGGACATCCACTTTTTCCCCCCTGGTGCCTCATTTAAAATAACCACATCAGCATCCTCCTCATCAAGTTCCTCCACAACGCCAGCTACATCAATAGCCTCCTTGACACCTTGATTATCCAAATCTGGAGCGACACTGTGGGTCATCCTTCCAGCATATGCAGAGGGTGTGCTGCAAATGGTGGATGGAGTCACCTCTTCCCGTACAGTGTTGGGAAGGTCAGGCTTCACAACCACCAACACCCTTGGACTCGCCTTGGGGATTTCTGATGTCATCTGTTTAGAAGGCAGAGTTGTTTGCTGTGTTGTTGCTGACAGCATAACTCTTTTAAATTTTTTGGAAGGGGGGGAGGAGGAGGGCTTAGATCCTTGGGTGAAGCTGAGCCACTAGTGCTGAACACGGGCCAGGGCCTAAGCCGTTCCTTGCCACTCCGTGTCGTAAAGGGCATATTTGCAAGTTTACGTTTCTCCTCAGATGTTTTCAATTTTCTTTTTTTACTAATTGTAGTGAACTTTTGCTTTTTGGATTTTACATGCCCTCTACTAGGAGATTGGGCATCGGCCTTGGCAGACGACGTTGATGGCATTTCATCCACTATGTCATGACTAGTGGCAGCAGCTTCAGCATTAGGAGGAAGTGGGTCTTGTTCTTTCCCTACTTTATCCCCCAAATTTTGGTACTCCATTATATGCAGCACACGTTGTATTACAGTACTATTTTTTAAATGCTGCAAAAACAGTGAACAATTTTTAATAGATTGCAGTATTAATGTTAATGGACTGCAATAATTTTTTTTAGACTTTTTAGAATATTTTTTTATATTTTTTTAAAAGGAATTTTGTCGAATTATAATTTTTTTGGAAGATTTTTTAATACTTTTAAAATAAAGATGCACTTAGCAAAACAAAGCACAGGACAAAAGCACCGCTGGACTCAGCAAGGACAGAGCACTGGACTGATGCACCACTGGACTCAGCAAGGACACAGCACTGGACTGATGCACCACTGGACTCAGCAAGGACTTTTTGGAATTTTTTTTTATATTAATTTAAAAGGATTTTGGTAGAATTTTTCTTTTTTTTTTTCTTTTTATGGAAGAATTTTTAATACTTTTGAAAGAAATATGCACTTTGCAGAACATAGCACAGGACAAAATGCACCGCTGGACTCAGCAAGGACAGAGCACTGGACTGATGCACCACTGGACTCAGCAAGAACACAGCACTGGACTGATGCACCACTGGACTCAGCAAGGACTTTTTTTGATTTTTTTTTTTTTATATTAATTTAAAAGGATTTTTGTAGAATTTTTCTTTTTTTTTCTTTTTATGGAAGTATTTTTAATACTTTTGAAAGAAATATGCACTTTGCAGAACAAAGCACAGGACAAAATGCACCGCTGGACTCAGCAAGGACAGAGCACTGGATTGATGCACCACTGGACTCAGCAAGGACACAGCACTGGACTGATGCACCACTGGACTCAGCAAGGACACAGCATTGGACTGATGCACCACTGGACTCAGCAAGGACAGAGCACTGGACTGATGCACCACTGGACTCAGCACGGACAGAGCACTTGACTGATGCACCACTGGACTCAGCAAGGACAGAGCACTGGACTGATGCACCACTGGACTCAGCAAGGACACAGCACTGGATTGATGCACCACTGGACTCAGCAAGGACTTTTTTGATTATTATTTTTTATATTAATTTAAAAGGATTTTTGTAGAATTTTCTTTTTTTTTTTTTCTTTTTATGGAAGAATTTTTAATACTTTTGAAAGAAATATGCACTTTGCAGAACAAAGCACAGGACAAAATGCACCGCTGGACTCAGCAAGGACAGAGCACTGGACTGATGCACCACTGGACTCAGCAGGACAGAGCACTGCCAAAAGCACCACTGGACTCAGCAGGACAGAGCACAGCACAGCACAGCACAGCACAGCACGAGAAATAGCAGGACAGAGGACCACCTAACACACCCTCCCTCTTCCCTGATCAATGCCCGAGTGAAGATGGCGGCGGCAAGCGGGGAATTTAAAGGTTCCGAGTATCGCAAGATCCGACAGCGGGATTATGACTCAGAGCCTCGTTTTAAGTTTTGGAATCGGCGGGAATATCCGGACAGTGCTCGGATCTGACTCGGATCCGCAATGTTCGGGGGGGCTCGGATTCCAGGAATCTGAGTGCGCTCATCCATACAATATACAATACACAATATACATATTTACACTGAACTACAATGTCCCCTTAGCCACATGTTATTGGACAATGCAATTGTAGTCTGGTGAGCTTGGGAACAAAAGAAGGGCTATAAAAAGTATTTGCTATAATCCACATTATGTGACAAACGAGAAACAGAATGATTAGCGTATCACATTCATTTAGTCACAGCTACAGTTTTGGGTGGAATTAGCCTATATACAACAACCTGCACATTGGGGAACATCTGTATTTAAACACTTTGGGCCTGAGTCATTAAGGCAAAAAAGGGGTAAATGTTCTCTGGGACAAACCATGTTAAAATGCAAGGGGTGCAAATTAGTTTATTATTTTGCACATAAGTTAAATACTGGCTGTTTTTTCATCTAGCACACAAATACTTAATAGCTTTATTATTACACTGAAATTTAAAGTTGATCTAGGACATGCCCTAACCCAAATATAAATCTCTCCCCACATTTTAAATTTAGCTCCCCCTCCAATGCAACATGGTTTTGCCCAGGTGCAAATGTTACTCTTTTTTTATGCTTTGCTCTGCTTAATGACTCAGGCCCTTTCTCTATGGCCTTCCAAACTGTATACAGGTTTCTTGTGGCAATGGTGGCATACGTAGGTTCTGTTCATATTTCAATAACATTTAAAAAATATAATACTATGCATCCACAGTGCAATTGCAATAATGTTAAGGGTGGCAGTAGTGAACTCAGTTGATCACTTTTCATTACCGCAAGACTATTACTGACACACTTAGGGGTCTATGCATCAAGCTTAATTAACAATTAAAAGATGAGGAATCTACTGTTTCCGCATCTTTTAAGTATGTTTCCTAAGCATGAACTGCCTAACAGAGGAGACTTCACAGAAATCTCCTCCATTTAGACAAATACAGTTCATCATCACAGTCCCCATAGATAACTATGGGGACTGCAATGTTCTGCAATGCATGACGCTTTGATAAGCTTTGCATTGTGCAGACAGGTAATGCCATCTCATAATGTGCATCACTGTGGTGTGTATATTTAGTTGCACCTCATCTAATTGATGCATAGACCCCTTAGTATTTATTTTACTGTGGTTGTATATTATTTAACATATTCACTCATATCTGCCAAATCAAATCATGAACCATAATAGGTAGCAGACAAGAAAGAAAATGAGAGGAATCTCTGCTAAATGAAGCAACCTGAGCACTATCTTATTGTCCTGAACACTTGATTGCAGCACTAAGATCTTACTTCCTATGATTAACTCCAGTGCTTTTTTTGTCATAGAACTCACAGAACTGAGTTCCGGCACCTTTTTTTCAACTGAGTTTTCAAGTTTTAAAAGTAACTTTTGAACATTTGATGTTTGGTCCACGTAGACTTGAATCACTCTGTCGAGCGTTGCAGGTCGGCGCAAAATCATTAAACCGGTGCATGCAGGTTTATAGTGTGTCGAGTCCAATGCATGCGTACTTTGTCTGCACTGCTCGGCTTGTGGCGCTGCTCAGCGTGTAGTCGCACGCTTACAGCTTACTGCGGGCGGTGACCGTTATGTTTCGTTACACAACTGATGTGTGTGGGTGTGTGTATAGTGATTGACTACGTGATGTGAGTTCCGGCACCTTTTTTCTTACAAAAAAGCACTGATTAACTCCAATTAGTTCATGTAGTTCACACTGTCTGATGTTCACTATATGAAGACAACACAGCATCATGAGTTCAGATTAGTGCTGTCTGGCCTCATGATTAGTCATTGTCGGCTGTCCTGTCTGTACACACACACACACACACACACACACACACACACACACGTGTATTTCATGAGAATACAGATGTCTGCACATCGTTTATGATCTGTTATTTTTCTGCTGCTATGATGGGGAAAATTGCAGTGAAATCCAATGCAGGGGATTAGGTTATGCGAGTGTGTAGCCAGCTTTCAGTTGGACACCAACTGTCTCCCGTTAGAAGGCGGTGGTGTCCTTGACTTACCTCTTGTGATGTGTGACCAGGGCCATAATCAGGGGGAACAGAGTGAAGAGAGACGTGTAACAAGGACCATCATTAGGGGGAACAGAGTGAAGAGGGACGTGTAACCAGGGCCAGGGGGAACAGAGTGTAGAGAGATGTGTAACAAGGGCCATCATTAGGGGGAACAGAGTGTAGAGAGACGTGTAACAAGGGCCATCATTAGGGGGAACAGAGTGTAGAGAGACATGTAAACAGGGCCATCATTAGGGGGAACAGAGTGAAGAGGGACGTGTAACAAGGGCCATTATTAGGGGGAACAGAGTGAAGAGGGACGTGTAACAAGGGCCATCATTAGGGGGAACAGAGTGAAGAGGGACGTGTAACCCTCATCAGGGGGAACAGAGTGTAGAGAGACGTGTAAACAGGGCCATCATTAGGGGGAACAGAGTGAAGAGGGACGTGTAACAAGGGCCATCATTAGGGGGAACAGAGTGAAGAGGGACGTGTAACCAGGGCCATCATCAGGGGGAACAGAGTGTAGAGAGTGTAACAAGGGCCATCATTAGGGGGAACAGAGTGTAGAGAGACGTGTAACAAGGGCCATCATTAGGGGGAACAGAGTGAAGAGGGATGTGTAACCAGGGCCATCATTAGGGGGAACAGTGTGAAGAGGGACGTGTAACAAGGACCATCATTAGGGGGAACAGAGTGAAGAGGGACGTGTAACAAGGACCATCATTAGGGGGAACAGAGTGAAGAGGGAAGTGTCATTAGGGGGAACAGAGTGAAGAAAGGCAAATGGTGTTTTGCTTTTTGTTAGTGGAAGGAGCTTCTGGGAGAAGCCTAGCAGCATCTTCAACCTAGCAACGTTTGTTACGTTAGTATGCCATCAAGTGCATGTACTCGTCCTTTAAAATGGTTACATTATACAGAATGAACACTAATGAAAACATGCTAAGCGTTTTGCATAGCAACACTCCCTCGTTTATTTTGTGGCACAATACGTTTTACCTTTCTAAGTACTTCCCATCCTTTTTTTGCTCATCGCCCAAATCCTGTTTTTTTCCCAGTTTTGCAATTTTACAGTTTTGTGTTCGCATTTATCAGGGCTGTCTCTGAATATGGTGGCATCACAGACTTATGTATCGTGGCATTATACTGCATATAATAGAATGGGTCTGGTACGCTGGCCACATACTTGTCTATAGTGGACATTGACATTGCATGTAGAGGGAATGGAGATGCACGGTACAGTACACTCACGGGGCTATTTAATATTCTTGGCAGTGGAGGGGCAGAGTATATACCTATATACTGCGCAGATTAATTTATTTTTTCAATGACTTTCTGGGGATTTTGTGTATTTTCTGCTATATATAGGGAGATTTTTGCAGGAGATATGGGAACATTTATAATATCTGCTCTTGATCCCTCTTCCGCTTTGGTCCACATGACACAAAGCCTGTCATCCACCTAAAGAACAGACTGTTTTGTCTGGGTAGGTTATTATGTTCTGGTCTGCATGGTAATGTAAATGGCATAACTCTTTACTCTCATTTTAGAGTGACTTATATGCATATTGGTCCATCGGAAGTGTAGCTTTTAAAATTCTACCTAACTCTTCTATTTATTTAGTGAATCATTTTTTACAATGAAGTAGTGGTTGCTTCCACATTCATTGTGCTTTTATTTGGCTTAGGGGTGGATAAGTTTACAGCTCGGTAGTAGTTGTGTCCGTTTGCCAGCATAGTATTTATTGTGAATGAAGAGGTTGATATGAAAACACTGCAGTTCTTCTAAGGAGTATAAACACTGCAAACTGAATAATGCAATGCACCCAGAACCTGGACTTTTATATGAGTATTTTACTGTTCATCGTCGGACTTTTATTTCTATTGAGACAACTGACCGAGCCTGCTGGTTATGGAAAGCATGTTCAAAGAAAGGCTAAACAAATGAGTATTCTTATCCCAGCAAAGTATGGTTGGTTTATCCAGGAGTTACCGTCATTCCTAGTACCTTTAATGGTGATATTATACAATCAAGATTGGGACACTATGGGATGTAAGATGGTCTTCTTTATGTTTTGTGGGCACTATTTCCAAAGGTAAGAAGCAACTACTAAATTTAAAGAGAAAAGTTGGACATAATTTGATTGTGTGAAAATAAGTTTCCAAGAATTCCTGTTATTTCTTTGTTCAACACACGATCACAACGAAAATTCATATACACCGCAGTAAACTGAAATTTCGCTTGCTAAATGCATTGAAACTACAAACATTAGGTAGGGCACTATAGGAAGCAAGATGAAACTATATTAAGCCTTTGCAATTATCCACTCTGCTTAGTATAAAACAGATTTAAACACATACATTTATTCATATTTTTATTATTTTTACTATATTAATATTGCGCGTTTGATATATATTCAGGAAATTAAGCAATCATTTCTTTTCAGCAATTATTTGATGTAACTGGATCCCCCCACATCTAAACAAAGTTGCAATTATTGTACTGTACTATTACACACGTGTTTTCAAGGACAGCAAGTTTGCATTCATTCTCTTGCTTTCCCTAACAAAGTTTTGGGGGAGGGGTGGTATTACTAGTATGACAATAGCAATGAAACATTGTATTTGATCATATGTATGTGAATATGATTATGCAAATACATATTCTTTAGTTGCAGTAGTTTATTTATTTTAGCGTAGCTTTTGTAGTAATGTTGTATAAGTTCCCAGTGTTCTATCATACATAAAATCTGTTAAGCAACTGTTTTTTTTATATTTAGTGCATTGACAATTCTCTCACATACTATAGACTAATCTCCCAAAACAGCATACAATAGTAAGGTTGTATCTATTTTGTGGGCTAAATTCACATTGCCCATTACTGTTTCTGTAATTTCCATGTGTAGTTTCTATTATCTTTTATTTACAAGTCACAGATTTATGGAGCACATCAATGACAAATGTGCTACAAGAACAAATAATATTTATATGGCTGATTTATGTGAACCAGGAAAGTGTATTAAAAAGAAAAAAACTACAACAATAAGCTTTTGGAAGGAATTCTGCCCATGACCAAATGCTCTCACTCTATCTATGCACTGATAAACCTATTTTTGGAATTAATTGGGATATATACACTAATTTATTCTTTAATGGCTAAATGTCCTAACTAACAAATAAAAAAAAGTGTCCTTATTTTAAGAATGCTCTTTATACTTTTGCTAGATTGGATTATAGCACTGTTGGATTTGGTTCTTATTGAAGATTTATCAATGTGCAAAATTAAGTTACTGAGAGTAACTTACATATTACAAAAACATCTAAGGGCTTGGGGGATGTATACTTAAAATACACAAGTGATGTTAATATATATATATATATATATATATATATATATATATATATATATATATATATATATATATATATAAACGATATACAGCAATAAACAATTGGCGCAAACAACAGTATTGTATATATATGGTATTTCAAAAGAGTCCACAAAAACACCTCTTCCACGTATGGAGGCAGCCTTCCTTATATTGGGTGATCTTTCAAGATTCTGGATAGTCCTCTTGGACCAAGGTTATAAGTCCAGTCTTGCATGTATGTAAAAGACAGAAAAACAGAAAAATCAGAGGACTAGTGTGTATTTGTGATAGCCCATCACCATAATCACCACACCAGAAGATCAATAAAATAGCTTATCTGCATAGACTGCTCTTATTCAAAGGCAGGAACCGTTTAGCTGTGCAGCAGCTTCCAGTATAATAATATAACCAGCTTCCCCGGTATCACGATCTTTCTCCAGAAATCTGCATAATCAGCACATCTGTATGTCTGTTCCTCAATCATACACCAGTCACAAAACCTCTCCTCCACTCATCAGATATGGGGAAACAAGATAATGTACCATATGGTGTAGTATTTCAAAACAACGGATATTTAATTTGCAAATCATATAAAATTTGCACTCACAATAAATCAATCAAAAACAAGCTTATCTGTTATACAGGTTACACTGATTGCTGTAAATCCAGCCCCTCGGGTATACACAGGAACTTCCCACAGTCTCCGCACAGAAAACTTGATGGTTAGATACTCCAGGTAGTCTACCTGGGGTAGACTCAGGACAGGGATGCACAGTCAGTGGAAAGGCCTCAACGCGTTTCGTCTAAATGACTTCTGATCTAATGAGGTCCGCTTGGATTTGCATAAGATCAGAACTACGCTCATGTTTTGTGTTTTCTTTAAACTGCAACTTGCGTGCAAGATGTGTTCCAATGTGAATCACATAAGCAAACCGAGGGGGGGGGGGTTTCCTAGTGCATGGAAACCCCCATCCAAGCCTGGGGCACTGTATAAATGATGTGGCTGAACCCTGCTCCCGCTTCAAACAGTTCTGCTTGAAAAGGGAGAGCTGCGTGCAACTAACAGTAGTGCACACAGCTTTGCCCATGTATATTATGGAGATAGGAAAAGTTAGAGAGCAGGCAAGCACTGTCTAAAATTATAGCCAAGCCCCCATGCATGCTGGTCACGCCCACTGGCGGCGTGGTGTGGAAACCCCCCCCCCCCCCTACAAATCCTGCGTTTGCCCCTGAATCAGACCCATTATGCATACTGTACTGTGCATTTTTATTCTTCACCCTGACTCAACCCTCAGTACTGTTCTGCCTGTTCAAATCTGATCAAATTGTCGCTTCCATTTCTTTAGCCTGCTTTCCTGTGAACCACAGCAACACTAAGCTCTTCCAGTCACATGACATTCCACATCAACTAAACCTTCATATTGTCCATCTGAGACCATTATTGTAACTGAAAGTAGGAATATTTTATTTGTTTAGGGCTTTCGTTTATAAACAGTTTGATTACCTTTTAATCTTTTTTATTCTGAAAACATTTTTAAAGTGTGAAACAGTATGGAACTGCACTACAAGGACCACCAGTAAATCTAATTATAAGTTATTTTTGTAGACTTAAAATGATATATTTTTATGTTATATTTTATTCCATAACAACAAACTACAGCATGGACACATTTGGTTGATAATTTTTTGACATAAAAAAGAAATAAAGTCACTTATCCCATCCTTTCTTACTCTACTTAGGCATGGGTCCACTATAGGGACCTTAAGTAACTGATAGCCAACCCGAGACTGAGGAGTAAATTTATCAAGCAGCGGGTTTGAAAAAGTGGAGATGTTGCCTGTAGCAACCAATCTGATGTTAACTGTCATTTTGTAGAATGTACTAAATAAATGATAACCAGAACCTGGTTGCTATAGGCAAAATCTCCACTTTTTCAAACCCGCAGCTTGACACATTTACCCCCGAGGGTAGACTTTTAAGAGTAAGAAGAGATTAATTTAGTTTAAAGTCTGTTTCTATGAGATATAAATGACAGTATAACTGCAATCCCACCATCGTACTGACAGCAGGACATCTTATCCACACCACCAAGCTATGGTGCAGCAAAACAAAGCTTGACATTTATAAATGTCAATGTGTATAAAGAAGTTTAGTACCATGAATAACAGCCACAAACAAATGTGATAGCTGCAATTCTTTTAACAATATTTAAGAAGTGTTCCGTATTGTGAATTTGAGACCATGAGGCTGTACATACATTAACTCAACCATGTCACCGTTAATGAAGCGCAACTTCAAAAACCTCACTTCCAGTATTTGTTCATGTCTCGCAAGAGTGGTCACTGCTGTTGTGGTGATACCTCAAAAAACAGTGTAGGTTAATATTTCAGCATAGATCAAAAGGAACATTTGAGTCAAAGGTAAGGCTTAGACATGACATAGACTACCAGCATGATTATATGCGCCTCGATTATTGTTAATAAATGTTACAATCGTTAAAGTATAATTGAAATAACCTTTTGTAGAAAGTTCAAGCAACACAAGCAAACAATTGCACACATCTTTTAAATGTCTTCATATGATGAATGCACAGGGTGAGGCTGGACAAACTAAGGGGCACTGAGTTTCAGGAGAACAATTTTAAGTGACACTATTTATTTTCTAACTAAATGTATAATAGACATTTTTACATTGTCATTTTTAATATGGGTATCATAATTATTTAACCCACAAGAACAATACAGTATAATACAAATCCAATTAAATACAGAACATTGGTGCTACAATAAAGAAGAACCAGTTGTAGAGGAATGTGTGACTAAAGTCATATATTGTAATGAAATTAAGATGCAGAGGGTACAAGAAATAGGGGATTGAAGGTAGGGAGACTAGGACTATGAGATCAGAAATATGGTTATCACAAGACATCTCATATGAGAAATTTGGTTAATTGGGTATAGAGCAGGCATATACAGCTTCTAACAAGTTGGTGTCTAGAAGCCAGATTCTCAGTCTTGGTGAGAGGTTTATTCTCTGTGGGCAAGGTATTGGTACTGGTGCTCCAGCTTGGAAGCTAGAGTCTGTCTGGCCATGCCAAATATTGGATATGATAAAGAAAGTCCCTAATCTAATAAACCCCCAGTCTCTCAAGTGGAATGTATAATCATCCTATACATTATTATTATTATTATTATCATTGATTTGTAAGGTACCCAGTGATCTGCAGCACCAGACAGTAGGAAAAACAGGGCATACATAAAACAGGGACATGCAAGGGTAGGGAGGGTCCAGACCATGACAGAGCTTATGATTTAATTATTAAAGGGCATATCTGAGACAAGAGAAGCAAGTGTGGCTCAGAGTGGAGATTGGGACAGTTGTGATTTTATACTAGTGTGGTTAATATAGGTGATTACAGGGTAAGCTCTTATAAATAGATGAGTTTTCAGAGAGTGTTTAAAGAGGTGAAGGCTGGTGGAGTCTGATGGGGTGTGGTATGGAATTCCATGGGGTCGATTCAATTCTGCCGTAAATACGGTAATTTCAAAGCTGGATTTTTACTCGCGGCTCCCTGAGCTGCGAGATGAAATCCAGGTTAAAATTACCGTATTAACGGTAATACTGCTAATGCCGCGTTATTTGTGGCAAAATTGAATCGGCCCCCATAAGTGGGTAGGGACACAGGAAAGTCTTTGAGGCAGGAGTGAGAGATGAGGGATACACAATTCAGAAGTAGATCTAGGAGGACTTGAGGGAAAGTATTTTGAGATGAGATTTGAAATGTATGAAAGAGTGGTATTGTTGAGGGTGAATAATTTAAATTGCATTCCATATGACACAGAGATATGGATTTGCAGAGTGGAGTAGTGCATTTAAGATGGACCAAGACAGGGATAGGTAAGTGAGGGACATCTCACATAGGAAGAGGTTGAAGTAGTCTAAGCGGGAGGTGACGAGACATTTGGTATATCTGTTTTAGAAAAAAAAGCATAGTTTTGCCATATAGGAATTAGTGCAAGTCTCATAGAGGTTTCATGTTTGTTCCATCCCTTTAATTAGTGAAAAAGGAAAGGCAAGAATATACACTGAGAGAAAAATATATTTGGAAGTAATCTAGAACATTGTTAGTAAATCAACAAGTTTTCAACTATATTTCCCCAGATTATCCAGAGGTAATCTAAATGAGTTTTATTATAGGAACATTTTAAACACATCTATCTGTATTGTATTATATGTAGTAGTCATGGTCCTGATGGTAATAGCACCTTGTATTAGAAGGCTTATCAGGAACAATTAATTGAATCTCTCTTGGAAATCTTGTGGAAATTATCAGATACATATTCTCCATGGCCCAGAGAGTGTCTTAATCCGGAGAGGGGGGGCAAACTGTCATCCAATTAGCATTTGGTTACTTTTGGCTAAGACCTATACTCCCTAGGCTAGCAGAGATCCTGCCTTTCCTTAATTATAGAAAAGCAACATCATAGAGATCTCTATAGCCATGCAACCGAATGGCGCTTCAGTGACAGCAGAAAGCGACAGTTATTAAGTGATCTCTGGTATTTACATGAAAGTGATGGTCTGGGTCTATTTGTACCAAAGCGCCCTTCGTAACAGAGCATGTCCATTTTCTCTGACATAGGCTGGAATGTTGTGAAATCCCAACCTATGTTGTTGCATGTTAACAAATGCAATGTCAGTTAGAAGTAGAGATGGTCACTGACCCACGTGTTTTGGTTTTGGATTCAGTTTTGGATCTGGATTACCGTCGTGTTTTAGTTTTGGTTTTGCAAAACCGCCATTGTGTGTTTTGGTTTTGGTTTTGTTTGGTTTTGTTTTGCTATTTTGTTGGAAAATCAATGTTTTTGGGCCTAAAATAACCCAATTTAGTGCTCCAACTGTTTTAGAGATAAGTAATCTAATTGTAGAGGTAATAAATCATCCAAAAAACAGTTTAATTCTTCATTGGTAGGCCTTCATTTATTCTACACACAAAACAGATTGTCTTCCTCTCCATCTATGCATATTGGCAATGTAGCCATCGTCTTTGGATGTATATTACACCCTACATTTATAGTTAAATATGTAAAGAAATGGGAAAAGGCAGTTTGCTTTCTGTCTCTATAGGCCCCCCTTCACTTGTTTAAAAAACCAAAAAATTCAGCCGTTATAGACTGTACAATATTAATTGAAATGGACAAAGCCAGTTTAGTTTCTGGCTCGCTAGGCCCCCCTCCACTTGTCGAAAATACAAAAAAATTCAGCAGTTATAGACTGTACAATATTAATTGAAATGGACAAAGCCAGTTTGGTTTCTGGCTCTATAGGCCCCCCTCCACTTGTCGAAAATACAAAAAAATTCAGCCGTTATAGACTGTACAATATTAATTGAAATGGACAAAGCCAGTTTGGTTTCTGGCTCTATAGGCCCCCCTCTACTTGTCGAAAATACAAAAAAATTCAGCCGTTATAGACTGTACAATATTTATTTAAATGGAGAAAGCCAGTTTGGTTTCTTTCTCTCTAGGCTCCCCTCCACTTGTATAAAATACAAAAAAATTCAGCCGTTATAGACTGTACAATATTAAATGACATGGAGAAAGCCAGTTTGGATTCTGTCTCTCTAGGCCCCCCTCCACTTGTATAAAATACAAAAAAATTCAGCCGGTATAGACTGTACAATATTAAGAGAAATGGACAAAGTCAGTTTGGGGTCACTCTGTCTATGACACCCTACCCTTAAGGAGAAATTGCCCAAACAGCAGCCTTTCAAGACGGTACGTGATATGGAAATGCCACAAGTCCCTTTCCTCTTTGGGGGTAGATTGCACCCTACACTTACATAGAAAGTTTTAAAAAGATGTTATCGTCATCATCTTCAGCTTCATCCTCACCCTCATCAGTATGTACGTCATCATCACAGACTATCAATTCATCGCCGCTTGAATCCGCCATTAGAGAACAGTCAGTGCTTGGATGTCTTGGATGGTGACGGCCTTCTTTGTGGAAGATGTAGTTAATTTTTATAAACATTATTTTCTCCACATTTTTGGGAAGTAACCTTCTAGGTCGATCACTGACTAAGTTCCCTGCTGTGCTGAACACTCGTTCAGAGTACACATTGGAGGGTGGGCAGCTTAGGTATTGCAAAGCAAGTTTGTACATGGGTTTCCAAATGGCCTGCTTTTCTTCCCAGTAAGGAAAGGGACTGTCTGACATTTCCATATCAACTACCTCTTGAAAGTAATCCTCCACCATCCTTTGCATATTTATACTCGTATTGGATGGAGTTATGGGCAAAGTGACACATTTTTTTGAAAAATCCTTCAAACCAGCCCAGATGTTAAATTGTTCTGGTCTGCCCCCTGCGTCTTTCCTGCTTCTTTTTGGGAAATTTAATTTTTTATGAGCAGCAGCAGCTTGAGAAAGTGAAGGAGGACACGTTGTCAAGCCGAGACCCAGTTCAGCAGCCAACTTGCTGAGCAATAGCTCCTTGCAAAAGTTCACATGTCGCTCATTTACAAGTAAAGACTCAATGTAGGTTTTAAACCTTGGATCAAGCACAGTGGCCAAAACGTACTGATCCGAGTTCAAGATCTTAATAACTCGAGGATCATTGTGAAGCGAATTAAGTACTTGATTGACAAGGCCAACATACTTAGCTGAATTGCTTGCTTTCAGCTCCTCCTTCATTTTCTCAAGCTGCTTTTCTAATAGTCTAATTAAAGGAATGACTTGGCTCAAACTAGCAGAGTCTGCACTCACCTCACACGTTACAACTTCAAATGATTTCAGCACCTTGCACAGGACTGAAAGGATTCCCCACTGTGCAAGAGTGAAATACATCCCCCCTCCTTTCCCAATGTCATGGCTTGTGCAATATTCTTGGATGGCTTTGCGCTGTTCCTCCATCCTCTGAAACATGTACAGGGTGGAATTCCACCTAGTTACCACCTCTTGCTTAAGTTGGTGGCAGGGCAAGTTAAACTGCTCTTGGAGCTGCTGTAATCTCCTACATGCTCTGGCTGAATGCCTGAAATGGCCTGAAATTTTACGGGCCACCGAAAGCATCTCCTGCACCTCACGATTATTTCGTAGGAAGCTCTGCACCACCAAGTTGATGGTGTGAGCAAAACAAGGAATATGTTGGAAATCACCCAGCTGTAATGCTCGCACTATATTGTTGGCGTTATCAGAAATTACATACCCTGGGGAGAGTCCGAGTGGTATAAGCCATGCATCAATCACATCTCTCAGTTTGCGTAACAAATTGTCAGTCGTATGCCTGTTAGTGAAGCCGGTGATACAAAGAGTGGCCTGCCTGTGACAAATGTTACGTAGTGGTGTACATGCTGCTGCTGTTCCTGCTGGTGAAGGTGAATGACCAACCCAGTGGGCTGTCACAGTCATACAGTCTTTGGTTTGGCCACTTCCACTTGTCCACATATCTGTGGTTAAGTGGACAGTGGGCAGAATGGCATTTTTCAGCGAAATCTCTACATTTTTACATACTTTTTGGTATAGTTGTGGAATTCCTTTACGGGTGAAATGGTGTCGCGATGGAATTCTGTAACGCGGACACAAAACCTCAACTAACTGTGAAAAACCAGCTGCGTTTATTGTGGAGATTGGACGCAGATCTAACACTAACATTGCAGCCATGGCGTCTGTGATTCGCTTGGCGACTGGGCGAATGCTGTCATATTTGCTTTCCCTCGCAAATTATTGTTTCACAGTTAATTGCTGAAATGTAGGACTGCTCATTTTCTTGACCTGCCTCTGGGATGATGATTCACCCCCAGCAGCAGCAACAGCAGCAGCAGTGGGACTAACGCTTTCTTCAGAGGAATCAATAATAGTGCAGGAGTCATCCAGCCTTAAGTGGGATGCCGGGCTAACTCCGAGCGCTACTGAGGATATTGATGAGGAAGGTGGGGTGGGTGTATTTTGTAGCCATCGGGATGTCGGTGAGCGGAGGGTCTTAGCTGATGATGGAGTGCTTGTATTTTTTTAGGAAGGACTTTCAACTTTTTCCAACACTTTGCCATGAACTCTCGTTAATGGCGTAACATAGACGAGGTTCCAAGATGGTTAAGGTCCCTCCCTCAACTGACTGTGGCTTGACATACACTACAAATGGCTATACAATTGTTGTCTGGATTTGGGTAGAAATAATTCCACACATAAGAAGTGGATTTTTTTGTTTTATGCCCAGGCAAGACAATGGCCTTTTTTTTGTCACGTGCCAGAACTGCTGCCACTGGTGCAGGACTTACACAAACAACCTCATCCTCATCAACATCCTCATTAGCGCCCTCGTCGCCTACACAAATCTCCCCCTCATCCTCTTCTAACTCCAAAGTGGCATCCTCAATTTGGGTATCACCGGCTACACTCGGGCTATTAAGGCACACATCAGCAGAATGCTCACGATTAGACATCCCACTGTTGATTGGACTCTCCACAGGAATTGTTGTCATTTGTGAATCAGAGCAAACATTATCCTCTAATGCCTTACTGTTATCTTTCAGCTCGGCTTTGACGCGTAACAGTAGTTGTGCACCAACTGTAGGCTCGGTAACTTTTTGGGATCTGCCACTAATAGCCCAAAGTGAAGGCCTCATTCTCTCTTTGCCACTGCGTGTGTAGAATGGCATGTTGGGAATTTTTTTTTATCTCCACTTAACTTTTGCTCTGTAACACTTCTTTTTCGCTTCAACACAGTAAATTTTTTTGTTTTTTTTTGTTTTTTGGACTGATTTCGAAACACTCTGCAGTTTGACATCGCCTTGCCCAGATGACGTACTGGGAACACTAACATCAGGACTGGTGACACAACCTGGTTGCTCATTCTGATCAAATGTGGACTGTTTTGAATCCATTCAAAATTATTTGGTAGATACTGCTGACAGATATGACTTTTGACAGCCAGAAATATTTATGCACAATTATGGGGGACACCCCAAAAGCACTGGGGAGTGCCAAATATTACAAAAATAAAATAAACCTCTATCCTCCTCTCTTCTCTAGCGATTTTTGTTACAGCAATTGGAATAAGAATATTGTATTCTCTGTCCCTGCTCTAAACAGCCTGTGACTACACCCTGCTCTCTCCCTCTGTCAAATGGCGATGGATTGCTGTGGAGCCAGGTATTTATAATCTTGAAGTATCGCGAGAACCGAGCCAAGAGATCCGACGACGTCACAATGACGTTCGGCCTCGATTTGGATTCGGAGTGGGCGGGAGAGTACCGAGCTACTCAGCTCGGTACTCGGATACCCAAAGCTCGGGTGGGTTCGGTTCTCGGGGAACCGGACCCGCCCATCTCTAGTTAGAAGTTTATTTGAAAAATCTAACATAGTTATTTTTTTAATCAAATATTATTTTTTTTAGAGAAAGTAGCAGAGGTACAATAAAATTTCAAAACAGATACATTCATATTTACTGGCTTAAATGTGACAATGAAGTAATAATGAACATGTACATCTGAAAGAACCTAAGTTTGTCCCCAGGGGGCAAGGGGAGTTGTTTAGAAGACTTAGGAGTATGGGAAAAAGGCTTATGTTAGTAGAGGGATGGAGGGGTGTCAGACTGGAAAATAACAAACTTGTATGTATTGTATGCAAAGGTAGAGAAACACCTCATATAACTCATGAGGTAGATGAGGTAGATGAGGTTGTTGTGGTGATTCGTGAGGTGATTCATGATAAGAAAGACATGTTGACCATGTACTGTAAAATGTATTTGGACAGTTATTAAGAATACTTAATATGATCTAAATGGTATATTTGCAAAAATTGTATTTGTCACCAAAAAAAGGTAGTGAGGGGGGGGGGGCAGTTTTTTCCCAATTAGAGGCTAATAGACCATTTATTGCATTTAGTGTGTTTAGGAGTGTGTGGGGGTGATCGATGGAGAAGAGAAAACGAAAGATGCATCAGCAGGCTAATTCCAGTCATCAACTGAATGCGATTGTGCGCTCCACAGAAGAACCTTGTTAGATTAAGACAGTACCACCACTCGCAAGACAGGGTTCCCTCCAGGACGCAACCTCTACAACATTTCTTAGCACAGTTAGTTTAGATTACATGGAGACACGTGGGAGCGATGTACAACCTGTAGAGAACCTAGAATTTGTAATCACTCAAATAACATCAAGGGGGGTATTCAATTAGGTTTCCGGTCCGCTGTATAGCTCGCGGTGTAGCTCGTTACCGTAAAAGGTGCACAGTATTGACGGTAATACGGTACAGCAAAAGTAGATTTTCCTTCGCAACCCTATGAGGTGTGCACGAAAATCCACGTTATTGCGGTACCGTGGATTGCGTTCGTGGCCAGTACCAGCTTGTTACTGCGGATCGGAAGCCTAATTGAATACCCCACTTGATGTTATTTGAGTGATTACACCGAAGGCACAGCAGGTGGCAATGTTACCAAATGTGTTAAGTAGAGATGCTCACTGACCCCCGTGAAGTGGTTTTGGTATTGGATCTGGATTAGCTTCGTGTTTTCGTTTTTGCAAAACCACCCTCGTGTTTTGGTTTTGGTTTTGGATCTGTATTTTTATAGAAAAATTGCTAAAATCACATAATTTTGCTCTTTTTTTAATCCTACATTATGAGTAGTGATGCTCACTGACCCCCGTGTTTTGGTTTTGGTTTTGGATCTGGATTACCGTTGTGTTTTGGTTTTGATTTTGCCAAAACTGCCCTTGCGTGTTTTGGTTTTGGTTTGGTTTTGTTTTGTTTTGCAATATGTTAAAAAATAACATGGGCTAAAATAACATCATTTAGGTATTATTTTGAACCTACATTATTATTAACCTCACTAACACTAAATTCCAGTCATTTCCATTCAATTTTGACCACCTCCTAGGTCACAAAAAGATTTTCAATAATTGCTGCAGTTCTTGCCAGTGATAAGAAAAAGGCCATTGTCATGCCTGGGCATAAGACCAAAAATCCACCCCTTAAGTGTGGAATTATTTTTACACAAATCCTGACAACAGTTGTCTAGCCATTTGTAGTGTTTTTAAAGCCACACTCAGTAGAGGTAGGGATCTTAACCATCTGGGATCCTCATCCATGTTACGTCATTTTTCAGTGAGTTCTTGGAAAGCTGTTGGGAAAGTCAGAAACTTAGGTTAAAAAAATAACAACAAGCAGTCCAGCATCATCTACCTCCCTTCTCTCATCTACATCCCAGCACCTGCAATATACCCCCCCAACACCTTCATCATCAATATCCCCAGAACCAATAATTTACAGTTAAGCAATCCTTTGCAAGAGGAAGCAAGTATGAAACCTGTCACCCAGTCGCAAAGCGGATCACAGACGCCCTGGGTAGTATGCTAGTATTAGATCTGCGTCCAATGTCCAATATTAATACAGTTGGTTCAAGAGATTTAATTGAGGTGTTCTGTCCCTGTTAGCAAATGTCGTCACTATACCATTTTACTAGAAAAGCTATTACCCACCTGTACCTGAAGGTTCCTAAAAATTTAATTATTGGGCTATAAAATGGCATTCTACCCACTATACACTTAACCACAGATATGTGGGCAAGCGGAACTGGGCAAACTAAAGATTATATGACTGTGACGCAGCATGTAGGAGAGTGCAGCAGCTGCAAGAAGACTAGCATTTGAGGGGAATGTACTTTAGTCCAGCGAAGTAGTCACCTGTGAAGAGAGTGCAGACACGGTTAGCTTGAGTCAAGTGATTGCCTTAATAATACATTTTGACAAGGAGCTACAGAAATTTAACGTGTGAAATAAAACAAAGTAAATGTGCTAACTATATTTTAATTGTAGATTAAATACGTAATTTAGTTCGCAAGGATCCAAGAGCTATCAACATCAATTGCTTTCCCAAGACACCCAGTGGTGATGCAGATGAGTCCGGACAACATTTTGATATTTGCTCTGCTGTAAAAGAATTGGCCAAAAATCGTGACAGCTCTGCCCTAAAATGAACTACTAATTCCATTTGGAAGGCCATTATCGGCAATTACATCATAGTACACAGACTTTTATGATGGTGGGATGAATTAGTATTGTTTGAGGAAGATTAGCACTAAACCCTGCCACCTCTCCTGTTTCTGAGTGAGCTATGGTACAATAAAATGTAACTGCAGATTTAGACCAAGACTGTCAGCCCTATTATTTCTATTTCATCAATTACAATTAGCAATGGAGCAATGGAGCTCTTCTCTTTGGGTGTTACCTATATAACGCAGTAGAATTTGCCTGCAAATTCTACAGACAAGCCTCCTTGTCTTCCTCTACATCAATGACTTTTAGCAATTGAGCACTCGTCTTTGGGTGTATATTACACCCAAACCTTATTAGTGAAAATTAGGAAAAATACAGTTTAATCCCTGCTAGGCCCTCCACCATCCTTTGCATGTTAATAGTAGGATTGGTTGGAGTTATGGGCAAGGTCACACATTTTTTTGTCAAATCCTTCAAACCAGCCCAGATGTCAAACTGTTGTGGTCTGCCACCTGCGTCATCCCTGCTTGTGTTTGGAAAGTGCAAATTGGTGCCAAAACCTCACGTGCCAGTATTGCTGCCACTGGTGCCACACTGCTGCCACTGCTGCAGGACTTACACAATCAACCGCATCCTCATCAGTACCCTCGTCGGCTACCCAAACCTCCCCCTCATCCTCTTCTAATTCCAAAGAGTCATCCTCACTTGGTGTATCACCGGCTACAATCGGGCTGTTCAGCCACACATCAGCAGAACTGCTGAAAGGGCCCTTCTTTATGGGTACATTATCAGAATGCTCACAATTAGACATATCACTGGTGGATGGACTCTCCATAGGGATCGGTGTTATTTCTGATTCTGAGCATATGTTATCCTCTAATGCCTTACTGTTTTCTTGCAGCTCGGCTTTGACGCGTAACAGTAGTTGTGCACCACTTTTAGACTCCAAATTACTTGGTCTTGCTTGGTCACGAATGACCATACAAGAAGAATGCTCAGTAACATTTTTTGATCTGCCACTAATAGAGAAAGGCGAATGCCTCATTCTTTCTTTGCCACTGCGTGTGTAGAATGGCATATTGGCATTTTTTTTTTTATCGGCATTTAGCTTTTCCTCAGTGACACTTCTTTTTCGCTTCAACACGGTAAATGTTTTTTTGGTGTGTGTTTTTTTCCCTTATTTAAAAAGACTATGTACTTTTACATAGGCTATACCAGATGACGTACTGGGAACACTACCATCACGACTAGTGCCAAAACCTGCTTGCTGATTCTGCTTATATGTGGACTGCTTTGAATCCATTTTAATGAGCCCAAACCACTTGTAGTGCAAAAAATTGTATAGATACTGCTGATAAATATCACTTTTGACAGCCAGAAAAATTAGTGTTTCACACTGGGGAATGTGGGACACCCCAAAGCACTTGTTGTGCAAAATATTGTATAAATACTGCTGCTAAATATGACTTTTGGCAGCCAGAAAAATGATTGTTTCACACTGGGGAAGATGGGACACCCCAAAGCACTTGTAGTGCAAAATATTGTATAAATACTGCTGCTAAATATGACTAATGGCAGCCATAAAAATTAGTGTTTCACACTGGGGAATATGGGACACCCCAAAGCACTTGTAGTGCAAAATATTGTATAGATACTGCTGATAAATATGACTTTTGACAGCCAGAAAATTATTGTTTCACACTGGGGAATATGGGACACCCCAAAGAACTTGTAGTGCAAAATATTGTATAGCTAGATAATGCTGCTAAATATGACTTTTGGCAGCCAGAAAAATTATTGTTTCACACTGTGGAATATGGGACACCCCAAAGCACTTTTAGTGCAAAATATTGAAAAAAATGCCTCCTCTATACTCCTCTCTTCCTGCTCTAACAATTGGTAATAGAATTGGTAATAATAATAGAATTGAATAGAATAGAATTGAAATAATAATAGAAACAATAAGGTGTACAATTATTGCTCTGTCCCTGCTCTAATACAGCCTGTGACCTAACCCTGCTCTCTCCCTCTGTCAAATGGCGATGGATTGCTGTGGAGGCGGGTATTTATGCATTTCAAATATCGCGAGAACCAAGCCCCGAGATCCGACGACGTCACAATGACGTTTTGCCTTGATTTCGATTCCGAACGGGTGGTACTCTCCGGCTCGGTACTCGAATAGGCAAAGTTCGGGTGGGTTTGGATCTCGGGGAACCAAGCCCGCCCATCTCTAATTATGAGTAACCTCAATAATGCTAATTTGAAGTCATTTGCAGTCAATTTTGACCCCTCACAGGTCACAATATTATTTTCATACACTTTTGGACAAATACTGCAGCGATCTGGCTGGATGGTAAGGGACAGAGCAATGACTCAAACACATGGCAGTTCCTACCACATCTAGGACACATTGGCACACAGCAGTGGCAGAAAAGAAATGTGGGGCAAGATGGAATTGTCCTCGGATCTTAAAACCAGTTATGGTTCATTTGATCGCTCCAACTGTTTCTTGGATAAGTGAGGTAATTCTACAGCTAATACATGGCAATGAGCGCTGACCCCCCGTGATGCGTGATTTTATCAGACACACACCAATCCAGGAGGGTGCCAGACAATGCACTGAAAAGAGCCATTGTAATTCCCAGCAAAAAGCCAGTTCATCAGTGAGCTTCGAATCAGCCCCAATTCCCACAAAATTATAATATAGTTAGGTACCTTTGATGTAAAGTGCAGATTACAAACACTTGATGAAACAGTAGCAAAGTGAAAGGTAATACATATACGAGCTGTCATCTTGCTCACCAGGAGCTCCTTGCATCTCTTCAGATCTGGGTAAGTTGGAAACAAAGAGGAGACTTAGCTCTTAAACCAAGGATCAAGCACAATCGCCAAAATGTAGTGATACGATTTCAAGATTTTGATAACTCTTGGATCCTGGCGAAGTGAAGAAAGTACTTTATCTACAAGTCCGTCATACTTAGCGTAATTGCTTTGTTTAATCTTCTCCTTCAGTTTCTCAAGCTGCTTTTACAAAAGTCTAATTATGGGAATTACTTGGCTCTAGCTAGCAGTGTCTGAACTCCCTTCACAGGTGACTATTTTGAATGGTTTCAGCACCTTGCGCAACGCAGAAAGCATTCTCCACTGCGCTGGACTAAAATGCATCCCCCCCTCCTTTCCCAATGTCATGACTTGTGGAGTAAGTGTGGATGGCTTTTTCGCTGTTCCTTCATCCTTACAAGCATATAAAGAGTAGAATTACCTCTTGCTTCAGTTGGTGGCAAGGCAAATTAAATTGTTCTTGTAGCTGCTGCAATCTCCTACATGCTGTTGCAGATTGCCAGAAATGTCCAGAAACTATTCGGGACACAGACAGCATCTCCTGCATGTCCCTGTCATTTTCAAAAAGCTCTGTACCACCAAGTTCATTGTGTGACCAAAACAGGAAATATGATGGAATTCACCCAGCTGTAATAATCTCACAATATTGGTGGCGTTATCAGAAATCACATATCCTGATATGTTGAAATCATACTAGGAAGGCCTTTACCAGCAATTACATCAAAGTACAGAGACTTCTGCAATGGTGGATTCCAGCGTGAATTAATGAATTAATATTGTGTGAGGATGATGTACACACTTATGAGGGTGAGGATGAGAATGAAGATGATGACAACAATAACATCTTTCCACTGTAGAGTTCATTGACAACACTGTTATCTTACATGCCTTAAGCCCATTGTTAGCTTATTTTTTTTTTTTGGGGGGGGGGGGGGGCAAAAAAACCAAGCAATTCAGCCACAAAGTGGCACTCCTTGTCGCTGAAGTGTTTGATTTATTAAACTGTGCATGTCCTTTCTAAGATCCAACATAAGGGTGGGTGGGGGGGACCAAAGGACAGTTCCATCTTGCACCTCTTTTCTTTCCTGACACTACTGTATGGCACTGGCAATGTTACCTAGATGTGATATAAATTGCTGTGTGCTTGTGCCATTGCTCTACCCAGATTATTGCTGCAGCCTTACAGTTCATTGACACCACTGTTAGTTTAGCTGCCCAAGCCCATTGTTAGCTTACTTCGTGGGGGCCCAAACAAACCAAGCCCTTCAGCCATAAAAGTGGCACTCCTTGTCGCTGAACTGCTTGGTTTGTTAAACTATACCTGCTACCCCTCCTGTTTCTGTGTGAGTTTGTTAACCTTTTTAACATATGGGTGGGTTGGAGGTCCCAAGGACAATTCCATCTTGCACCACTTTTCTTTTCGGCCACTGCTGTGTGGCAATGTTTCCTAGATGTGCTGTGATTTTGCCATTGCTCTGTCGCTTAGTATCCAGCCAGTTAGTTGCAGTCTTTGGCCGAAAGTGGATGAACTAATATTCTGGCCTGTGAGGTGGTCAAAATTTACTGGAAATGACTGTAAATTAGTGTTATTGAGGTAAATAATAATGTACGAACAAAAAATGAGCCAAATTATGAGATTTTAGCATATTTTAGCAATTTTCCTAAAAAAATACAGATCCAAAACCAAAACACGCAAGGGCAGTTTTGCCAAAACCAAAACACGAAGTTAATACAGATCCAAAACTAAAACTAAACCACGGGGGTCAGTGAACATCTCTAATTGTAACTTGGTTTTGTCCAGGAGACTACTTGATCAATTTTTTACTTAACTTTTCCTTAATGAATCAGGCTCAACTTCATAGCAAAAAAATACTAGATCCCTGTATTTCTTAATTGTAAGTTTCACATGAATCCTCTAGTCCCCCATTCATTTATTAGCTGGAGAGGAACCTACTTAGCATTTAATAAACGACTGTGCACAACCACAAACACCGTCATGTTTTAGGCCTTGTTTTGGCAAGAAATTATTTACAGACATCTAATGAATGGAACACATTCACATAATAAATTAATAATTAGACAGCACCTTTACTATGTGTTAATGTCACTAGTCTTAAAGGTTCAATTAGTCATTTCATAACACCTACGGAGTTACAGCTACATTGACATATTCATTTTTAAAAAAAATGATTTCTATTTTCTGGATTTTCTGGAGGGCCTATGAGGTGGCATTTGAGAGAAAAGCTTGTGGGCAGGGATGACATATGTGAGAAAATCTGGTGGGCATATGAGTTAGCATGTGAGAAAAAATGTTGCTATATGGAGTGGCATATGAGAAAAACTGGTGGGCAAATGGGGAACACAGAGAACACAGAGAAATTCTGGTGGGCATGTGAGGAGGTATGTGAGAGAAAAGCTTGTGTGCAGAGCATTATATGCATTAGAAAAGATTGTACACAAGGATGACATGTGAGAAAAGAGCTAGTTTGCAGGGGGTCACATGTGAAGGAAAAGTTGGTGCGAAGGGGGTGACATGAGATGAGCTGGTGTACAGTGTTGTCATGGAAAAAAAATGTTGGTTGGCATGGGGTAATGCTTCCACTAAAAGTCCAAAAAGCAATGAAATTACAATGATTCAGGCAGAAACCTTAATTGACGTGTTCCTTGCGCAATGCAGATGTGGTATGCCATCACATCCTGTGGTTAGCTGCAGATTCAGTACTATCATGGAGTGAGATTGCTGTCACTCACAATATGGTGGAGCTGCTAATTCACAGATTTGAGGGTTCACTGGAATACACACATGCTATCTATGCAACTGAAGGTCTGAGCAGCTATGTAGCACAAAAGATAGTCCCCACATCCATCACATCCAAGTGACAGGAACTATTACAGGAACAGCAATTTGTAACAGTACCTGTCTATTATATAAACTATTGTTCCAGAAATGCGTTCACTTTCACTTTTATTCACTTGTCTATGTAAACTGACTGTCAAAGGGATCTGTTGCTCTCAGACCTTGCCTATACAAGAGACTCTGTATCTTTGTTATCTGAGTTACTGTGTACTGACTTGGCTTGTTGCCTGATGTTGATTGCTTGTGACCGTAATCATCTACCTTATTCCATTTTTTGGATCTATGCTGCATTGGATTGGATTTTCATTTTGAACCTGAGCTGCCTGTTTTGATCTCGGTCTGTACAGACCTTTTTTCTATTAACAGACACCTAGCAAGACCAGCATGGGGCTGCAACCTGTTGTTTCATCGTAGCAAAGTCCATCACTCTCTTGTGGGGCTCTATGTTGAAGATTAGGATTTCCATTGGACTCCCTATCTGCAATAGCCAGTGTCAATTGCTGGCGGGTTCATCATATTGTGTTTCCTGACCCACACTATGGGATAATGGGGTTACTGTATTTCATTACATTTTATATGGAAAAGCTGACTTTGGCATTTATTAATAACACTATCAATCCATTATTGGGAGGTGTTAAGTATGCACATTTGTAAGCCTTACTTTTGAATGACACAAAAATACTGATGTTTGTATGTTAGGAGTGCAAAACGCCTTTTTTATATTTGAAGACATTTTGCAGTTATGTGTACCAATTTTGTTGCAAAAAACATACATCTGTATGTGAAGTTAAACATATCTCAAGATAAATCCAAATCAAAAACAGCATTATTTTACCATAAGGCATATATCAGGCATACAATGCGTATTTGTGTCACACGAGTAGTACAATTCCAGCTTGTTTTGTGGAAACTGTCAGCCTTAAACAAAATGACCACCATGACTATATTATTAATTGATTCCATTATATCATAATATATAAATATGTATATATATTGTGACAGAAGCACTGGGCAAGTGATGAATGACACAGGTATATCTCCTAGCTTCTCTGTCTTATATGCTTGTAAACCACAGGGAGATTGTCTGTGTGTGGAAAAAAAAACATTCCAAAGAGTATATTTGGCTACAGAAAGAGCCAGTATAAGGGTCCCTGGGGTATAAATGGAGAGAGAAGGGTGGGCTCCATTTATAAGGCCCATCAGATTTTTTTAACCAGCTCGTAAGTGCTGATAATAAGGAGTTATGCCGGCAAGGAGCTGACAAAAAGCTGCTGGCCAGTTTCCTCTGTCTCTCAGACCTGGGGAGAAGGTTTTGTTACCTCTTGAGAGATTCTGCAAATGGTGACCAATTAGCTCTGTATTTTGTATATGTGTGGGACACAAGGTACTTCACGGGAGAGAGGGTGTTGCTATGTGTTTAGTTAGTGCCGGACAGGCAAGGTGTTGAATTTGAAGTTTTCTTTATTCTTTTCATCTTAATAAAACTGGCGAAGGCCAGTTGTACCAAAATCTTAGACTTGTCTGACTTCTCTGCTGCTGTATGCTACTGTCACTCACCAGACTGTGAGTGCTTCTTCCCGTATGTTTAGGAACCGTGGCCGTCCACCATCCTGAGGGTCTGCGCATGCGCAGCCCTTTCATACCTTCAGTACCTGTTTCCCTTTAGTTAATTGGCTGATCAGGCGACACTCTCTATTTAAAGCACCTGAGTTCCATACCTCGTTGCCTGATCTTGGAGTCTCATTCCCCATGAGCCTCTGAAGGTGTTCCTGTGTTTCCTCGTGTATTCAGCGCTGCTGATTCCTGTGGTTTCCAGACCACTTCAACCCTCCTGTGTTTCATCGTGACTGTATTAGCTGATTCCTATCCGCTGCCTCCGTGCACTACAGTCTTCAGCTCACTTCAACTCTCCTGTGTTTCATCGTGACTGCATTAGCTGATTCCTATCCGCTGCCTCCGTGCACTACAGTCTTCAGCTCACTTCAACTCTCCTGTGTTTCATCGTGACTGTATTAGCTGATTCCTATCCGCTGCCTCCGTGCACTACAGTCTTCAGCTCACCTCAACTCTCCTGTGTTTCATCGTGACTGTATTAGCTGATTCCTATCCGCTGCCTCCGTGCACTACAGTCTTCAGCTCACTTCAACTCTCCTGTGTTTCATCGTGACTGTATTAGCTGATTCCTATCCGCTGCCTCCGTGCACTACAGTCTTCAGCTCACCTCAACTCTCCTGTGTTTCATCGAGACTGCACCAGCTGATTCCTATCTGCTGCTCTCCGTGCTCAACAGTTCCAGCTCAGCTCTACTCTCCCGTGTTTCATCGTTACTGCACCTGCTGACTTCTATCCGCTACCTCCGTGTACCTGCAGAGTCCTGCTGGCTGCTACTCCTCACCTCTACTCGTGTCTGCAGCAGCTGATCCGCTCTCCGTGCTTCTCAGTGTTCCTGTCGGTGTCAACTCGCCAGTCTGCATCGGATCTACGCCTCGCTGCTTTCATCTCGTCTAGACCAGCTCTACTCTTCAGGGTCCTCCAGGAGTCCAGTTCTACATACTACTGCTTCCTGAGTATTTGTTGCTATCCCTGCTGGTCTACCTACCTGTGCGCTGCACCTACTTGATTACCGCTTCACCCTCCTGGGACTTCGCATCCTGCCGGCCTCCAGCCGTTCAGGTATCTCTGCACTCCTGTCTGACAGCCTGCTCCTGAACCACGGTATGCATACTTCTCATTGACTGTGCTGGTGTATTGCATATCTTGCTGGACTGAGTTGTTCTCCTCTGGAGCTTACTATCCGCTGAGACTATTGCCATCATTGACTGTGTTATCTTTTGCCCGGATAGTTCCTGTGACTTTGTATTATTGTGCAGTGCTGTTCAGTCATTACTATATTGTGCATGTCATCGTGGATCAAGTTCAGGGTGCCCGTGTATCCTCTGTATTGCAGTCTCTCCCCGTGCTCCTCCTCACATATATATTCAGTGGTACAACTTGCTAGAGGCAGACCACTGATCCCTGTTTCCTGAGTTACCTGTTCCAGTATCCTTTCACATAGCAGTGGTACAACTTGCTAACGCAGACCACTGACTCCCCGGATACCTCCACCTGGATTCCATTCCTTCACCTAGACAGCGGTACAACTTGCTAAACGCAGACCGCTGACTCCCATCACCTCCTCGTTGCTGTTGGACATTCCTCTTCACTATAGCAGTGGTACAACTTGCTACCGCAGACCACTGACTACCCACACATTTTATTTGTCCAGTCAGTTCCTCGTGTACTACTACATATATATTACCAGTGCTGCTAGTCATAGACTTTTCACGAGCATCTCTATCATCTGCTGTCTCCTGTTCCGTGATCACCCCGCTACCAGAGTACCATATTACCAGCTATACTGCTCTGGTAAGCTTATCACCTGGTGATCCCTGGGTAAAGACTCCTAGTGCCCGTGACAGTAAGATCAGGCCATGACAGACCCAGATTCGGAACCTACAGCCAAAGAGATGCTGCAGCATCTGGTCACCCGTGTGGAGCAACAGGATGCTCGCCAACAGCTGTTACTTCAATGTTACTAGGCGTTAGCCTCCCAAGGAACATCTGGACAGACCGTTACAGCTAATGTTGAAGCTCCTGTGCTCTCCTCCGTTTCCCCAGTGCCATCCCAGGTGTCTACGGCTTCCACGCTTCACCTGCCTACTCCGTCAAAATATGATGGAGACCCCAAAACTTGTAGGGGTTTTCTCAACCAATGCTCAGTTCATTTTGAGCTCCAACCTCAAAATTTTTCTACCCATCGTTCCAGAGTGGCCTATCTTATTTCATTGTTTTCTGGACAAGCTCTGGCTTGGGCCTCCACTCTGTGGGAGAGGAACGATCCTGTATTACAAGATAGTGCCAAATTCATTTCTATGTTCCGAAGTGTATTCGATGAACCAGGTCGTGTGACCTCCGCTGCTTCCAGCATTCTCCGTTTACGTCAGGGTTCTCGTACAGTAGGCCAGTACGTCATTCAATTTAGGATATTAGCCTCTGAACTTCAGTGGAACACTGAAGCATTAATTGCCGCCTTCTGGCAGGGGCTCTCCGATAAAATTAAAGATGCACTGACTACCCAAGAGCTTCCTACGTCATTAGAAGATTTGATTTCTCTCTGCCATCGTGTAGACATGAGGTTTCGTGAAAGGGAATCTGAGAAAACAACTTCAGTTAAAGCACCTCTTCGTTCAAGCCCTCAATTTCGTCCAGCTTCATCTCCTGTGATCCCCATGGAGATAGGACGTTCCAAATTAACGTCAGAGGAGAGGAACCGAAGAGTAAAGAATAGACTTTGTATCTATTGTGCTGATTCTACACATATGCTCAGTTCTTGCCCTCAGAAATCGGGAAATGCCAGGCCCTAACTAGTTCTGGAGAGGTGAAGTTAGGGTCCCTGGAGTCCTCTCCATCTTCTACGAAATTAAAAGTCTGCGCTTTTGATGTTACAATTTCCTTTGCTACCAAATCCTTTGAGTCTCAAGCACTGATTGATTCTGGAGCAGCAGGAAATTTCATTTCTAAATCCCTAGTGAGTCAATGGTCCCTACCAGTGATTGCTTTGAAAACACCGATTACTGTGACTGCTATAGATGGATCACGTCTCATCAATGGTCTCATCACTCAGAGTACGTCTCCAGTAACGCTTCAGATTGGTGTGCTACACCATGAAGAGATTTCGTTTTTAATTCTTCCTGTTACGACAAGTCCGATTGTCTTAGGCCTTCCATGGCTTCAATGTCATTCTCCCCAGATTGACTGGCGCACACCTCAAGTTACGTCTTGGGGAGCTGAATGTCATCATCGTTGTCTTTCTCAAGTCATTCCTCTTAAAATACAGCAATCTTCCATCTCATCTTCCTCACCGGGACTTCCTCCTCAGTATGCTTCATTTGCCGATGTTTTTGATAAAGCTCAGTCTGAACGTCTTCCTCCTCATCGTTCATGGGATTGTCCGATCGATCTTCTACCTGGCAAGACTCCTCCTAGGTGTCGGGTGTATCCACTTTCGTTACCTGAAACTCAAGCCACATCTGATTACATCCAAGAGAATCTCCAGCGAGGTTTTATTCGACCTTCCACCTCTCCCGCTGGAGCCGGGTTCTTCTTTGTAAAAAAGAAGGATGGATCACTACACCCCTGCATAGATTTTCGTGGACTCAATGCCATTACCATTAAAAATCGGTATCCCATTCCTCTGATCACTGAGTTATTTGATCGCATCAAGGGAGCTCGGATCTTTACCAAGTTGGATCTTCGTGGTGCCTATAATTTGATTAGAATCCGGTCCGGTGACGAATGGAAGACAGCGTTCAACACCAGAGATGGGCATTATGAATATCTAGTAATGCCTTTCGGGTTGTGTAATGCCCCCGCTGTTTTCCAGGGCTTCATTAATGAGATCTTTCGGGACTTGTTATATGTATGTGTCGTTGTCTACCTGGACGACATATTGATCTTTTCACAGGACCTGCCTTCTCATCACCAACATGTGGCAGAGGTCCTTTCCAGACTCCGGAAAAATTCATTATTCTGCAAACTAGAAAAATGTTCATTCGAGTTGCCCCAGATTCCATTTTTGGGGTATATTGTTTCCGTAGTTGGCCTACAAATGGATCCAGAAAAGGTGAATGCTGTACTACATTGGCCCCAGCCAACTACCCTTCGTGCCATCCAGCGTTTTTTAGGTTTTGCCAATTACTATAGACGCTTCATTCAAGACTTCTCGTCCATTGCATCTCCTATTGTGGCCCTGACTCGTAAAGGGGCCAATACTAAGCAATGGTCATCCGAGGCTCTCCAAGCCTTTCAATTCCTTAAAGAGTCCTTCTCCTCTGCTCCCATTCTTCGCCAGCCTGATGTGACACTTCCCTTCTTCCTAGAAGTAGATGCCTCTAATGTTGGCTTAGGAGCCATTCTCTCCCAACGATCGGAGCAACAAACATTCCATCCTTGTGCCTTTTACTCTCAGGGTCTCCTGCCTGCAGAGAAAAATTACACTATCGGGGACAAGGAGTTGCTGGCTATCAAAGTAGCATTAGAGGAGTGGAGATACTTGTTGGAAGGAGCTCGTCACCCTGTGACGATTTTCACGGATCATAAGAACTTGTCATACCTACAGTCTGCCCAATGCTTGAATCCTCGTCAAGCAAGATGGTCTCTTTTCTTTTCTCGTTTCGAATTAATCATAACCTTCAAACCAGCTGCCAAGAACAAGAAAGCTGACGCTCTATCCCGAGCTTTTGTGACGTCCTCTGACGTTGAAGAGGTTCCCAACCACTCTATACTAGACCCCAAATGTATCTCGCTGGCTGCTTCTTCCACTAAAGTGCTACCATTTGGGAAGACCCTCGTGCCTCCTACTCTTAGGAGGAAAATCCTTTTGTGGTTCCATTCTTCTCGTTTTTCTGGACATGCTGGTGAACGCAAGACCTTTGAGATTCTCTCTCGAAGTTACTGGTGGCCCTCGATGAGGAGAGACGTCAAAGAGTTTGTAGCTGCTTGTGAATTTTGTTCTCAGTTTAAATCCTCCCACAGAACTCCAGCGGGGTTGCTTCAACCACTACCCATTCCGTCCAAGCCCTGGACCCATATTAGTATGGACTTTGTTACTGATCTTCCGCCTAGTAAAAATTGTAATACTATTTGGGTAGTGGTAGACAGATTTTCGAAGATGGCTCATTTTGTCCCTTTGTCTGGTTTGCCTTCCTCGTCTACTCTGGCTGAACACTTCGTCAAGGAAATCTTTCGTATTCATGGATGTCCGTCTGAGATTGTGTCAGATAGAGGAGTACAATTCGTTTCCAGATTCTGGCGGGCCCTTTGTAAAACCTTGGGCATACAATTAGCACTCTCATCTTCCTACCATCCTCAATCAAACGGACAAACTGAACGGGTCAATCAAGATCTCGAGACCTTTATAAGGATGTTCTCATCAGCCAATCAAGACAACTGGGTAGAATTGCTTCCTTGGGCTGAATTCGCTCATAACAACATGTACCATGAGTCATCTTCCAAAACTCCATTCTTTGTGGTTTACGGTCACCATCCGTCTTTTCCGGAATTTCCTGCCCTCCCTCCCACCCAAGTTCCTGCTGTAGAGACTGTTTGTCAGACCTTCAAAAATATTTGGTCTCAGGTCAAAACCTGTTTAAAGAAGACATCTGCCAAATATAAGTCTTTCGCAGATAAGAAGAGGCGGGCTATTCCACCACTGAAAATTGGAGATCGTGTCTGGTTATCGACCAAAAATATTCGTTTGAAGGTCCCATCTATGAAATTCGCTCCCCGTTTTATTGGTCCATATAGGATCATTCAAGTGATAAATCCAGTTTGTTTCAAACTTCTACTTCCTAAGAACCTTCGTATTTCCAACGCCTTCCATGTGTCCTTGCTCAAACCTCTCATCATCAACCGTTTCTCGGCTCCTCCTTCAGCACCTCAGCCAGTTCAAGTTCATCAGGAGGAAGATTTGGAGATTACTCATGTATTGGACGCAAAAATTTCGCAAGGAGTTCTTCGTTTCCTCGTTCATTGGAAGGGCTTTGGTCCTGAGGAGCGTTCATGGATCAAAGCTGAAGATCTCAACGCTCCAGCTCTTCTTAAGAAGTTTTATTCCAGAAATCCGGACAAGCCCGGTTCCAGGTGTTCTGTGCCCACCTTTAAAAGGGGGGGTACTGTCACTCACCAGACTGTGAGTGCTTCTTCCCGTATGTTTAGGAACCGTGGCCGTCCACCATCCTGAGGGTCTGCGCATGCGCAGCCGTTTCAAACCTTCAGTACCTGTTTCCCTTTAGTTAATTGGCTGATCAGGCGACACTCCCTATTTAAAGCACCTGAGTTCCATACCTCGTTGCCTGATCTTGGAGTCTCATTCCCCATGAGCCTCTGAAGGTGTTCCTGTGTTTCCTCGTGTATTCAGCGCTGCTGATTCCTGTGGTTTCCAGACCACTTCAACCCTCCTGTGTTTCATCGTGACTGTATTAGCCGATTCCTATTCTAATTAAAAGAAAAAAAGAAAAAGATAACTTTGGCATTAGGCGATTAATTAAGTGGTGAGCAAGAGATTGGGGAAGTATTTATATTAAATAAAAGATTGTGTTTCTACAGTGTATGTGTTTTTAATAGAATATTCTAGTTCCACAAGTACAAGTATGCTCTGCCAACCATGGATATTCCGGCATGTTTAGCTCTACTGGCGTCTGCATACCCAAGCAGTTTAAGAGCAGCTCTGGTTGTGCTTTCAAAATGGGACTGTTTTTTCCTGGGGGGGAGGGCGGGGAACACATTTTTTGTTGTTCTGTTTTCTCTAGGGAATTCATCCCTATATTTAACAGGTTGGGGCCGTGCTGAGCTATAACAGGTAGCAGGTTTCCCTATGATCAGCAATGCCTGTTGTGATGAATCGACTTTCACCTTAACCAGCCTGCCTCTTGTTTCTCACAAAATGTGGAGCATAACAACATGTACTTTTACTAGCCATGATAATGTTCCCCAGCTCATGAGAGTGTAAATGCAGTGTCTAATTGCATGTGGATAAAGGAACATTGTAGCCACGCCTTTATAGGAGACTTTTTTACATTTACATTATGTGTTACTCATTGTAAAATGTATATTGTTTATTGTATAATGTTGATATTGCAGTGATGCTGTTATACATTGTTCTTAAATTGAAGCTAGATTATTATGGGTAAGAATCTGGTGGGGTCCAGTTTCAGGATACAGGTGAGAGGGCTGTAGCTGCATTAATTCTCCCTCTCCTTTATCTACAGTAAGTCCTGATCAGCTGGAAGCTAGTTCTGGCTGAAAAGGCTTGTAAGGGGTTAATACTGATACTACTTATTCATCTTGGTCTCCCCCTTAATAAACATCAGTATATCCCCATTGTCTCAGATTGTGTTCCACCAGACTACTTGGAGTCATCCCAGCAGTCACCCACTCTCAGAGGATCCCACTATCTAAGCTCACCCCTGACCCAGCCCCTGAAGCATGGGAAATCATCAGGGTATAGAGGAAGAGTGAGAGTCAGGGATGCTGGGTTGTTTTCTTTTTGCTTTGAGCCTGGGAACAACTCCAGCATTGAAGTCTAGGCTTTTTCTGGACTGAGCATACTGCTGGTACATCTACAGCTCAGAAGAACTCCATGGGTCTTGTTTTCTGCAAGTCAGGACATCCAGGTGAACAAATCCTTAAGCTAGTGGGGTAAGGGACACATAATGTGGTAAACCTCCCTGGCATTTATTTACTGTTTGTATATAGTATTCTAGTGATTGTTTTTATTACAGTAAATGTACTGTTGTAATTTTGTAACAGCATTTGCCTGAGTGTCTATAAGATGTACTGGGTATGCTGTCCTGGCATAGTAAAGCACCAACCAGCCAGTGTGAAGTGGGTATAATTGGGCCAAATAAACCCTGTTTCTTCACACCTGTCATAGCCTGGTGATGGCTATTTAAATATAATTTTTTTTAAGTATACATTAAAATGGCAGTTATAATAATCAAGTTGCCTATGATGAATGGCATCTTTAGTATGCAGCCATATCAAGATATGCTTAAAGCATTTACATGTAGTGCCTTTACATTTTGTGCTCCCTCTAGGTCCCCAGACACAACAATAGCGTGGAAAAAGTCATGTAATCAGGAATGGGAACAGGTAATGAGTGTGGATGAGAGAAGCAGCTGTTGTGCAGAATGGAGGTGTCAGGTTGAAAAATATTTTGAGACAAATAAAGAGATGTATGTTGTGCAGTTTTGATGATGGCCTTGTATGTTAGTATAAGTATCTTATGTCTCACTCACATCAGTCCCTGCCCCATTGGAGCTTACAGTTTAAATTCCCTAATATAGACACACACACACACACGGAGACAAACACTAGGGTCAATTTTGATAGCAGCCTACCTACCAGTATGTTTTTGGAGTGTGGGAGGAAACCGGAGGACCTGGAGGAAACCCACGCAAACACAGGAAGAACATACAAACTCCACACAGATAAGACCATGGTTGGGAATTGAACTCATGACCCCAGTGCTGTGAGGCAGAAGTGCTAACCACTAGGCCACTGTGCTGCCCACTGTAGACCCTAACAGATTGGATCAGTAGTAAAGGAATATTTGCAAGGAAAATCAATCTAGCTGCTGCATGCAAAATAGATTGTAGGGGTGAGAGTTTGATTCAGAGCACACTAGTAAGGATTATTTTGCAATAGTCTATATGGGCGATGATAAGTGCATAAAAGTGCATTAAAGTGCATTAAAGATTTTGCAGTGTCTTGTGTGCATATTCTGTAAATGTTTCTTAGTTGCCTGTAACAGCATGTAAATATAGATTGAATGTGGGGAATAAAGGATACTCCTAAGTCAAGGATCACACATAGGCAACAAACTTGTGGGGTAGGATTTATTCTCATGTTGTCAACAGAAATAGATATTTCAGGTAGGTAACTTTTGTTACTGGTATAATTATTATTCTGTTTTTTTAAAGATTAAGTTTGAGATGGAGGTAGGATATCCATGATGAAATGGCAGAAAGACATTCAGTAAAGCAGGCCAAAACAGATGGTGAGAGATCTGGAGAGGATAGATACATTTGGGTAGCAAAGATGATACCAAAATCCAAAGGAGCTTATTTGTTTTTCCAAGATAAATTGTATAGATAGAGAAGAGCAGATGACCCTGGATTGAGCTTTGTGGTACTCCAACTGATAAAGGCAATGCAGAGGAGATGGATCCATAGAAACAAACACTGAAAGAGCAATAAGATAGGTAGGATGAGAACCAGGATTGGACAGTGCCCTGAAGACCTAGGGATTGTAGCATTTATATGAGACTAGAGTGGTCAAAAGTGTCAAATGTAGCAGAGAGATCCAGGAAATTTAGAAGCGAGTAAAGGTCTTATGATTTAGCAGTGATCAAATCATTGACATCCTTAGTTAGTGCAGGCTCTGTGGAGTGTTGGGAATGAAAGCTGGACTGAAGAGCGTCCAAAAGGGCTTGTGAGGAAAGAAAGCGCATGAGGTGAGTGTAGGCAATGCTCTCAAGAATCTTGGAGGGGCATGGAAGCTGAGAGATGTGATGGTAATTTGAGAGAAAGTGTGGATCAGATTTTAAATAGGAATAATCATTGTGTGCTTGAATAATGATGGAAAGATACCAGAGAGAGAGAAAGAGAGAGAGAGATTACAGATTTGAGGTCAGGATGAGCACGGAGAAAGGAATCTACTGATTTGTGAGGGAATAGGATCAAGAGGACAGGTAGTAGATTAGGAATATAAAAAGAGAGTATATACTTATCTACACTTGTGGGATCATATGAAGAGAGGGTGCTAGGAACGAACTGAGCTGGTTGTTTGTCAAGGAAGAAGATACAGTTTCAAGTCAGATGTTATCAATTTTGTGTTTGAAGTAGGTAGCAAAATCTTGGGCACTGAAGTTAAAGTGTTTAAGGTGTTAGAGTTGAGAAGAGAATTAAATTTGTTAAAAAGGCTTTTGGATTGATGGAGACTGAGTAGAGATAAAATATTGTAAGTATGTTAGTTTGTGAGTGTCCAGAGTATTTCGATAAGAGTAGTAGATAGCAGTATATGTGAGGAAATCATTACAAGATTTATGTCAATGACGTTCTGCTTTGCAAGAAAGTTTTTGAAGATGTCGTGTTACTTTAGTGTGCCATGGCTGATATTGAAGTTGAAGTTGACACGTAGTATGAAGAGTAGCTGGAGCCACTTGATCAAGGGCTGTTGCAAAGGTTTGATGAAAATGTGGTACTGCCATATCAGGAGAGGAGCATGTAGAAATTGGGCAGATAAGGTGTTGGAGAGAGGTGGAAAACTATTGAAAATTAATTTAGTTAATATTTCTGCAGTTATGAGGAGGCTTGGTAGATTTTGACAGCAAAAAGGTTAAAGTAATCTGGGAGAGCTTATAGCTGATAAGGTGATGATGCGAGAAGGGAAAAGGCGTGTTAAGAAAATCAGAAACTGAGCATAGTCTAGAGAAAACAAGATCAAGACAGTGACCATCTCTATGAGTAGAGGAGCCAGTCCACTGGGAGCGGCCGAGGGAGGAAGTTAGGGAGAGTAGTTTGGAGGCACAAGTAGAATGAGGATTATCAATGAGGATGTTGTAATCCCCCATGATGATGGTGGGAAGAAGATGGTGGTCAAGAAATAGTTTGTGTGGCCCTGGGGGAGGGGAGTCAGTATATCACAACAGCACGTATAGAAAATGGGTTGAATATCTGAATAACAGGTACTTTAAAATATGTGAATAGAAGTGATGGGATATTTGATAGAAGTGTGAATGTGCAATGTGAAGAAAGAAGTAGTTCAACCCCACCTCCTTGCCTGCTTCCTAGTCTGGAGATGTGGAAGAAATGGAGGCCACCGTGTGAAAGGGCTGCAAGTAAGGCAGTGTCTGATTGTGTAAGCCATATTTCTGTCGTTGCCAGAAGGTTGAGCTTGTTTAAGAAGAAGAGGTCGTGTATGGAATTAAGTTTGTTACATTCATAGTGTGCATTCAGTAGGACACATTTAAAGAACTTGAAATAGATGGGAGACAGTTGATGGGTTTGAGATTTACTGCATTTCTGTAGTGTTCTGAACAAGATATGCATGTATGGGAGACTGGGGGGTTGGATTTGGAGAGAGAGGGAGATGGAGAGGGATCAGTCCTCCAGCATGAGCTTTATGTTTAAACAGCTTTACTTACCTGCTGTTTCTATACTCCAAAACCCCTTGCTGGCTCTCTGCTCCTATTGACTACTCTGTCCCCAGAGGTAATCTCACACACCAGGGTATGTTCCTGTGTACTTAGACTCTCCACTGTCTTTTTCTCTTTCAGTCTCTCTGTCTCTGTTTTTCTGTCTCATCACTCTACTAGCTGCACACTCCACTCTCCCCTTATGGTCTCTGACTCCTCCTCTCACTGTCTCCTGACAGTTAGTAGTAGGCTGGTTTAGCCTATCCTCATTAGTCTCCTCAAATATGCTGAAGCCTGCTGGAAGATGTAGTCTTTGACTGATTGATGCCTGTGCCATTTGGATTCGGCACCAGTGTCACACAGTTGTTTGGAGATATACATTTACTCTTAAACACCTAAATCTAAAAGCAGTATATAGTAATAATGATAGTATTTAGCAAGGAAATAGCAATAAGGTTGAGAAAGATGATATGAACTATACATTTTCTAAAATAAAAAACATATCTATATTACTAAAAATGCAACTCACTGTCCAGATATCATAATCCCTACCTGCAGGGCCTCTGTGGGGAGTGGGGTACTAAGTACCAGGGCCTGTTCCTTTTCCTCTTATTGCCATTATATAATTCATCCAGGGCATGAAGGAGAGGAGATTGGGGAGAGATTATTGGCTTGCACACTGCCTGTAATATATTTGTATGTGATGCAGATCCTGTTGAGTTTCAGCTGCTACTAACCTTCCCTTGCAGCTGCACAGCACTGTAAGGATGATTTGTGATTCCACCAGTGCAACTGTACACAGATTCCTATACATATACATGCAAAGTGGTCATTTACGTCGCTGCCGTTGATCCACTGAGTAGAAGGATAAACATGAGCAGGTTTTGACCAATACTGTTCTTTTTTTATTACTCGCCTTCCCTGATGTCCCCGCCTTCCCCAACCTGCTCATGACTTGGTGTGACCATGCCCAAAGAAGTTTCTGTGCGGAGGACCCATATTCCTCTAGGCTGCCCTGCCTACCAGTTCACAAAACTGTGGTGAAAGCAAGCAATACTAAAAGAGATCTTCTAAATCGCTTTCCTGCTCAGTCACCACTCTCTAAGATATGCTGCAAACCTCAACAATACTCAACACTTCAACACACTAATTATATTTCTACCCAGGGTCTTGAGGCATTTTTGAGATAGGCAAGCCAGACTATGGACTACAGCAGCAGCAGTGGACCTACAGCAGCAGCTGGTTGCTAAAAAATATTGAGGGGACTTAATGAGAAATCATGAGAGAGGCTGGGGCACAGATGGTTAAATGGTCAGGATGGAAGGCCACAGGCTAACACAGGGTTTTGCAGAGAGGCACGGGTAGGTACATGATGGCTATGGAGTGAGAGCAGGCTGATACATAGTGGTGAAGGGGACACAAGCTCGTACATGGTGAGAACAGATGGGGTACAGACTAGTATCTATTGGTAATAAAAGGGCACAAGCTGGTCAGTTGGCCAAATATGGGTGATTACAGGCTAGTGCAGTGTGGTGATGGAAGGCACAGGCTGGTATAGTGTGGTCATGGGACATAAACTGATAGAGTGTGGTTTTGGGGGACACAAGCTAGTATACTGTAATGGGGGCATTCATCATCATCATCATCATCATCATCATTTATTTATCTAGTGCCAGCATATTCCATAGCTCTTTACAACTGGGACTAGTTTAATTTCATGGAACACCCAAGAGCCAACTAAACAGAACAAAAAGGAATTGCTCTGTGCAAGTCTCTTTTGAAGAACAAGCAAAGGGGATGCTTAAAGTCTTTGAAGACAAAGGATATCCCAACGGGATCCTAGATGAAGCCTTTAATTATGCAAAGGAATTAGATCAAGACTCCCTTTTAGAAAGAAAAGAAAAGCAATTTCAAAATTGAGAGGAAGATATACATAAAGACCTAAGCCTTTGTTTCAACATATAATGCTAAATCAATGAGTGTTAAACATATCATTTGGAAAGATTATCATTTATTAAAACAAGATTATATCTTAAACACCTTTATTCCTTAACAACCGACTATTGTATTTATATAGAATAAAAATGTAAAAAACATGTTAGCTCATAGTTTTCTGAAACCTATAAAAGAAAATGAGTGGACTGCAGTATGTAGGGAGGTCAACCAGATGTGTCCGCACTAGATTTATGGAGCATAGATGAAATATTATTAATGGTTTGGAAACTCACAGCATGTCTAGACATTTTAAACATGCACATAACGCTAACCCTTTGGGTTTGAGTGTGGTAATTATAGAATCCATTAACCCCACAGCAAGAGGTGGGAACAAGTTTAGGATCCTCTGCGAAAGGGAGATGTTTTGGATGTTCAAACAGGGCCCTCTTAAGAACCTATTTGGCCCCCGGGCACAGCAGTGCACCGGGGCCCCTATATATACAAAAATAAAAAAATAATGATTATATATATATATGGGCCCTGAAGCCCAGGGGGGCCCATCGGAGGCAGGAAAAAGAAAACCCTGAAAAAAAGAAGAAAATACTTACCGTGCTGTCAGCTGGCGAGTCGGCTCCCTCCCTGGTCTTCTCCTCCGTCGCGCTCCGCAATGGATGTCGGGCGGGCGTGATGACGTCACACCCGACATGCACTGCCAGCGCGATGGAGGAGGAGACCAGGGAGGGAGCCGGATCGCCAGCTGACAGCACGGTAAGTATTTTCTTCTTTTTTTTCAGGGTTTTCTTTTTTTTCCTGCCTCCGGAGGGGCCCCCTGGGCTGCAGGGCCCCCGGGCACCTGCCCAGCATGCCCAATGGGAAAGACGGCCCTGTGTTCAAACTACGTACATTAATACCAGAAGGGTTGAATGAAACTATGGATACTGGGCGGCACGGTGGCTAAGTGGTTAGCACTTCTGCCTTACAGCACTGGGGTCATGAGTTCAATTGAGTTTCCTCCGGGTGCTCCGGTTTCCTCCCACACTCTAAAAACATACTGGTAGTGTGTGTGTGTGTGTGTGTGTGTGCGTGCGTGTGTGTGTGTGTATTTAGACTGTAAGCCCCAATGGGGCAGGGACTGTACAGAGCTGTGGAATTAGTGGCACTTTATAAATAAATGATGATGATGGAATTTAAGTTCAAATAGTGTGATCAATGAATAAATATATAAATAAAAAAAAATGATCTATAATTGATTTGTATATAGAATAAATAGGTATTTATAAATACTATGTTTTATTGATTCATTTTCTGAGTTTATAGTTATATATCTTAGCTTGATAATATTAATCGATACTTATTAAAATTCTGTTTAAAACTGAGCCGTTCAAACAAAATATGTTTTAATGGGATGAATGAAGTCAATTAAGCCTTAATTAAACTTTGTACTCCCTGTTTGTTTAAATATACAGGGGATTCACAATAATTTAGCTTTCTACATCTCTTTTTCTTACTCTTATAAAAATATGCTTCAGAATTGTGCTGTGGCTCAGCAGCATAAGATGAAGACTCAAATGAGTCACCTAGAGTTTGATTCCCTGCGTGAGGAGTAAGGATTTTTAATGGAAAATAATTATTTTCCTTTTCTCTAAAAAAAATATATGACTATAGAATATTGGAAAATGTGGGGTTTATTAGTAAGCCTTGTGTGAAATGAGATCTTAAATATATATATTGTTTAGAAGAATTAGATTTTGTGAATGCATAATATTTTTAAAATAAATGTTTTATATGTAATGTTATTATAATGGATGATAAGACTCTTCTCTTCAGCTTTTGTTTTTAGATCATATAAGCTATATAATCAGCATAATATTATTTTTGAAAAAGCACATGAAGTATAGCTATATTTTTATTGTGATAATTTCAGATATAATGCTACACAGTGATCGTGGAGTACTAAGTATCACGGATGCTTAACTGATTAATTACCACAGCTTCACACTAATCACAATGGACTACTAGTATAAATAGATATCCAGGAGAGACCATCAAATATCTTTGAAAAAGTCAGTCTAGTGCTGAGGAAACACATCAGATTATTGTTTATTCTATACCGGACAGAAAAGTTTGACATCTTTTATGCACCAACAGCCATAATTTCTTTGGAAAAGATTACTTATTTTCCTCTCTGCTGAGAGCTCCATCTCACCTATGTGAACAATACTAAAGAGTGATCTGGCTGTGGAAATTCTTCTTGTTGTGTGATTATTAGAGGGAGGGAGCCTACCCCAACAGCCCACATGCCTGCTTTCAGATATCTCTAGCACCTGCTGCAGAAAGCGCGCTACATCCACAAGAACACTAATACAGAGCAACTTGGAGTGTGGAAATCTATCCAGCTGTGTCAACTTCTTAGAGGGAGAGTTTCCTCAACAGCCCACTCGTTTTAATTTGGTGAGATCGCTCCAGAGCACTCTTCCATTATCTGATAGTCTGCTTTTGTGTTTGATTTTGGAAGTCTGCTTTGGATATTAAACATATATGTGTACATTTAACTAACAAGTGAAATGGCCACTTATTTCATTCAGTTTTTTACAAACAAGAATCTTCAATACAGACTTTATGAATATACAGATTTACCTCATGGATTGATGATTAAGGGCTAGATTTACTAAATTGCGGGTTTGAAAAAGTGGGGATGTTGCCTATAGCAACCAATCAGATTCTAGCTTTCATTTATTTAGTACTTTCTACAAGCACACATAGCGAAACGCGCACGACTAAGCACACATAGCGAAACGCGCGTCGGCATTTCGCTGGGTGCTTCTACTTACCTATTTAAAAATCTTTAGATCCTTTTCATTGCTCCTATTGGATCCAAAGATAGATGGAGTTAATGTTAGGTAGCTAGCAATACACCTTATATAGACCAACGGAGATTACTTGCTAGATTACCGTGCCTCATAGATCCATTGATAGCTAGACAGCCAAGTTTATTATCAAGTCAGCCAGGAGGGAAGTGAATGAACCAATGGCTATATTATAGTGGTCTCTGATCTTACCTAAGGACGATTTACCTTATATTATCGAAACCAGACGTGGTGAGATAATTGATCCATTGGGCTAGTTCATACTGCATGAGATATTATAAGGATCCAGCATAAGGATGTTATTACTGATTAATAGGATTTAGTAGAGCATCCAGCGAATTTTTAAGTACACATCACGTTTTAATATTTTCATTTTATTTTATATTTCGCTGATATGTCAGTAATAAAAGTTATGTTTTAAGTGATTCATACTCCTTCTATAATTTAGAGCATTAGTGCACCTATTTAGCCCTTCTTTTATTAAACTATTCATCTGCCTCTCTAAGGAATGGTAGCACCCCGTACATCCAATAATATAATATTGTGATTGGAAACACGGGATATGCTCTATCATTAGTGCGACTTACTTAGGCCCCTCTTTCCCCGTCCTTATACCTATAGATTTATTGTATATTGTAATGGGGCACAGAATCATATAATTTGATGGACAGGCTGATGTATCAGTGTTGGGCACTAGCTGTTATGTGAAATGTGGTAATTGGCACAATGTCATAATGAAGACCTACAGGCGCTTATAAATATTCTTTCTAAATAAATAATAAAGATAATACTTAAATTTGGTGATGACCACCCTCCGATTCTTATTTCTCACAAGTATTCATGTGATCATGGAACAGAGAAAAAAAAAGGACAATATAGTGTAATACAGTCCAATTAATATATATAACAAAAAATAAAAAATAAATAATAAAAATAAAAAATAAATAAATAGTTCAATAGACACAGAAGATCTTCTCTTATATGTAGACACCCCCTATGGTGGGGTACTCACAAGAGTCAGATGAAATATGGGCTCATCAAAAGATAACTTGTCTTTTCTTTTCATATAATCTCCATCCATGGGATATTTCCATTGACACGAATTTTTGATGTTTCACCAGCATAAAAAAAGGGAATAAAATATCTCTAGTGTGATATTGCTTGGATAAAAATTTATTCATATAATCACAGAGATATATAGTATAAAAACAAAGTATATCTACTCATACCAGATAGATGAAATATTCAGGCAGTTGGTAAAGATTCCACAAAGTTTCCAAACTGGTTCCCATGCAGAGTACACCAAAACATAAACATCCATTCAGTGTAAGAGATATAAAAATCAGCAATAAACAAGCTCCAACATGTTTCGACCTGAACTGGTCTTTTTCAAGGTGCATAGTTAACTGATCTTTCCTATAGGCTATTTATATTCAAACCCTCCAATAAGAGCATTCTTTCAATTAGTTTGGTGAAACATCATAATTTCCATATATCAGCAATTCCAAATCCAGTTACTTATATCACATAAAAGCAATAAATGAATATAATTGTTCTTACTTTCCCTTTCATTAAAACAAGAAAAGAAAAAAAGATAAAAAAAGAGAAAAAAAAAAAAAAAAAAAAAACCATTTCTAACTATAACAGCGCTATGTCACTTCCGGTTTTGGACATAGTGACATCATATCCGGTTTAGCGATATTCTAAAAGATAGAAATAGGGTACACAGAAAATCCTTGCAATTAGATATTCTAAGTGAGAGATGCATACAAATACCAACCATATGTGAGAGTAAAACGAAAATGTGCTTGGGCAGGATATTGAAAATAGCGCTACATCACTTCCGGTTTGGGGACTTCCGGTTTCGTGACATAGATATATTTCCATGTAAAACACTATTCTATGATTCCTGCTTAGTATTTCTCAACCACAGTGATATATACAGGGGTAAGTATACACATAACTCACAGAAATGAATAAATATCAATCATGTGACATCACTTCCGTTTTTTCGATTTGTCAATATCATACAGGATTCCAGTTACATATATATCAAATGGGCCCCCATCACTTAGGCATAATACAGACATAATGACATATTATATAACATTTTACAAACATCAATAAAGTGACATATATAACAATATTAAGATCCTTTCTTATTGTTTAGGATGCTGGCGTCACTTCCGGTTTTGTAGTATGATGCAGGGTCTTTCAAAGATGTATTGTTTACATAGGTTGCCATGGAAACAAAAAGAAAAATAAAATAAAAAATAAGGAAAAAATAATTACACATAATCAGAAGCACAGAAAATGACTTGACAATATCAAGTAACATTGAGACATCTCAGATGAATAATAGTTTAAGTCAGAAAACACTTTAACTCAAAGTCCCTGTTTAACCCTTTAGGGATTAGACTATCAAGTTTATAAATCCAAGACATTTCTGTTCTTGCTAATAAATTGTCTATGTTTCTGATTTTCCAATTACTCTGTATGGAGTCAATGGCCATAAAAAAAGTCAGTTCAGAAGGTGAAGGTGACCAATTGTGTTTGTTTTTAAAATGTTGGGAAACAGAATGTGTAATTACACCTTTTTTAATGTTTCTCACATGAATATTTTAGGAGAACCCTTAGAAGATACGGTGAATATCAATAAAGAAGTTGTAGAACATTCCAACTGTCCTCTCAAGAAAAAATCTGCTTTTTTCCCACAACACCTTAAGGGTCCTTATGTTGACACCTTCAACAAATTATTGGTTGATGATATAAAAATATTTTTGAAAAAAAAGAAATATAATCTGCATAATAATTTATCTCAAAAAGAAAGACTAGCACTGAAGAATTTACAAAAGGATCAGAATATTGTAATAAAACCAGCCGATAAGGGTGGGGGGGTAGTAATTTTAAATCGTGACATGTATCTTGGAGAAATTAATCGTCAGTTGGGAGATGAGAGTACTTATTTGAAACTCAAACATGATCCGACTGTATCTATTAGAACAAAATTCACTATACTTATTAATAAGTTTTTGTCCAATACCACTATAGACAAAAAGGTTGCTGAATTTATTTTAATTTCAGCTCCCACCACTCCATATATATACATCTTGCCCAAGATTCATAAAAACTCAACAAACCCCCCAGGACGCCCCATTATATCAGGAGTCAACTGTATCACTTCCAACCTGTCAGCTTTTATAGATTATCATCTTCAGCCCATTGTTAAAACTACACCGTCTTATTTGAAAGATACAGGGGATATCTTACAGAAGTTAGATGGTATGACCTGTGACAACAATTTGTTTTTGATCACAGCAGATGTCACCTCTCTGTACACCATAATCTCTCATCAGAGAGGTCTGCAATCTATAGAGTTTTTTCTTAATTCAGTCAATTTAAATCAAAATCTTAAACTCTTTATTCTTGAAGGAATTAATTTCATAATTTATAACAACTACTTCTATTTTCAAGACAACTATTACCTGCAAAAAACGGGCACAGCCATGGGCACCAGGTTCGCTCCAAGTTACGCCAATTTATTTATGGCTCATTGGGAACACACATTTCTCAGTCAAGTTGGCGTTCTTGGAGCGGGCCTGGTGTCATGGTTCAGGTATATAGATGATATCATCTTCTTTTGGCGTGGAGATAGAGATTCTCTAGATCAGTTTTGCTCTTACCTGAATGAAAATGATTGGAATGTTCATTTAACGTTTGATATCAGTAAAACCTCAGTTAATTTTTTAGATTTACAAATTTATGTTAAAGATGGAATAATACAAACTATGGGGTATAAAAAACCTACGGATAGTAATTCATATATTCTTAAGGATAGTGAGCATCATGAAGCATGGCTAAATGGGATTCCATATAGTCAGTTTCTTAGATTAAAACGCAACTGCACTGATCCTAGTATTTTAAACCAACAAATGAATGATATGAAAGAAACCTTTCAAGCAAAAGGTTATAGTCAACAACATCTAGAGAAAGCAATGGAAAGAACTGTCAAAATGGATAGACATGATCTGTTATATAAAAAAGAAAAAGACAAGACATCAAATCAAACTAACGAGAGGAAAAAATACGATACTGCATTTATTATGAGATACAACAGTCAATATAAAGGCATAGAAAAATTAGTTCGGAAACATTGGTATATACTACGAAAAGACGAGATTCTGAATGAATTGCTTCCTGAACAGCCGTCTTTTATATACAGAAGAGCCCCCAATATCAAAGACAAATTAGTAAGGGGCACCTGTGGAAGCACTAAGCCTAGTGGTAGAATTGTCAGCAAAGGTTTCCATAGATGTGGAATGTGTCAAGGCTGTAGGGTAATAACGTCTAAGATTAGCAAATTTGAGAAATTTATTGTAAATGAAAAAGAATATTCTATTAATCATTTTCTCACCTGCAACTCTAGAAATGTGATATATATTTTGGGGTGCAAATGTGGTCTCATATATGTAGGTAGAACATCAAGACCCCTAAAAACTCGCATAAGTGAACATGTGAGAAACATTAAAAAAGGTGTAATTACACATTCTGTTTCCCAACATTTTAAAAACAAACACAATTGCTCACCTTCTGAACTGACTTTTTTTATGGCCATTGACTCCATACAGAGTAATTGGAAAATCAGAAACATAGACAATTTATTAGCAAGAACAGAAATGTCTTGGATTTATAAACTTGATAGTCTAATCCCTAAAGGGTTAAACAGGGACTTTGAGTTAAAGTGTTTTCTGACTTAAACTATTATTCATCTGAGATGTCTCAATGTTACTTGATATTGTCAAGTCATTTTCTGTGCTTCTGATTATGTGTAATTATTTTTTCCTTATTTTTTATTTTATTTTTCTTTTTGTTTCCATGGCAACCTATGTAAACAATACATCTTTGAAAGACCCTGCATCATACTACAAAACCGGAAGTGACGCCAGCATCCTAAACAATAAGAAAGGATCTTAATATTGTTATATATGTCACTTTATTGATGTTTGTAAAATGTTATATAATATGTCATTATGTCTGTATTATGCCTAAGTGATGGGGGCCCATTTGATATATATGTAACTGGAATCCTGTATGATATTGACAAATCGAAAAAACGGAAGTGATGTCACATGATTGATATTTATTCATTTCTGTGAGTTATGTGTATACTTACCCCTGTATATATCACTGTGGTTGAGAAATACTAAGCAGGAATCATAGAATAGTGTTTTACATGGAAATATATCTATGTCACGAAACCGGAAGTCCCCAAACCGGAAGTGATGTAGCGCTATTTTCAATATCCTGCCCAAGCACATTTTCGTTTTACTCTCACATATGGTTGGTATTTGTATGCATCTCTCACTTAGAATATCTAATTGCAAGGATTTTCTGTGTACCCTATTTCTATCTTTTAGAATATCGCTAAACCGGATATGATGTCACTATGTCCAAAACCGGAAGTGACATAGCGCTGTTATAGTTAGAAATGGTTTTTTTTTTTTTTTTTTTTTTTTTTTTTTCTCTTTTTTTTATCTTTTTTTCTTTTCTTGTTTTAATGAAAGGGAAAGTAAGAACAATTATATTCATTTATTGCTTTTATGTGATATAAGTAACTGGATTTGGAATTGCTGATATATGGAAATTATGATGTTTCACCAAACTAATTGAAAGAATGCTCTTATTGGAGGGTTTGAATATAAATAGCCTATAGGAAAGATCAGTTAACTATGCACCTTGAAAAAGACCAGTTCAGGTCGAAACATGTTGGAGCTTGTTTATTGCTGATTTTTATATCTCTTACACTGAATGGATGTTTATGTTTTGGTGTACTCTGCATGGGAACCAGTTTGGAAACTTTGTGGAATCTTTACCAACTGCCTGAATATTTCATCTATCTGGTATGAGTAGATATACTTTGTTTTTATACTATATATCTCTGTGATTATATGAATAAATTTTTATCCAAGCAATATCACACTAGAGATATTTTATTCCCTTTTTTTATGCTGGTGAAACATCAAAAATTCGTGTCAATGGAAATATCCCATGGATGGAGATTATATGAAAAGAAAAGACAAGTTATCTTTTGATGAGCCCATATTTCATCTGACTCTTGTGAGTACCCCACCATAGGGGGTGTCTACATATAAGAGAAGATCTTCTGTGTCTATTGAACTATTTATTTATTTTTTATTTTTATTATTTATTTTTTATTTTTTGTTATATATATTAATTGGACTGTATTACACTATATTGTCCTTTTTTTTTCTCTGTTCCATGATCACATGAATACTTGTGAGAAATAAGAATCGGAGGGTGGTCATCACCAAATTTAAGTATTATCTTTATTATTTATTTAGAAAGAATATTTATAAGCGCCTGTAGGTCTTCATATTATTGTAATTTGTCTATGAATTGTTGGGAAGTTGTGTATATTCCCTTTGAATTCCAGCGGGCGGCTGTTAAAAGTGAAGCGCTATTTGGATTTCACATTCCGTTTTTACAATGTCATAATGGTATAATGTGTTGTTGGGCACAGACTGGAGTAAAGTTATAGGTCCAGAAATTTGCAATATGTTGGGCATAGGTTAATTTAATGTATTATGTTATGTGCAAGGGCTGCTATAATGTCGGTGGCAGACATAGAGTATGGGACTGGGGAGACATAGGGAGATGGAAGTGCAGAAATACAGGAAGCCAGTGAGCAGATGAGACATGATATAGATGAAAGAGAAAACAAGATGCAAGAGGATGAAGGAGAAGACAAGATGCAGAAAATATATTGTGGGGGTGAAAGGGGAGTAACATGAGAAAAGTAGGTGGGTTTATGGAGGTGTTCGCTCTCCTCCTCCAATAGGTAGATTTTTGGTGGGATACATCAACTTCCCTTAATGTTGGCTAAAGATGGGGCCACTTTTGGGGTACTGCTCCTTCTACTACTCTGGGAGGTTAGTGAAAAAAATTTCAACTGGATGCCTCCTTACTCCAATTTCAAAATTCTCTAAAGGTAGTGGTGGGTTACACACAAAAACCTTTAAACTGGGGTCCCTGGTTACCAGACAGGTGAGTCTTTCATAATTGGACTGCTTCTCTTCTCCACCTCCTATATCCTTATAAAGGGCAGAATGTAATCCATCTTTCCAAGCTCTGGGTTTGTCTTTCTTGCCTCCGATATCAGAACTTTCTTTTCTTTTTCCTGATTCAGGAACCAGTCTCTATCATTAAAATTTGGTGTCATGTCTTCACTTTCCTAGTCTGCAAGCAGTCTGAATCAGTAGTATCAGGCATGGGGCACGATTGGCCCTGCATCCATTCTGTAAAAGGGTCATCCCAGGGGTATAAGGATGACTATTACCATCAACCAACTCCTCATAAGGGTAGTTCTGCTTCAACCTAAGAAATATGTTTCATTTTTTCCCTTAAATCCACAGGACCAATATTCATATAATAACTTATGTTTATCTCTTCAAGAAAAACTGCACACAAGATGTAGTTTCATTTAAAATGTCTTGTATTATTAATCAACATTCTAATTGTAAATCATATATAATTTATATATATATATATATATATATATGTGTGTGTGTGTGTGTGTGTGTATATGTATATATATAATATATAATTATTAAACAGTATAAGAGATTATTATACAAACTCAAGAGATTTTGTTTACTCTATTAACATAGGTGGTTTAGCATAGGTGTTCATATAATGCATTGCCTGTTTTGTAAATATACAAGTAATTGTGTGTGTTTTGACCAAATATTGTGTAGTTTATGGATGTGTGTAAGTCAGTCTCACTTTTTGTCTAAAGATGTGTGACTGTATTGTGTGTGTGTGTGTGTGGGGGGAGGGGGAGGAGTAGAATGGGGAGGGAGTGATTCTTAGTTTAGATTCCATTGTATACAAAGACAATGGGCCTGATTCATTAAGGAAAGTAAAGCAAAAAAATGAGTAACTTTGGACCTTGGCAAAACCATGTTGTATTGGAGGGGGAGGTAAATTAAAATGTGAGGACAGATTTATAATTGGGGTAGAGCATGTCCTAGATCAACTTTTAATGTCAGTTCAAAAATAAACCTATTAAGTATTTGCATCCGACATGAAAATACAGTCAGTATGTTCCTTATGTGCAAAATAATAAACTCATTTGTACCCCTTGCATTGCAACATGGTTCAGCCAAGGTTCGAAGTTACTCATTTTCTTGCTTTACTTTCCGTAATGAATCAGACCCAGTGTGTGTGTGTGTGTGTGTGTGTGTGTGTGTGTGTGTGTGTGTGTGTGCACATTCATATGCTTGTGGGGACATTGACTTGTTTACACACCAACACTGTGGGAACAAAATTAAAGGGTTCCCACAAAGTTTCCCAAGGTTAATCAATGCAGGGGACCTTGCTGATATGCTCATCATAAAAGTCTGGCATGCCCCCGCTGGTCACATTTTTTGGAACAAAAGTGTGCTTATGTCCAATGTGGAGGGGAGGGTGTGTGAGCATTCCACCGCCAGAGGCCCGTGTACCGTCCAAATGTATAGCAGGAGCAGAAAGCTGAAGTGACTGTACCTGCCGGCGCTTTATACACCAAGCGCGTAAAGACATAGACGAATCCGACTGCTGCTGATGGTAAAGCGGGTGTCACGGTTGGCTTATGGGAAATTGATCCCTATGCTCTGCTGGACATGGCTTAGCCCACCCACAGGCGCGGAGTCTAACAGGCAGGTGGTTTTCACCAGGAACCCCCGCAAGGAGGTATGGATTTAGTGGCACCAAACCTGCAGGTCGCGGTCCTGTGAGTGGGTGAACAGCAGAATGGTGTGGAGGAGCCAGGTAACACGGGTAGAAACAAATGAGGCACAAGGAGAATAGATGTCCTGTGGTACAATGAGGAAAAGCAGAGGCTGTCACAATGGTGTATCCAATGGTGATTGGTAGAGATACTGGAACAGCGGGAGTACAGCACTGGAGTATGCTGAGCACACATGGGAAAGCAGAGGTAGCTGAGGGAGAACAGCCAATGAGTCACCAAGGCAGTTGCGGCTCGCAGTGATAGCGGTTAGAGAACTGGAGCTGTCACGATGAAGTACATCAGAGATGGTATAGAAGTACTAGAGCAGCAATAGTTCAGTACAGCAGGAGACTGAGAGTAAACTAAACTGACGTGGTGAAGGTAACTCGTAGTAACAGCCGATGGGCCACAGTAGTAGTAGCGGCTCTGAGTGGTGGCGGTGAGAGAACTGGAGCTGTCACGATGAAGTACAGTTGAGATGGTAATATCAGTACTGGAGCAGTGATAGTTCAACACAGCCGGAAACTTGAGAGCAGATTGAAGTAGTGGGGGTAACTCGTAGTAACAGCTGATGAGTCACAATAGTAGCAGCGGCTCTGAGTGGTAGCGATGAGAGAACTGAAGCTGTCGCGATGAAGTACACTGGAGATGGTAGTAGCAGTGCTGGAGCAGCAATAGTTCAACACAGCAGGAGACTGAGAGCAAACTGAAGTAACGGAGGTAACCCGTAGTAACAGCTGATGAGTCACAGGTGTAGTAGCAGCTCTGAGTGGTAGCGATGAGAGAACTGAAGCTATCGCGATGAAGTACACTGGAGATGGTAGTAGCAGTGTTGGAGCAACAATAGTTCAACACAGCAGGAGACTGAGAGCAAACTGAAGTAACAGAGGTAACCCGTAGTAACAGCTGATGAGTCACAATAGTAGCAGCGGCTCTGAGTGGTAGCGATGAGAGAACTGAAGCTGTCGCGATGAAGTACACTGGAGATGGTAGTAGCAGTGCTGGAGCAGCAATAGTTCAACACAGCAGGAGACTGAGAGCAAACTGAAGTAACGGAGGTAACCCGTAGTAACAGCTGATGAGTCACAGGTGTAGTAGCAGCTCTGAGTGGTAGCGATGAGAGAACTGAAGCTGTCGCGATGAAGTACACTGGAGATGGTAGTAGCAGTGTTGGAGCAGCAATAGTTCAACACAGCAGGAGACAGAGAGCAGACTGGAACACAGGCAAACCACAGGGAGAACAGGAACTAGAACCACAGGCTACAGGAAGTGAGCTTGAAGAACAGGCACCAGACAGGTGAATCCAGGAGGTTTAAATAGTGCTCCAGAAGTGCTTAGGCAATGAAAAAGAGGGAGGAGGTCCTGAAGTGCAATAGGCTTGCACCTGCACAGATCTGAATATAGCTGAATGAATGAAGTTAGTCTGATGCTGGAACATGGCAGTTTCCAGATAAATGAAATGCGGGTAACGGGACAGGTACTACTTGCGGGACCGAAGCGTAACAGTGGGGACAGTGAAGCATGACAGAGCCCTCTGATAGTTGCAACTATAGCCTGGAGAGCAGTGGAGATGAGTATGCCCTGACACTTTGGAAAAGAGCAGTTCAGACACCAGCAGTGATGCCCCGTTGCCCACCAGCGCAGCAAAGTGCAGGAACCCAGAGTTGAGTTCTATTATGTACGACCATTCTTGACCTTCTTGCAGCTGTGTTTTAAACACAGAATGTCGGAGAGACGACGCGGTGTCTGTCCAAATGATATCCAGAAACAGTGATGGCTCCAAGGCGTATAACAAAAAGCAGTACTGCCTGTACTGTGAGAAGCCCCTCTTAAATACTGCCCGGAACATTGAGCATGTTCACCGCAATGAGACTGAAGTAGCCTGGGTGTCACGAATCGGGGGCTTAGTCCTGTTTACACCACTCGGCGGTAACATATCGCTGTACATCTCCCTCCTGGTCGAATGCAGCATTCTATCCTGGGACAAGCGTGACTTCTGTCTGCAGTACTGGAGGCTGCCATCTTGGGTGAGACATTTGCTAAACATCTTGCTGAGTCTGAACACCTGGGGGTAAATGTATCAAGGTGCGATTTTGCAAAATCAGCAATTTTCTCGGGAGAGTTGAAACTCGCAGATGTATGAAGCTGAGATTTCATGCAAAATCGCCAGAGTTGTGCTTCTGTCAAAATCGCTATTTTCAAAATCGCTAAAGATCAAACTCCCGACTGTTTGCCACTGCAGCTCAGGGCCGGACTGGTCATCTGGCAATTCTGGCAAATGCCAGAAGGGCCGAAGGCTAGTTGGTCCGATCCAGCCATCCGCATGCCCGCCCAGGCAGCAGCACCTCCCTGCGTGCTGCTCGGCGGACGGAGATTCAGTAACATGTGGCTGATGCAAGTAATCACATGGGACGGTGTCACGTGACAGGTGACGTCCCATGTGATTACTTGCATCGGCTGAACACTGGATTGTGAAGTGAGGCAGATGTCACAAGGTAAGTGTAAGTGTGTGTGTGTGTGTGTGTGTGTGCAGTATGTTAATATGGGGTGTCTGTGGCTGCAGTATTTCAATATGGGGTGTGTGTGGGTGCAGTATGTTAATATAATATGTGAGGGAAGGGAGGATCTTAATATAGTGTTGAAGGTAGGCTATTTAATGGTGGAGTATAGTTGTGGGCTAATTATTTAAGGCAACGGAATCTTTAATTTAATGCTGGGGTGGTTTGGGGCTATTAATTGAACATGGGGCTGATTTTGGGGAGGAGGGTTATTTATTAAATGTGAATATGAATTATTTAATGCTGGGGATGGTTGTGGAAAATGGTTATATTTATTAAACGTAAACGCTATTTAATTTTTTGCTGGGACTGCTTGGAGGGAGGAAAATGGGTTTTGATTAAATGGGTATACTGTTAATTTAATGTTGGGGGTGATTGGAGGGGAATAGGTCTACTTATTAAATATGAATATTATTATTGTTGGGAATAGAGGGAGGCCTAATTATAAAACAACGGTGTTATTGATTTAACACCGGTGTTGGTTGGAGTTTTACTAAATCTCATGTACACATTTTTTTTCCCAAATAGAGCATCCAACATTCCTGGATCAAGACAAGCAGCAACTGAGTAAAAAACACCAGCACCCACAGGTGGTGAATGTGACAAGACAGGTAGGAGAGAGCAGGACAGTCTGCTAACTGTCCTGAATCTGGTGGGGCAGTCATGAATTTGGTTGACCGTCTCGCTTAGTCAGGATTTGGTCCGACTGCAAGGACAATTGGGAGGTATGTCCCGCTTCACAACGTATTGCTTATGAAGGCAGAGCTGTGTGCATCTAACCGTAGTGCACACAGTATTGCCTGTGTATTTGTCTAAAATTTGTCTAAAATGATAACCATGTTATATAATAGGAGCCCTGTTGTCTTAAATACCCTGGGCCCCCGAGCCTCAATTCACCTGTGGTTAGGGGAAGGGAGCTGATAGCTGCTCCCAGTCCCCGGACAGGACACAGAACAAAACAAGCCGAGGAGCTCTAAGTAACACAAGATTTGATAATTTCGTGAGACAAAACGCTTGCTTGCTCACTCTACAGGAAGTTCCCACCCTGATGGATGTCAGCAGCACCAGAAGCATAGATAAGTACATTGGGCTGGGGGTGTCATAATGTGGCTGGAGGGCGTTATAAATGTAATGTTTTAATACAAAATATGTATCAATTCCCTATGTTGACCCCTCCCCCAGCACAATGTACTCACGCCCTTTTCGGCACCGCCACGCAGCGGCGGCACACAGTATGTTTGCTATTTGTCTATGGAGGAGGGCTCCAAAAGTTCACTGTACCTGGGCCCCAAATTTCTCTTCCCAGTCCTGTACATACCATTATCTGATACTAGTAATACCTATGCTGCAAGTAGAGAGTCAAGCTGTGCGTAATACATTTGTATCTCATGAGACACCGTATAACAATGACCTTTGCAAAAAGCACTGTAATATTATTATTATTATTATCTGGAACAGAGGTGGGCCTGTGTGCTTTATATGCCAGGGCTGATTTTTAGTCCCAGTCCAGCCCTGCTGCAGCTATACAAGTCTCAAATGTATGAAGCTGTGATTAAGCAAACTCAGGAGAGTTTGCTTTCAAACACGACAGATGCAACACGCTGCTTGCTAGCAGTGTGTTGTATAAACACATCACTGTTACACTGCCTGTCATACAGCTGCCAGCTGTAAAGAATAGATCAAAGTTAAAAAAAAAAAAAAAGTGTGGGGTTCCCCCTCTATTCAGTCTTAACCCTGCCTGACTACTGCTGGTTCCGTGAAAATCGGGGGAAAATTTTGCATGGGGTCCCCCGATTTTCATGGAACCATCACTAGGCAAACCAGCCAGGGTTGGAGGCACTATAGCAGGGGGACACTCGGCAGGGGTCCCCCTGCAATAATGACTAACCAACCCCAGACTGTTCAGCGCTGGGCTGGATTCCCTAGGGAGTGGGGTCCGCCAAAAAAATTGAGCGACCCCCCCCCCCCCCAGGGACACCCAGCCCAGTGCTGATAGCTCCTTCCCTCCCTGGGCGGTGCGTGTAGGGTAATAACAGCGAAATAAGAGTTAAAAAAACAAACAGACGCCATTTTGTTTTGTGGAACTACAAGTGCCAGCCAGCCAGGTTGCCCTAAATAGTGTGGGCCAACCTGGCTACTTGTATAACTATACAAGTAGCCAGGCTTATACAAGTAGCAACCTGCTACTTGTGTAACTACAAGCACCAGCATACCCACGGCAGCCAGGGCATGTTGGCACTTGGAGAATCACAAGTGCCAACATGCCCTAACACCCACGGCTGTCTGGGACCTGTAGTTCCACAAAAGAAAATGTTTACAAATCCACAAAACCCTCGTTAAAGCCACTAACATTTATTAAAAATAATAAACCCACAATAAATACAGTTAACACCCTCATTTACACCACATAATTTTATTAAAAATAATAAATACCCTATACTCACCAATGAAGTTTTCTTCTCTTGTCAGCAGCTTTCAATCCAAAAATGACACTAATGTCCAAAATAAATTTGTATCCAAAGTCCGGCTTGCCCCTGTCCCAAAGAAATTTGTACTTCCAAAAGTCCATGCTTGTAATTGTCCCAAAGAAATTTGTATTTCTAAATGTCCATGCTTGTAATTGTCCAAAATAAATTTGTATTTCCAAATGTCCATGCTTGTAATCTGTTCACTTCTTCTGCCCAGGGAAGGCCTATTGTTGCTTGAAGTCTTCAGCTTTTTGCCCAGGGGAGTCCCATATTTGTAAGATCCACGATTCTTCTTGCTTGCTTAAAGAAAAATAAAAAAGGGAGGAGCCACCGCAAACAGCTCCTACCTAGTAGGAGCTCCGATACGCAATGAGTTTAGCTCATTGCGCTAGGTCTATTTACAGTATTAGGTGATTTTCCCACTGATGGGAAAATCCCCTAATACTATAAATAAACCTAATACAATGAACTAAGTTCATTGTGTATCGGAGCTTCTACACAGTAGCATTATTTATAGCATTAGGGGATTTTCCCACCAGCGTGGGAAAATCACCTAATACTGTACAGCTCCAGCAGCTGTATGACAAGCAGTGTAACAGTGATGTGTTTATACAACTCGCTGCTACAACACAGGAGAGTTAGCTAACACGGGAGTGTTTTACATCGCAGCAAATTGCCAGAGATGACCAGCGATTTTGAAGATCAAGGTCAAAATTGCAGCTTGATACAAATCAGAAAATTTTTACTAAAATCGCGGGTTATCAACCGCGATTTGCCGTGATTTTAACACGCTGAAAAATCGCACCTTGATACATTTACCCCCTGATCTCATTCACCAATTGGCTTCGTCTGCAGACTATAAAAGTCTCCTCCTACACTCAGCAAATTGCCAGTGCAACACTTTCCTGGTTCCAGATCTCCATGGTAGATGTTGTTTTGCTGCTTCTCTCCGCCTGCTGTATACAGATCCCCACCATTTTTCCTCTGAGGGAATTCAGCCACACCTTGCAGCTGTGTTATGGACTTCTCTGTGTGAGTTCAACTTCATCTTGCTGGCTGTTATATGAACTGCAAACCAGTAACCCTCTGTGTGAATTTCGCTGCTTCATCTTGTTGTTGTTATATGAATTGCAAACCAATAACCCTCTGTGTGAATTCAGCTGCTTCATCTAGTTGCTGTTATATGAACTGCAAACCATTAACCATTGTGTGAATTCAGATTCATTCTGCCTGCTGAATTAAAAACCTTGGTTATTTATTCCTCGTGTGGATTCATCTTCATTCCAACTACTTGTGTACAGATTTCAGCTTTTATCTTCTGTGTGGTTCCTCCTCCCAGTTTCCACTACACTCCTGCCACAGCTAGTCCCAGGGGTCCCAAGACGGATACCAGAAACCCTATTACCGTGACAGTTTGCACTGGCCTAATGGATCCGGCAGCTGAACATACCCTAAGGGTGGACTTAGTCCGAAGCCTAGTTGAACGCATGGAAAAATAGGAAACTACTCAAGACCAAGTTATGAGATGTTTGCAAGAGCTATCTGCTTGTATGGCAAGCCTACAGACCGAATTGACACAGACACCTACACAAGTCTCTTCTGAGACTACCAGTGCCAATGTTGTACCAGGTCCACCACCACGGTTGGTTCTCCCTATGCCAGCCAAATATGATGGAGACCCAAAGAACTGTAGAGGGTTCCTGAACCAATGCAGTATTCACTTTGAGCTATAGCTCTATATAGATCGAACTAAGACTGCCTATATTATTTCCCTTTTATCAGGGCAAGTTTTAGCCTGGGCATCTCCCCCCTGGGAAAAGTCTGATCCCATTCTGTCCAACATCAAGCGGTTCCTAACCCTATTCCAGAGAATATTTGATGAGCCTGGGAGATCATCTGCCGCTGCCGACATCCTGCGGTAGCGACAGGGCCAATCATCTGTAGGACAATTTGTGGTTCAATTCAGAAACCTTTCATCGGAACTCAAATGAAACAATGATGCACTAGTGGTAGCCTTTTGGCAAGGTCTCTCCGACCGCATTAAGGATGTTAGTCACATGAGACTTGCCCACCAACCTGGATGAACTGATCACATTGTGTAATTGGATTGATCTGAGGTTCCGAGAAAGAAATTTAGAGAGAAGGGGTTCAGAGTATATCAAGCCATGTCAGACATCTCGAATCCGGTCTCCTTCTCCCCCTCAAGGAGAACCCATGCAATTGGGAAGGGCCTGGCTCACGCCCACTGAGCAAGAGGGGAGGGTCAAGCATAAACTCTGCATCTACTGTGGTGCTTCCGGCCATTATCTGAAATCTTGTCCCCAGAGGTCGGTAAAACGACACCTCCTAACCAACAGTGAGAAGGTTGGGTTAGGAGTTACTGTTCGTCCTCCTCAAGTTAGAGACTGTGTTCTCCCTGTGACTTTGATATGCTCTCAAAATCCTCTATACATCTCTGCTCTCGAACTCAGGAGCTGCAGGCAACTTCATTTGAGCTCAGTTAGCCAAGCAGTTAGCCATTCCTCTGGTCCAGATATCTCCACCCATCTTTCTAACAGCTGTAGATGGGAGTCGTATCCCTAGTGGCACCATATCCTGCCTAACATCTCCATTAGCCTTGCAGGTAGGGGTCCTGCACACTGAGATCATTAAATTCCTAGTGATTCCCGAGGCCACCAATTCCATTGTTCTTGGTTTCCTGTGGCTCCAACGCCACATCCCCCGTATGGAATGGTCTTCTCCCCAAGTGCTCTCCTGGGGCCAGGAATGCACTAAAACCTGTCTTCAGAAAATACCTCCAACAAAGAGACTCCTGTTATTCCTCTGCCCTACCGAGACTTCATAGATGTCTTTAGTAAACAGGCTGCAGAGACTTTATAATGTCACCCGGTCTGGGACTGTCCCATAGACTTGATACCAGGGAAGATTCCTCCCTGTGGACGGGTTTACCCTCTCTGTTCCTGAGACACAGGTCACATGTCTGAATATATCAAGTAGAATTTAGAAAACGACTTCATTTGCCCATCTTCTTCACCTGCTAGGGACAGATTTTTTTTTTGTTTAAAAAAAAAAAGGATGGCGGCCTTCGCCCCTGTATAGACTATCAGGGACTTAACGGCATCAAGGTAAAATACAGATACCTGTTCTCATCACAGAACTCTTTGACCGGGTCAAGGGAGCTACCATCTTTTACCAAACTTTATCTCTGTGGTGCCTATAATTTGATCCATATTAGACAAAGTGATAAGTGGAAGACAGCATTTAACACCAGGGATGGACATTATGAGTATCTTGTTATGCCCTTCGGTCTCAGTAATGCCCCTGTGGTCTTTCAAGGCTTCATGAACAAAATTTTCTGAGATCTCTTGTACAACACCATAGCAGTTTACCTGGATGATATTCTTATTTTCTCTCCAGATATCAAGTCTCATAGAGCCCATGTAAAGGAGGTTCTTCAATGTCTCCATAAGAACAAGCTGTACTGTAAGCTGAAAAAATCCATTCCTTTCCTGGGTTATATTATCTCAGGAACCAGTCTTTGCATGGATCCAAACAAAGTACAAGCCATTATAAATTGGCCTCAACCTACCACCTTGAGAGCAATACGTTTCCTTGGGTTCGCTAATTATTACCGGACGTTTATTCAAGGCTACTCTACGGTAGCAGCGCCTATTACTGCTTTAACCCAAAAAGTTTTCAACCCTACTATGTGGTCTCTTGAAGCACAGACAGCTTTTTAGCATTTGAAACAAGCATTTGTTTCGGCTCCTATTCTCTCGCAACCTGACATTACCAGCCCATTCTATCTGGAGCTTGATGCTTCCTCGGTTGGTGTAGGGGCCATATTTTCCCAGAAGTCTCCCGATGAACAATGGCATCCGTGTGGATTCTTCTCCAAGAAATTTCTCCCAGCTGAGCGGAATTATGCCATCGGAGACAAAGAGTTGCTTTAGAAGTTGGCTTTAGAAGCATGGCGATATTTGCTGGAAGGGGCTCGTTATCCAGTGACATGTATACAGATCATAAGAACTTGTTGTACCTAAAGACTGCACAGTGTATGAACCCCCATCAGTCTCGCTGGGCGCAGTTCTTCTCTCGATTCGACATTGATGTTACCTATCGTTCGGGCTCTAAGAACTGTAAGGCAGATGTCCTGTCATGGTCAATAGTAGAGAATGAGGATCCCAATCCTTCTGAACCACGACCTATCATCAGTCCTACGTGCATTGCTGCCACCAAACCTGAGCCAGTTCCTCCTCATGGCAAAATTTATGTGGCAGAACCTCTACGCAAGAAACTTCTCAACTGGGCTCATTTTTCTAAATTTGCAGGACATGCTGATGTGCGGAAAACTCATGCGCTTATACAAAGGAGCTATTGGTGACCTACTCTTCTTAAAGATGTTGAACTGTTTGTCGCAGCATGTTCTAAGTGTGCCCAACATAAGAGTTCCAGGCAAGTTCCAGCCAGTTTACTACTACCTCTGCCAATTCTTCTAGTCCATGGACCCACATATTCATGGATTTTATTTCTGATCTTCCGAGCACTAACAACTTTAATACTTTATGGGTAGTGGTTGACAGATTTTTAAAAATGGCACACTTCATCCCACTCTAAGGTCTTCCAGCTGCTCCTACACTTGCCCAGCTTTTCATCAAAGAGATCTTCAGCTTACATGGATATCCTGAGGAGAACGTGTCTGACAGAGGAGTTCAGTTTGTAGCTAAATTCTGGCGTTCTCTGTGTAAGGCCCTCCAAGTTAAACTGAACTTCTCTTTCTCATACCATACACAGTCCAATGGTCAGACTGAAAGAGTCAATCAGGATCTAGAAACCTTTATCAGACTCTGTGTCCTCCTCTCAGGACGATTGGTCAACTCTGCTTCCCTGGACAGAATTTGCTCACAACTGTCATCCTCTTCTACACCATTTTTCACGGTTTATGGACTTCATCCTCGAGTGCCAGTATTTTCCCTGTTACCTGCAACTTCTGTTCCAGCCTCTGAAACAGCCCTGAGAAAATTTGCAGACAACTGGCGGCAGGTCTGTGAGTCCTTACTCAAAGCCTCTCACAACTATAAGATTGGAGCGGATTTGAACTGCAAAAAATTAAACCTTTGTGTGAATTCAGCTGCTTCATCTTGTTGCTGTTATCTGAACTGCAAACCATGAACCCTTGTGTGAGTTCAGCTTCATTCTGTCGAGACGGATTACAGAAAACCTATTGCCGTGACACTGGGTCCTGAAATTCCCCAAGCACTTGAAAGAAAGGTGCATGCAAAAGAAACATCCTCACAATAGGGGCAACTTTGCACACAACATTGAGGCAATGAGGGCAGGCAATGGCTATCTGGTTCCGTGCAAACTTTCCGACAAAAAGATAGCCGAAGACTTCATGCACTGTGTAGCCTGCCATAGCTTGTTTTCAAGGAAATACCTGAGGTGATACAGGAAGAGATGTAAGTTAAACCGGAGGGGCAACAAGCTCACACTTGGCAAGAACAGAGTCCAGTCACTGTGTGCCTTTGCTCAGCCTGTTCCACCTGACATCGGTGGTGGCTTTTGGAAGCTCTTGAGTGACATGACTAAGGAGGAAGTCTTACTCGCAGTCAAAAATGACCAATGCATCATGCAGATGGGACAGCATCTCTTCAACCAGGTCAGATCAGATGTTGGCAGACATGAGTACATCCGTCAGAAGCTTAGAGAAATGGGCATGCTACTGCTACAGGCCAGAAGACCTACCCCTTTGGAGAGGATGGAAGACTTTACCACCCCATTGAACTTTCTGCACTTAGTAGATGCTGTGAAGCTGGTAGCTGGCTATGACGAGGAGATAGGTACATTTAAGACACCCTCGCTGGCACTCAAGGTCAGGCACGGCCTGCAAAAGATAGCAAGCATTGTGAAGTGCCAAGCCATGATGGAGGGGTGCACTGGTGTGGTTAAAAACACAAGAAACTTCAGGAAGCTATATGAGGTGAGATGGAACGAGTTGATCTCATCAGCTGCCTTGAAAACTCTTAGGGAGTCCAAATGGAACAGCTCTTACCTTTCACGGAAGATGTGAAAAAGATGCACTTTTACCTCGATAAGAAGCAGCAACCCTACTGAAGTGGTCTATCCACCGAGCCTACGGTTAACCACTGGGCACTAATTGCAAGAGTCACCCTGGCACAAGTGATCTTGTTCAGTCGAAGAAGGGAAGGGGATGTTTCAAAAATGTTGCTGACTACCTTCTCCTCAAGAGATACTTCGGATCTCCATGAAGATTTGTCCCTAGCACTTTCCGAGGTTGAGAGGAAGCTCTGCCAGCACTTCACTCATATTGAAATCCGAGGAAAATTGGGGAGAAAAGTCCTTATCCTGCTGACACCACCCATGCAAGTTGCAATTGAACTTCTCGCAGAAAAGCATGATAAATGTGGAGTGGATAGTCAAAATGTCTACATATTCACCAGACCAGCTGCCTTGTCACACTTCAGAGTCTCCGATTGCATACGACTGGTCGCCTGAGAGTGTGGGGCCAAGCATCCCCACACGATGTCTTCCACGAAGCTTCGAAAGCACGTTGCCACTCTCTCGAAGGTCCTCAACCTAAATGGATCATTTGGCAGACTTCCTGGGCATGACCTCAGAGTGCACCGGCAGTATTACCACCTCCCAGAAGGTACCCTTCAACTCATCAAGATCAGCAAACTATTAATGGATCTCGAGAGTGGCAAAGTAGCCAAAGTAGCCAAACGTTTGATTGACACTTCCACGTCAGAAGAGAGGCGGTGTATGGACCTGCCAACAAGGGACCAGTGCGGATATGTTCAGACGGCCAGGATACACAAAACTTTCCCTACCATTGTTTTTATTTATTAATTTATGTATGCGGGAATGTGGATGTTCTCAGACAGTCAAAATACATGATACTTTCCCCATCTTGCAGTCTGTGTCAGTACTTTATGCAAAGTCAAAGTGTAAATTTCATGTGGTAACTCTTGTGACAAACTGCTCCTACACATACCCCTATGATTGTTCTGTTGATAGGGCATTAGGAAAGGGGTGTCCCAAACATGTGTGCGTGCAGCACACACACGTGCAGCGTGAAGACAATGACAAAAAGGAGAATAGACTAGGCCACTAGCCCTGTCTCACATGGCTCACATAACAGCCATTTTATCCACTCAATTTCTCCAGCACTAAACTACATGTACAAAACTCCTTTATCTCAACTATTTTCAATCTAAGTCCTGATCTCAGCTATATTCTTTAACTAACAGCATATGCACTTAATCTATGTAATATGAATACTTTCTTTGCTTTTCAATTCCATCTAAGTAAAATCTAAGCAATCTCCTCTCTTTCCACTGCCATGGAAGTGGAAAGTCAAAATATAACAAGTAGTATAGCAGGCTTTACCCTGTAACCATACACTTCCATTGCACACTAATTGCAATCTCCATTAGTCTTCCAACAGTTCACAATACTTAAAATGGCAGACCTGATATAATGCTTTGTTAAAAGCACATAGATTCCAAAAAGCAGGAGGCGAAGAGCATAACTGTTTGCGGCACTCTATGATCTGTGTTTATTTTTTCTATTAAAACATTATCTTTATTAGATTGATTAAAATGAATAAAGAAAAAGTGTTCCTATTATTATCCTGAGTGTTACTAATAGCAAAATAATTAAAAACAAATTAGAGCCGGCATTTATGGGCGGAAAGGGCGTGGCTTCGCGATTTGCGCCATTTTTGCCCCCCCCCCCCAGTGACGTAATGCCTGTTTTGGGGCCTTTATACACTGATAAAAAGACCCCAAAAAAGGCATTACGTCACTGGGGGCAGGGCCAAAATGTTGCAATTCGCGAAGCCCCACCCCCTCCACCCATACACCCCTCGTGACCTAAAGGAACTCCCAGACCCAGCCAACATAAGTTTGACAAGTATGGCATTAGTGCTCTATACTCTTGTTAGCTTAGAAGCACTAACAGAGTGCCCAAAATAGTTATGCTCTTCTCCTCCTGCTTTTTGTAATCTATATTAACTATACATTTATAGGGTGCACCACCTGGCAGTTAATATTGCTGCGAGTGTCACAGATATAATCAGAATCGATATTGTGATTACCTGGTGCGGTGGTTATTAATCTAAAAATGTTACAAGCACATGTTAGCCACATGTGCTTGTAATAGCCTAATTTACTACCAATGTACAGGGCCCAGTTCTTGCACCTCTAGCAATATACTTGTAAGTCCACCACAAATATCTATTTTACACAAAGACATCTATTTAGTAAGAGCCAGCAAGGCATATTATACAAAAGACATCTATTCCAAATAACTTTTGCAACAAACACAAATACCATTTAAAATCCACATATACTGACCAAAGCTTAATCTAACTTTTGAAACGAACACAAACTCCATATTATTTGCACTAACTCCATTTTATCTGAACTCAAACAATTCCATTCAAATACACTATTAAAACAAACTCCCTAATTTCAGCCATATTCTACCATTTGCCAACCCAAGACAAATGCTAACATATATACATTTACACAAGTCTTACAGGTACATACACATTATAACTATGTCATTAAAAAAAAGCCTTCTGCAAACCAACACAAAACTATAATATATCTGCATTCAAACATCTTTCATTCAATCCAAAGCTACATTATAGCATTAATTTTCACATACTAGCCAGGCTCTATATAAATTGCCTTCCAGGCAACAACACCTCCATTGCATTCAGTTAACAGGTTCCATCAGCTGGGAGCTGTGTCTGTGTGTCTCATCAGGCTGGGAGCAGGGAACCAAGAGATTTCACTTTCTCTCGTTACATAATTTCAATACCTTTTTTCTGGGTGGTTAACTTTTCCACAGGAAATAGATCACAGCATTTCATATGCTAATCCTGAGCAGTTAAACAGGTCAGACAAGTCCCCTACATCATGCCATGAGGTGGGGGGAGGTAACCTATATTTTGTTCACTAATGTAATTCAAACATGGCAGAATCTGATATATTATATTATGAAATGTAATATCCTTATCACATTCAAATGCACTTAATGGGGCTCATTTAGGGGTGGATGCATGCATATTTGAAAAGGCATACTCATGTATCTATGTAGAGTCAGATGCATCTTGCAAAGTAAACAACTCAAAAAGAGTAGAACTTACACCAAGCGTACCAGTGTGTTAGACATATGTGTTAGTACTCAATACAATAGTGTCATTACCCTATTTGCACACAACCTCATAAAGTTATAAAAACACATTTTAATATATTATGTTGAATGCAAAAGTGGTTGGATACTCAATAGAGAACAATGTCTTATTAAGAAAAGCCAAAGTTGCATTTACCATATTAAAATTAAAAAAAAAAAATGCAACACCATTACATCCATTGTTTATCCCTTTAAAAATTAAATGGGAATCATCAGTTATGCAGCTGTCCCTCTGAAAATATAATGATAGTTAAGCAATTCAAATAACCAGCAGCAGCTTGCTATAAAACAGCCACCAAGCTAATGTTTTCAGTGGTATTTGCTGGAGAGGTCAATCCTCAATCAGCTAATTAGAAGCTATCTAGTACTGCCAATAGTCATCAGTCTTTCACTACCCGCCATACAAGACATAGACATAGTTCATCTAACTTAATCACAATTATGTGGACACGTCTTTGCTGTACTTGCCCAATGTTTGCATGCCCCTTTCCTCCATTGTTCCAGCTCTTGAGAAGAATTAGAAGTCTAAGTTATACAAAAATCTTGATACTGACATATGCGTAGCATTTATAGGACTAGGGCTCTTTTCCGGGCATTAGGAGAGCACTGTAAATCTTTTGATCCCTCTACAAATGGGAATTACAAAAATAGCTACATCTGATGTTTATGGGATTATCAAAATAATTTAATTGAAAGCACTTTCTATTTTACTATTTGTTAAAATTATCATTTTGTTGAATAGATTGTCTAATTTACATGTACTATCTCATACAATTCCTTTTTTCCCCAACCTTCAATTTTTCTAGGACATTTATCTATTCTTCTCTAACAAGAGGAAGACCTACGCCTTTGCACATAGTAGTTTTGGCTGTGGTGTTTTGTTCCTACAATGGTTTCTTACAAGGCCACTGCATGGTTTATGTTGCTGTATACCCCCAGGATTGGTACATGGACATTCGATTTACATCAGGTAGCTAGTTTTAAGTTATATTTGCAATACTTTTTACTTGTTTAATCAAATGGTCGAAGAGTTCAAAATAAAATCTATTAGAGAGAATTTGACATTTGTATTGTTACATCTGGGACCACAGACCCATTTGTGAATACTTAGTATATGACTAGCTTGATCGTTGCCTACAGCAGCCCTCTTTCCCATGGGCAGAACAACGCATCACCGGGCTCCATAGCAAAGTTTGACTTAATGATCATTTGGGGCAATATTTTGATTGAAGAAAGCATTTTCTGCTTGAGAGAATCAGTGTCCAGTTAGAACACACAAAGGTATAGAGGTTGAGGTAGGATCAGCGCTCCCTATGTAATGGTAATGTAACAGCTGCCACTCGGGAGGGAAATGGGGACAGGATAGGAGGCAGATGGGGCAGGGGAAAGTGGAGGATAAAGGGTAGCTCAACCCTGGGGACAATTCAAATGGTGGTTCCCTGGGCGCTATGGATTAGAAATGGCTATTTAGGCAAAATCAAAAGTGGGTGCATTTATTATTAAACATATATATGCGAGTAGCAACTCAATGAAATACACATTGTTGGTGGGTACCATAGAGAACAACCATGGTTGTTAGATATAATAAACTGTTAATATCAGCTGTAACCCTACCAGGTTTAAGGGTAAGTCCGTTTACCAGCTCCCATCTCTGGCTATTCCGATGGACCTATCTGCCCAGGATTTTGAGCATTGACTTTTTAATCTTCAGCACTTGTTTTGGACTGATTCAGTTTAGCATTACAAGGATTGGCGACATTTGATCCTATTTACATAGACTTTGGATTTGGTGTATCACTTTTTAGAGCATGCTGATATTAACAGTTTATTATATCTAACAACCATGGTTGTTCTCTATGGTACCCACCAACAATGTGTATTTCATTGAGTTGCTACTCGCATATATATGTTTAATAATAAATGCACCCACTTTTGATTTTGCCTAAATAGCCATTTCTAATCCAAAGCGCCCAGGGAACCACCATTTGAAGAACACACAGAGGTGCCCAAATTTGATGACATTCAATCTCTCAGCTCTTGGGCCGAGCATTCTGAAATTGACATGCTATGAAAAAGTGTGGGGGGAGTCGCCATGACCCACATTCTTGATTACAGCAAAGTAAAAAAATAGTCCATATGTGATCAGCTGTATTTCTGGCTTAAGCTGACGTTACACATATAGATCTCATTAGACTCAGTTGTCCACATATATGGGTAGTGTTAGGAACCCCTCCAACCAGTACAACAAAACCCGGAGTCTGCTCCGAAAGTCTGGTGTTCACTGTTGCCCCTAGTGGTGGGGACAGACTTGGCTGCAAACAGAGGGTAGTGAGATGTGTACCGGCTGGGGAGAACCCAGGAAGGCGGAGTGAGGTCCAGGCGAGGGTCGAGGGCCGGGAGCAGACAGCGTATCCAGTAAACAAGCCGAGGTCAGAGGTCACAGGCAGAACAGCCTTAAATAGTGCTAACAGCCAATCAGGGCAAAGCCCTCATAGTATTCCCAGGACCTGACTAATTAATAATAATAATAGTGGGACCAATAGGATCTAGTGCGCCCAACTGTACTAATGAATAAGCTGCAGCATAATTAATCAGCCAAGGATGGCTGGGTTAATACAGCCCTGCGTGCGCGCGCCCAGCTGCTTGGCGCGGCGGCAGGGAGCCTGAAGCGTCCCGCTTGTTGCCCAGGGAACCGGGACGTGGGAACCGGAAGTGACGCCCGGTCATCATGGAGACAGCTGGGACGTCACGAGCAAGTGAAGAAGTGTCGCGGCGGCCGCGGGCAGCGCCGCGACTGCTGACAGGTAGTCAGACTGTTCATATCATATGAGGTTCACGTTGTACTGTCAACTGGTGGCAAGACAGGTATATACAAACTGAAATCATCTGTGATTGGTATGAACCCATACATTCAATGATTTTGGGCCAGTTTTGTAGTTCTGTAACATAACCTGATCTGAGTCTGCACATGGGGTAGAGGTCCAGTACAGATGTAAATTATCTAAACTTTAGGGAATGGTAAAATAATGACAGATTATTCTCCTCATTTTACTACTGTGTTGTTCACATTTGCTGGCTACACCAGCAACAGACAGAAAGCATTATTATAGTAGCATTTTATTTTTTTGCAAATGTCAGGGATCTCTGTTTATTTTGCCATGAGGACCTTTGTTTATTAGTAATCTTAAATTGTATACTCATTTGGGCAAGACCATATTTTTCTCCTGTTTCATACCATTGTACATAACGTGTTTGTATCATCACCCCCAGGTCCTCAATGTACACCATCTTGTAATATGTTTACATAATACTGTTTGCTTGTTATCAAATTTATTGGTGTCATTTAAATTTGTCCAATTATTAATTTATAAATACATATTTTGATCCATAGCTATAATTTTGTTCAATTAAATGTTGGTTACCCATGTAGAATTGTTAAACATTTTGGACAAACATGTAAAAATGAATTCATCAATAAGCTTAAAATATTCTAAAGGGGATATTTACAGCAATGTAAAATTAGACATATAATAAAAAGTGTATGGAAGCAATTTCATATACTTATTGTTTCCCAATTTCAGGTGCTATCATTTTCTGCTTTGGAATGGGTATTAACATACATAGTGACTATATTCTGCGCAAATTAAGAAAACCAAGTGAGGTCACCTACAGGATTCCACAAGGTAATGTGCATATCAGCAAAAAAGTGAGAATGTCACTTCAAACTAAGTCCTGCCTACTATCACTTTTCACCTATTCCTTTAACATAACCTAATTTTCTTTTAAAATGCTGCTTATTTAGGCCTCTGTCACAGCATGGACATTAACTCTTATGTTCTGGTGTGAGATTACAATGATTGACAGACAACGATAATTGTAAAAAGGATAATACAAATGTTTATTATAAAAGATATATATAAAATAAATAGGTACTTAGCTGCGGAATACAGTTTGTTGTTGAGAAATATCATTGAATTCAGGATAATTTGCTGGACACAGCCTTCTTGACGTTCCAACTGAGCCTAAAGCGGTTTGGATATTGTCCCCTCTGAGACTAGTTAAAACCAGTTCTTTGCTAGACATATACACATCTCTTTGTACTAACAGGGATCATTGTATCTATGTTATCCACAAAACAGGGGGGCATGAGTCACAATCCTGTTAACCCTTTCCATTATAATTCACTCTCTGATTTATGCAAGCTGTTGATAATTTATCCTTAAAGACAAACCCTCAATTGTTATATACAACATTTTATAAAACATCTGGTTACAAACTTAAAAATTACATAAATCACGATTAATATAACGATTACATACTATATAACAAACTATGAATACTATACTAAACCCACCTCTCCAACCAGAAAACCAATTGGAAAGGTTTATCAAAATTCAGGCCCTTGGGTAACTTCTTTATAAATTGACTCCCTAATATTAGCTTTATTTGTCTGATTTTCTGTAAATATCCATGTATTTGATCTGTTTCATTTTCACTCACATAACTGTAGCAAGAAAAACCTACAAATCAACACATGCCCCATTGTGCTGCAGTTAGATAATTTAACACCAAAGCATGTTGATTTAACACTTTTGCATTATAGAAATGTTTTTCGGTTAAACTAACAGGAACTATCCAATGTTCAGTGTCTGCAATAAAAATTAATCTGGAAATATCGAAGTAGCAATATATGCAAGTGTTTCATCTGAAATTGGTGAATGGGTACAAATCCAACAAATTGAATAATTCCTTATCTTGGCAAGCCAATAATGCATGTCTATAAGAGCATTTTGCCAGTCAGCTCCCTTTTTCCACAGTTCCATGATATTTGTCTAGACCCAAACCACAGGATCACCAGAAGAGGGCACACAATCTACTTCCAGGCCATCATTCAGCAATAGGAATCAACCTGCGGGAAGAGAAATAGAAAGGATTATCGTTTCCTCCTAGTAACACTAAATATGTATCTGTCCCTACCGGCGCCGACCATACTTTGCATTCTGTCTGATGTACACTGGTTTTCACTACTACAAAAACTGAATCAGGTACCACTACCAAATGTCCTAATATCGGTCCTTTCTGCACATATTAAAATTGATTATTGGTCAAAGTGACACAATAGTCCCCCAATTCATCCAATATAGCTAATTCTTCCCATGAGAAATGTTCTATGCCCTCTAGTACTGGTATAAAATTCAGTGAAGATTGTTCCTAAACTTGATATCCCTGTTGTACTTCTGGAGTGTCCCTATCTGGGTCTATCTCCGATGGGGGGGGGGGTCTTTGAACTCTTGTTCTTCATGGGCCACTACCTCAATCTTTTGTTTCTATGTTTTCAGTTGTTTCTTACTGAACATTATTGTAGAAAGGGTGGGGTATCACAGGGACAGTCATCATTAGTTGAAAAGGAGTTTGATTTCCTATAGTCCTTTGATTAACTTTCTGCACTGCCTCTCTTATTACTCTATCCCATCTCCTCAATGTATGCTGTGGTGTAATTTTCTTAACTTGCACCTTCAACAGACCATTCATTCTTTCTAAGAGACCGGCAGCCTGAGGATAGTAAGGTATATGATACACCCATTGTACTCTCCCAACCTTGGCCCATTTTCTGATTTATTGGCCAGTAAAGTGCGTTCCATTCTCTGTTTGGACCTAGATCGGAGTACCATAATGTCTTTGTATGTCTTGTTATAATGTAAGCCTCGCCTCTTGTGTAGCATGCTTACAAGGATATATTATAAGAAATCCTGTGTATGTATCAACAGATGTAACACAATATTTGAGACCACCTCTTCCTGTAGTTAGTTATCCTATAAAATCCATTCACCACACTTATCCATCAGCTTTTCCTCTTTGTATAGACCTACATCATCCATCAAGTGTTTTCTATAGTTTACTTCTTGACATGTGGGACACTTGGCAGCAATGTCTCTGGCTACCAAGTGCATCTATGGTATTCCCTTTTGGTTGGCCCAATCTCTAGTGCCTTGCGCACCTTTGTGTCCTGATTGAACATGGGGCCACTCTCCCAATCTTTTTGGTTCTTCATCTTCTTTTGCCTCAATCAGGGAACAAACACTGATCTGCTATATAATTATGAGAAAATTAGTGTGTACATTTACATGTCCAATTGGCACAGATAAGCTCCTGTACTGCAGGACCTACCCATATTTCTATTCTATGTACTTGCCAGTGATCCTGTTTCCATGTAGGCATCCATGTTAAAAGTCCTTTATACACTGCCCATCTGTCTGCATACATAATGACAATCCCTCTGTTTCACAAAGGACCATGTTCACAGCCTGTAATTCTGCATATTGACTTAACCCACCATCACCTGTTTCATGAATAATGGTTTCTTTTACTAGTCACCAAACCAGCTAGTTGTGTACGGATTTCAGAAGACTCTTGAGACACTCCACGTTTTCACTCAAATGTCCCTAAGCCCTCTTGTCGAACCCATCCGGCTTTTGGTAAATCTGTTCTGACAGTCACTGGTTGCTCTATTGTAGCAGCCTCAACATGTTGTAAAGCTGTGTAAGCAGCTAACAATTGTTTCTCCAATGGTGAATGTCTTTGTTGGACAGGAGAGAATTGTTTTGCACAGAATCCAATTGGAATATTTCTTGCACCAGTATGTGGAGATTCCTGACAAAAGCCCCAAGTCGTCCCATGCTCAGTTGCTGTCACGTCCAGATAAAATGGTTAATCTGGTTGCAAGGGACCAAGGTCTCACACATCGGGGTCTTAGCTGCAATTTGCATGTCCGCTGCAGACATATCACAGCTATCTGGGTCTCTCCTGGTTGCCTTTGGCACTCTTCAGCACCACTTCTTCATTTGTAAACAAATGGCTATTGTTTTTTCTGCTGCATGAACATGGCCATCTTGGATTCAGTCAGGTGACCTTCCGGCCCAACCAGATTGCAGCAGCTGTGATCACATTATCTGTGCAACCAATAGCTGTTTGGAACACCCTATTTAAACCTGCTCTTTTGATCTGTTCATTGCTAGAACAACACACTTTCTCTCCTGAGGATAGTTCCAGGCTCCAGTTGTTTCCAGCACTATTCCCAAATACCCAGCATTACCAAGTGATCATCTTTTTGCAAATAACCTGCATTACCAAGTGATCATCTTTCTGCAATTACGCTGCATTTCCAAACTGCTCATTTTTCTGCAAGAATTTTGCATTCATCAAGAGTGCTTACTTCAGCAAGAACTTTGCATTATCTAGTGCTTATTCTGCAGTGCTTGGGGTTTGGCAGTATCACCAGTTCTGTAGCTCAGGCTGGTTCTGAGTCTCTAGGGCTAATTTCCAGTTCTGTGTATCTGTGTGTGTGTTCCAGGTCTGTGACTGTTCCACAGTCATGAGTTCTCCATTGTTAGTCACAGTTCTGAGTTCCTGTCTCCAGTTCCAGCTCATTCTGTTCTAAGTTCTGTGTGTTACACATTTTGAGTTCCTAATAGTGGGTACCAGTTCCGTTTGCCTGGTTACAGGTGTCGGGGGTGAGTTCCCACGAACAGTTCTAGAGTATTGCTATGGTGCATTCCAGTTCCATACTCTGGTGCAGACTCCGGTCCTAGACTCCTATCCTGCTAGTGCTACTCAGTACACTCCAGATGACAAAGGGTTTATCAAGACCTCTGGTTTCTTTTACACTCGTACTTCAGCAAGACCCAAGGGTCCAAAATCTGATCAAGAGAAACAGATCACCATGATACAAGAACATTATGAGTCCTGACTGCCTATTGTGCAGCCTGCAAAGCCTTTTCTTACTGATCCGTCCATGTGAACTCAGTCTTCTTTCTAGTCATATTTAGAGATGAGTGCATTTGGATTTCCTGAATCCGAGCCCACCCGAACGTTGCCGATCCGAGTCGGATCCGAGACAGATCCGGGTATTGGCGCCAAATGAAAAATTGAAACCGAGGCTCGGAGTCATAATCCCGCTGTCGGATCTCGCGATACTCGGAACCTATAAATTCCCCGCTAGTCGCCGCCATCTTCACTCGGGCATTGATCAGGGTAGAGGGAGGGTGTGTTAGGTGGTCCTCTGTTCTGGTAGATCTCGTGCTGTGCTGTTTAGTTCTGTGCTGTGCTGTGTTCTGCAGTATCAGTCCAGTGGTGCTGTGTGCTGTGCTCTGTCAATTTTGAGTTCAGTGGTGCTGCTGGGTCCTGTGTGCTGTATCCTGTTCAGTCCAGTGGTCCTGTGTCCCGTGCTTTGTGCTTCTAAGGGCATAGTTATTTCCCCAATATTCCCAAGTGTTTAAAAAATTAAAAAAAAGTTAATAAAAAAAATATACAAAAAACTAATTAAATTTTTTTTTAAATACAACAAAATTTGCAAAACCAATCCTGCAGTATAAGCCCATTGGTACTGCAATATTACCAAGTTCACACATTCAGCAGTAAAAGTCCAGTGGTACTGTGTGCTGTGCGCTGTCAATTTTGAGTTCAGTGGTGCTGCTGGGTCCTGTGTGCTGTGTCCTGTTCAGTGCAGTGGTCCTGTGTCCCGTGCTCTGTGCTTCTAAGGGCATAGTTATTTCCCCAATATTCCCAAGTGTTTAAAAATTTTTAAAAAAGTTATAAAAACAAATACAAAAAAAAAATGTAAAAATTTTTTAATTACAACAAAATTTGCAAAACCAATCCTGCAGTATAAGCCCATTGGTACTGCAATATTACCAAGTTCACACATTCTGCAGTATCTTGTGCTATATATAATGGAGAGCAAAAATTTGGAGGATAAAGTAGGGAAAGATCAAGACCCACTTCCTCCTAATGCTGAAGCTGCTGCCACTAGTCATGATATAGACGATGAAATGCCATCAACGTCGTCTTCCAAGCCCAATGCCCAATCTCCTAGTACAGGGCATGTAAAATCCAAAAAGCCCAAGTTCTCAAAAAAAAGCAAAAAGAGAAACTTAAAATCATCTGAGGAGAAACGTAAAGTTGGCAATATGCCATTTACGACACGTAGTGGCAAGGAACGGCTTAGGCCCTGGCCCGTGTTCATGACTAGTGGTCCATCTTCACCCAAGGATCTTAGCCCTCCTCCTCCTCCCCCCACTACAAAAAATTGAAGAGAATTATGATGTCAGCAACAAAACAGCAAACAAGTCTGCCTTCTAAAGAGATGGCATCACAAATCACCAAGGCGAGTCCAAGGGTGTTGGTGGTTGTCAAGCCTGACCTTCCCATCACTGTACGGGAAGAGGTGGCTCGGGAGCAGGCTATTGATGATGTAGCTGGCGCTGTGGAGGAACTTGATGATGAGGATGGTGATGTGGTTATTGTAAATGAGGCACCAGGGGGGGAAACAGCTGATGTCCATGGGATGAAAAAGCCCATCGTCATGCCTGGTCAGAAGACCAAAAAATGCACCTCTTCAGTCTGGAGTTATTTTTATCCAAATCCGGACAACCAATGTATGGCCATATGTAGCTTATGTAAAGCTCAAATAAGCTGGGGTAAGGATCTTGCCCACCTAGGGACATCCTCCCTTATACGTCACCTGAATAACCTTCATAGTTCAGTGGTTAGTTCAGGAACTGGGGCTAGGACCGTCATCAGGGACACCTAAATCCCGTGGTCCAGTTGGATACACACCAGCAACACCCTCCTCGTCAACTTCCTCCACGATCTCCATCAGTACTGCAGCCCAAGTCAGCAGCCAGACTCTCCAATACGGGATTCATCCGAGGAATCCTGCAGCGGTACGCCTACTACTGCCACTGCTGCTGTTGCTGCTGTTAGTCGGTCATCTTCCCAGAGGGGAAGTCGTAAGACCGCTAAGTCTTTGACAAAACAATTGACCGTCCAACAGTCGTTTGCCATGACCACAAAATACGATAGTAGTCACCCTATTGCAAAGCGTATAACTGCGGCTGTAACTGCAATGTTGGTGTTAGACGTGCACCCAGTGTCCGCCATCAGTGGAGTGGGATTTAGAGGGTTGATGGAGGTATTGTGTCCCCGGTACCAAATCCCGTTGAGAGTCCACTTCACTAGGCAGGCGATACCAAAAATGTGCAGAGAAGTACGATCAAGTGTCCTCAGTGCTCTGAAAAATGCGGTTGTACCCACTGTCCACTTAACCACGGACATGTGGACAAGTGGTTCTGGGCAAACAAAGGACTATATGACTGTGACAGCCCACTGGGTAGATGCATCGCCTTCCGCAGCAACAGCAACAGCTGCACCAGTAGCAGCATCTACAAAATGGCTGCTCGTGCAAAGGCAGGCAACATTGTGTATTACAGGCTTTAATAAGAGGCACAACGCTGACAACAGAGAAACTGAGGGAAATTATCTCCCAGTGGCTTACCCCACTTAGACTCTCATGGGGATTTGTGGTGTCAGACAATGCCAGTAACATTGTGCGGGCATTAAATATGGGCAATTTCCAGCACGTCCCATGTTTTGCACACACCATTAATTTGGTGGTGCAGCATTACCTCAAGAGTGACAGGGGTGTGCAGGAGATGCTTGCGGTGGCGCGCAAAATTGCTGGACACTATCGGCATTCAGCCAGTGCCTACTGCAGACTAGAGGCACATCAAAAAAGCATGAACCTGCCCTGCCATCACCTCAAACAAGAGGTTGTGATGCGCTGGAACTCCACCCTCTATATGCTGCAGAGGATGGAGGAGCAGCAAAAGGCCATTCAGGCCTACACAGCCACCTACGACATAGGCAAAGGAGTGGGGATGCGCCTGAGTCAAGCGCAGTTGAGACTGATTTCCGTGTTGTGCAAGGTTCTCCAGCCAGTTGAACTTGCCACACGAGAAGTCAGTTCCGACACTGCCAGCTTGAGTCAGGTCATTTCCCTGATCAGGCTGTTGCAGAAGCAGCTGGAGAAAGTGAGGGAGGAGCTGGTAAACCATTGCGATTACACCAAGCATGTAGCTCTTGTGGATGTAACCCTTCATACGCTTTGCCAGGATCCGAGGGTGGTCACTCTTTTAAAGTCAGAGGAATACATTCTGGCCACCATGCTCGATCCTCGGTTTAAAGCGTATGTTGTGTCTCTGTTTCCGGCGGACACAAGTCTACAGCGGTGCAAAGACCTTCTGGTCAGGAGATTGTCCTCTGAAGAGGACCGTGACATGCCAACAGCTCCACCCTCATTTTCTTCCACATCTATGGCTGCGAGGAAAAAGCTCAGTTTTCCTAAAAGAGCCGCTGGCGGGGATGCAGACAACATCTGGTCCGGACTGAAGGACCTGTCAACCATTGCAGACATGTCTACTGTCGCTGCATTGGATGCTGTCACAATTGAAAAAATGGTGGAGGATTATTTTGCTGACACCATCCAAATAGACATGTCAGACAGTCCATATTGTTACTGGCAGGAAAAAAAGACAGTTTGGAAGCCCCTGTACAAACTGGCTCTATTTTACCTGAGTTGTCCCCCCTCCAGTGTGTACTCGGAAAGAGTTTTTAGTGCAGCGGGGAACCTGGTCAGTGAGCGGAGAAGGAGGTTGCTTCCTCACAATGTTGAAAAAATGATGTTTATAAAAATGAATAATCAATTCCTCAATGAAGTACAGCACTGCCCTCCAGATAGTACAGAGGGACCTGTGGTTGTGGAGTCCAGCGGGGACGAATTGATAATGTGTGAGGAGGAGGAAGTACACACTGTAGGGGGAGAGGAATCAGAGGTTGAGGATGAGGACGACATCTTTCCTCAGTAGAGCCTGTTTAGTTTGTACAGGGAGAGATTAATTGTTTTCTTGGTGTGGGGGCCCAAACAAACCAATCATTTCAGCCACAGTTGTTTGGTAGGCCCTGTCGCTGAAATGATTGGTGTGTTAAAGTGTGCATGTCCTATTTCAACAACATAATCCCAAGGACAATTCCATCTTGCAACTCTTTTTTTGGCATTATGTGACCATTCAACAGTCGTTTGCCATGTTCAAAAAGTAAAACAAAATGTCAACAAATTCAAAAAATTTAATCAAAAGTTAAATGCCCTGTCATTATTTAAAACAAGAGGGTTTGACGTGCTAGAATTAGTGTAGTGTTAATATGTTATAAACACTACACTTGGAACTTGGAGGAGGTATTGTGGCCCCGGTATCAAATTTAGTACCGGGGCCACCCCACTACGCAGTCCAGATACTTGTTTGGTGGAATTCTGACCAGTTGAGGGTGTAACTATTTATTATATTGTGGCCCGGTATCAAATTTAGTACCTGGGCCACCCCACTACTCAGTCCAGATATTTTTTTTTTGGGAATTCAGAGCCGTGGAGGGTTTTTTATTAATTATATTGTGGTGACCCACTCCTCTACGCAGTCCAGGTACATTATTCGGTGCGATTCATACCAGTTGATGGTTTTCTTATTATATTGTGGTGACCCACTCCTCTACGCAGTCCAGATACATTTATTGGTGCGAATCATACAAGTTCAGGGTTTTTAATTTATATTGTGGTGACCACTCCTCTACGCAGTCCAGGTACATTATTCGGTGCGATTCATACCAGTTGATGGTTTTCTTATTATATATATTGTGGTGGCCACTCCTCTACGCAGTCCAGATACATTTATTGGTGCGAATCATACAAGTTCAGGGTTTTTAAATTATATTGTGGTGACCCACTCCTCTACGCAGTCCAGGTACATTTTTTGGTGCGATTCATACCAGTTGATGGTTTTCTTATTATATTGTGGTGACCCACTAATCTACGCAGTCCAGATACATTTATTGGTGCGAATCATACAAGTTCAGGGTTTTTAATTTATATTGTGGTGACCACTCCTCTACGCAATCCAGATACATTTATTGGTGCGAATCATACCAGTTGATGGTTTTCTTATTATATTGTGGTGACCCACTCCTCTATGCAGTCCAGGTACATTTTTTGGTGCGATTCATACCAGTTGATGGTTTTCTTATTATATTGTGGTGACCCACTAATCTACGCAGTCCAGATACATTTATTGGTGCGAATCATACAAGTTCAGGGTTTTAAATTTATATTGTGGGGACCACTCCACTACGCAGTCCAGAAAGATACCTCGTTGCAACGTTTTGGACTAATAACTATATTGTGAGGTGTTCAGAATACACTGTAAATTAGTGGAAATGCTTGTTATTGAATGTTATAGAGGTTAATAATAGCATAGGAGTGAAAATAAGCCCAAAAACTTGATTTTTGAACTTTTTATGCTTTTTTCAAAAAAAATCCGAATCCAAAACCTTAAATCCGAACCAAAACCTTTCGGCAGGTGTTTTGCGAAACAAATCCGAACCCAAAACATCACGAAAATCCAAAACACAAAACACGAGACATCAAAAGTCGCCGGTGCACATCCCTAGTCATATTGTACGCCTAAGAATCAATTCTATGTGGGGCACAAAGCCCTCCAAAATCCTAAACCTTATGTGCTTCCTTAACTGTTGTTGTAGAAATAATGTTAGCAATTGTATCCATCACTGGTTGGGCTATTACTCGCTGTGGACCAGTCCATATTACCCCTAAGAATTTCACTGTTTGTGCTGGCCCTTGAACTTTTGAGGGATTCATTCTCCATTCTCTTGAGGTCATGTGATCAGTCAATATTTGTAAGTTTTTTGCACTTGTTTCACTGTTGTTCCTGAGATCATAATATCATTGATATAATGGTACAGACTACAGGTCAAGTCTTTTAGCATTTGTAAATCTCTTGCCTTTAAACCATGACAAATGGTGGGTGAATGTAAATAGGTCTTTGAGACTACTGTCAAAGTATATTACTGTCCATCCCAAGTAAAAGCAAATTGGTTTTGACTCTCAGGTGCTATAGGAATGGAAAAGAATATATTGGCCAAATCCACAACCACATGCCACTCTCTGCCTGTTTTCATAATCTTTTCTACCACAGTAACCATATCTGGAACAACTGCTGCTAAATGGTGGTGCTACTTTGTTCAATCCCCTATTATTGATTGTCAAATGATAGGATATATCTTGTTTTAACTGGATAGACCATAGAGTTGAAAGGACTGACTACGGATCTGAAAACTCCTGCTTCTAGTAAAGCTTGCATGCTCACTGATATTTCTTTCAGGCCACCTTGTATCTGGTATTGTTTGAGATTAACTGGCTGTGGAGGTGGAGGAATATACACTGGGGACCTGTCAAAATATGCCTCTGTTGGATGCTGTTTTGCCTATACCAGATCATATCTGCAAGGGGTTAAGTTGTTATCATTGGATCTGGATCATGATCACCTGTGCCTGACCTTTATAGGGCTGCCTTTTTCTGCAAACTGGGCCAGTTAATCAATTGTCACTGCTGCTGGTCTCTCCGAGATACTCCTGTGATCTGGTTTTGATTATCTGACTCCTATTTGTTTCACCGTTAAGCACCTTTGATTGTGACCCAGACCCCGGCTTTGTGTGACTTTGCTCCTGTCTTTCTCCCTGGTATTGTTGTGAATCTCCCAGCTTCTGACCCTGGCTTGCCTAGCCTTCCATCTGTCTGTCCTGTGCCTGCAGTCACTCCATTGTGCCTGGTCTCCAGCTCTTCAGCTAAACTAGGTAATCCTGGTATCGGGTACCTGCAGTCATCCTATAGTGCCTGGTGTCCAGATTCCCAGCTAAACCTGGTTATCCTGACAAACCTGTACCTGCAGTTAACCTGTCATGCCTGGTATCCAGCATCTCCTGCTTCCTAGCTAAGCATGGTAATCCTGATATAAAGTACCTGCAGCTATCCTACTGTACCTGGTGCCCTGCGTCTCCAGCTTCTCAGCTTAACCTGGTTATCCTGACTACCTGTACCAATCTTACTGTGCCTGGTATCCATTACTTCTGTTCCTCAGCTAACTGGGTAATCCTGGTATCCTGTTTCTACTGTTTTTATGGACTTGTGCTAACTGCCTTACCATTTCTTGCATTTAATTTTTACCTGTGTGACCTGTGTTTAAAAAAAAAGACACTCCAGTTCATTTACACTACTCTCCGTGGTAATAATTCATAATTGGGAATCCTGACAGGACCATTTAGCCTAATCTCTTTTAATAGGCTTCACTGCAGACATTGTATAGGATCTTACAGTACATCCAAACACATAAGTTCCACTTTCAATGTGTATGGTTTGGCCACTTAAAATATCCAGTACAGTTATGTTGTCTAGAAGCTCAGATACTAACACCTGTGCTTTGAATATCAGACCTTTGCCAACTTAGAGTCTGCAGTGAATCTTGGCTGCCCCTGTCTGCTGTCCCCCAAACCCTTCCACAGTAATCCAGTGTTCCTGTTGTGTATGTTTTGTCCCTGTAAAGTGAAACAGTGATACCTCTGCACCAGTATTTAATAAGCTGTAGTTCTGTGTGTTTGTGTTTGGCCTGGCCAATAAATTACGACAGTCACACATGGGCATCATTCCCTTGGCTTCATTAAACAAATATTGAATATCAGTAACTGTTGCTGGGATCTTCCTTACTGTCAATATAGATTGGGAACATCCCACCCCTCCCAGTATCATATGTCTTTGCTAAGAATTGCAAATCCTTACTAAGAGCAGTATAAAGGCTAGGTTTAGATAATTGAGGTGGGACTGTGGGTGTTAAAGGGAAGTGATCTTCTACATCACTAACTTCCACCTTCTTGGGTGGCCCCCTGACAATTTCCCCTCATCTCTCAGTCCCTTCAATCTCTTAAACAGTTCAGTCGTAGCAATTCCGTCTATCTCTCTATTTGGCACCCCAGCATTTAACAAGTCCTAAAACATTTGTCTACGTGTTTTTAAATCTTCCTCTGAAAATCTTTTCTCTCTACAAGGCATTGTTGCTTTTATTAGATTTCTCTAACTCTCCCAACTGACTCATCAGTGAAGCCACATTAAGCACAGTACTATCAATGGACATTGTACTCAGCATAGTTAAAAGAGCAGCCTTTAATTGAGTAGGAGCAGTTTTTAGTAGCTCATTATGCATCACTGAAATAAATAGAGCTGCATCAGGACCATCCCATTTAGTCTCACCTTGCTCAAGTGATACCATTCATAGATCCCAACTCACGTAATCTCTGTATTCCTTGTCCCAACTCATACCATGCACTTATATGCTGAACCAGTATGTATCAATTAGTAGCATCCAGCGATATAACTAAAACACTGCTTGATTATATCCAACGGTACACGGCAGGGGTGCCCTCTGTCTCCTCTCATCTTTGCCCTTGTTATAGAGCCTCTTGCGGCTTCTATTCGAGCCTGCCCGAACATACAGGGTGTGCGGACGGGGAATCTGGTGAGTAAGCTCTCTCTCTTTGCGGACGATGTCCTTCTGACTCTCCTGCAGCCCGAGAAGTCTCTCCCTGGACTCTTTGGCATATTACACCATTATGGGCACCTCTCAGGATATAAGATCAATATTACGAAATCGGAGGCTCTCCTCCTTAATATTCCCTCCCCTGAGGGATTGATACTCACCTCCTGCTTTAACTTTCGGTGGCAGAGAAAGAAAATTAAATACTTAGGTATCTTCATTACCGACTCCTATGACTCCCTCTACCGGGAGAACTACCCAGCCCTCTTTGCTAAGATCAAGTCTGAATTGCTCTCCTGGCACTCACTGATCATTTCGTGGCTGGGCAGGATTATCTCAGTCAAAATGAACCTCCTTCCTAAGCTTCTCTACTATTTCCAGACCCTCCCTGTCCGAGTCCCCCTTTCGGATCTGGCATCTATCCAAAAATGTCTCTCTAAGTTCATCTGGAACGGCCGGTCTCCCAGGATTAAGCTGGCTCTCTTAAAGAGACCCACCAGAGGTGGTGGTAGGGGCTTCCCGGATTTGAAAATTTACTATTGTGCAGCTCATTTGAGCCAAGTCGTAGCTCCTTTGCCCCCCCCCGCGGCACTGTCATGGGTTGACATCGAATCCGCTTACCTTAATTTTCCAATCTTGTCCTGTATGTGGGGTCTCTCAAAACAAACTAGATCTCCCCTTGCCTCCCAATGCCCTACCCTTCTATTCTCAGCTGCAATATGGGAGACCTGCCGACCCAATCTCAAGATACCGGTGTCTTCTCTTACTGTCCTACCTCTTTGGGGTAACCCTGCCTTTCCTCCTGGCCTCTCTTCTGCCTTCTATAGTCCTTGGCTCACTGCGGGAGTTCGATTTGTTGGAGACCTATTAGTTCAGGGGGCCTTTATCTCCTGGGATGACCTACGCTCTAAATATCCAAGGCTCCATCCTAAATTCTACGAGTATTTCCAATTACGACACTTTGTGGGCTCTCTCCTTGGGAGGGCTCCTCTCCCCCCTCTTAGGTCTCCCTTTGAATCCCTATGTCTCTCCTCACCCTTGGGTAGGGGCATGATTTCCTCTATCTACAGCTTAATTCTCAATGTACTTTTACCACCTGGCGGTAGGCATGAGAGGGAGTGGGAGAGGGATCTGGGCCCCCCCCAGAGGAGGATTGTTGGGAAATCATAAGGGATCAAGTTGCCACCAGCTCTATTTCCACTTTGGTGAAGGAGAATGCATATAAAGTATACTTTAGGTGGTACTATACACCTGACAAACTCACTAAAATGTTCCCCTCTAGTTCTCCATTATGTTGGCGAGGTTGTGGCCAGACGGGCTCCTTTATACATATCTGGTGGTCCTGCCCTAAAATATCCTTCTTTTGGGACCGAGTTAGGACCCTCCTCTCCTCCCTCCTTCCATGCCCTGTCCGGAAAGACCCATGGTCTTTTCTTCTCTGTTACCCTTTGATTGAGGATGATAGACAGTCTGCGAAATTGGCCTCCCATGTCCTGGCTGCGGCGTGTTGCTTAGTAGCTAAGTCTTGGAAACAAGCTAAACAACCCACTATGGCGGCCCTGCGATCCTATATCTGGTTTATTGCCCGGATGGAACGGATTACATACCACCTGCATGATAAGGATGATAAATTTCACAAGGTTTGGGCTCCTTGGCTTTACTTATAACCCCTTACCGCCTGTACCATCTCCTTCCTCCTAAAAAGACTCCCTAGGTTCATAGGTGACCTGACTCTTGATGGTGTTTCCCTTCCCAGAGAATCTAAGCAGTAATCCCCTCAAAACCTCCATTGCCCCTCTTCTATCTATTTGTTCCTCCTCTAAAAAAGGAAAGATAGGGGTAAGGAACTGTGTGGACAATTGGGAAGTATGTTCTTTTATTTTTTTTCAGTCTCGTTGGCGACCAGTGCCCCCTTCCTCTTCCTCCCCCCCACACACTATATTGTTATAAAATGTTATAGTTCCTTGAGTATTCTGGATAACAATTGTATACTTACCTGTCTGGCTTTTGACAACCTCTGGCTATTTTATATATTTGCTACTCAAACATTTTCAGCTTCTTTGACTTATGCCCATCACATGTACTGTTCTCTGTTTTTGTCTCTTGCCTTGTAAGTGTACTAATTGTTGATTCTTATCTGTACATGATTGCTATTTTTCAAAATAAATAGTTAAAAAAAAAAAACACTGCTTGATTAATATTCAAAATGTTCCTAGTGAATTTATAGGCTACATTTACTAGAAAATTAGTTCAGCCCACAAAATGGTTGCCTCCACTGTTTGTAGATGACATGTCCATTATATCAGGTTCAACCTACCTTATTGCAATTGGTAAAAAGTATTTAAAGCAGACCTATACGAAATGTACATTTTTTTTAAAGTGGACCTGCCACAAGATTATCTGCTCTCATTTTATTGCTTTACTACATAACCTTGTTTACTATGGGGTTCATGTAGAGTTGAACGCATTTGCGCACCGAACATTTGTGCACCAGTCCTTTTGAAGAAACTGCCAAAGCTAAGTGGAGAAATGGGTTAAGTTATAGGTCTGATAATGTGCACAGTCATTAATAATCAGCTGCTCTGGCGCCATCTCATACCTTCAACATTTAGAATCATGAAATCAAAACAAAGTAAGTCCCACCAATGCTCCACCAAAACTCAGCGTGCAAAATCCACAATTTTGGGTAAAATGCCACCCACTTTTGCATTATCCAACCCCCAACCCCTTTTGCAGTGGGATGTCCTGCCAAAATCAGGACAGTTGAGAGGTATGCTATCTGAAGGTGGATACAATTTCTGTGAAAAATAATGAAATATAGCGCTAAAAACCTAGATACTGTATGTCTATATGATAGTAGTGTAAAATTTTGCACGGATCACCAAATAAAATGCATAAAACACATATTAAATATCAAGACAGAAAAAATAATAAAATAGGCACACATATACTAATTTATAATGCAAAAATATACACATATATAGGGTAAAGGTGAACCTTGAGTTCAAATGACTAGTAAAGAAGAAGATGAAGCCAATACTCAAAAGTCATTCCGTCAATATAAAGAGATAAAATCAATGTCTGGTGTAATTAATCCACTTGCTGCAATAAATTAACCACATCCTGAACTTTGGGAATCATATAATCGTATGAACTCACCAAAACAGTGTCCACATAGAAGTACTAATAGTTGCAAATAATCTCCTGCCGATAATAAAGGATGATCGAAATGGTGGTTTATTAACATAAGTATATGATATTCTTTGCTCTAAATCATTTGCATCCTCTCAATGTTGTATGATATAGATATCCACCAACCTATGATCCGTCCTGTGGGATATAATTTCTGTACATCATTGAGAACCTAAGATCAATTACAGTGGTGAAATCAGCTTCTGCTACTTTAAAGCTAAGTATGGATAGGACTGAGATAGTATCTGTGCCAATAGCTCACTAACATTCATTATACAGCTTTCCTAGTTGATCCTGTACCTTTTCATCAATTGTAACTATTTGTTCCTTATGAATATATTATACTGATTCATGAGATGCTCTACCATTTTTATAAAACATTATGCTGAATAATGTTAATGCAATATATATAAACATATATATGCTGTACAGTTATTTTTTTAATAAGAAAAAAATGTTCATATTAAACATTTTAAAGATAGTAGATGACATTTTGCACTGTCAATACCTTTTCTCCTTATTAGGAGGTAAAGGGATACCATCTTTTCTCTTCTCTTGAGAGTTGCTTTAAATATTTCACTGAATTTGCATTTGGAGTTATATAGGTTTAGCACCCTGAGTATTCTTTTATTATTTATAATAACAACCACACTAATAAATTAAGTACCATCAGTGAATGGGATCAATCGTCAACCAGCCAATCAAAGGCAGCTATATAGTGCTGTTGATCATCCTTGAGTATTGTTGCAACAGCCATCCAGCAACTGCAAAAGATAGGGATCCTGAAAGGTGTATGTGTATCTGCTTCCAGGTGCACCTAAGTTGCAGTTACATGAATGTCCTTACTGTACTCAGCCTACACTAACCTAACCCAACTCTCCCCATTCTCCAGAAGTAATGAGTCACAAGTATAACATGTTAAAAAATCTGTACACAGACGTATGCATAAGCATGCACTGTACGGAAATGTATATTTTAAATAAAACAGATGCATGTACAATTCTACATGAGCCCCTGTGTAGTTTGCATAAAAACAACAACCCTTTTCCCAGTTAGGATGTATGTATCAATTTGTGTGTGCAGGCTATAAATTAATTCAGTATCTTGTATTCCGAGTCATGTGGTGTCTCCACCTTTGTTTGGTTACTGAAGGGTCTTCGTTGGGTAGTGTCTTGTTTGTTTGCAACACCAGAGGGAGACCAAGGAACCCTCAGCCCCCTTCACTGGACCACACACAAATGAGTATTATTACACCGAACTGATCTTTCAAAATCCACATCGGCACATCTATCGGGGAGGCCTAATCTTCTAAAGGGATTTTCTGGTATTGTATGAAAAGTATATTTTGTTTTTTATGGTACAATTTCATATAGGGATGTGCACCAGCCACTTTTCGTGTTTTGGGTTCTGATTACCTTCAGGTTTTGGGTTCTAATGGGTTTTGCCAAAACACCCCCCTCAAGGTGTTGGGTTTTGGGTTCTGATTTTTTTTTTTAAAAAGCATAAAAACTGCTAAAATCCAGATTTTTGTTTTTTTTCACTCCTACGCTATTATTAACCTCAATAACATTCATTTCCACTCATTTCCAGTCTATTCTGAACACCTCACACCTCACAATATTGTTTTTAGGCCAAAAGGTTGCACTGAGGTAGCTTCATGACTAAGGTAAGCGACACAAGTGGGCGGCACAAACACGTGGCCCATCTAGGAGTGGCACTGCAGTGGCAGACAGGATGGCAGTTTGAAAAGCTAGGCCCCAAAGAGCACATAATGCCAAAAAAAAGAGGATCAGTGGACTTATATAGCAGTACCACTGGACTTATACGGCAGGATCAGTGAACTTATATAGCAGTACCACTGGACTAATACGGCAGGATCAGTGGACTTATATAGCAGTACCACTGGACTTATACAGCAGGATCAGTGAACTTATATAGCAGTACCACTGGACTTATACAGCAGGATCAGTGGACTTAAACAGCAGTACCACTGTACTTAAACGGCAGGATCAGTGGACTTATACAGCAGCACAGCACAGGACAGCACCACTGGATTTAAATGGCTGTACCACTGGACTGAACACAGGACAGCACCACTGGAATTATGGCAGCACCACCACTGGACTGAGCAGGACAGAGCACAGGACAGCACCACTGGACTGAGCAGGACAGCATCACTGGACTGAGTAGCACAGCACCACTGGATTGAGCAGGACAGAGCACAGGACACCACCACTGGACTGAGCAGGACAGAGCACAGGACAGCACCACTAATGAGCAGGACAGAGGACACCACTAACACACCCTCCCTCTTCCCTCTCCAATGCCCGAGTGAAGATGGCGGCGGCAAGCAGGGTAATAATATGAATCCGGATCTCGCGAGATCCGATGGCGTGATGATGAGGTTTTGCCTCGTTCTCAGTTTTGCGATCGGCGGGAATACCCGAACAATGCTCGGATCAGGCTCGGATTGGCACTGTTCGGGGGTGTTCTGATTTGACAAATCTGGACCCGCTCATCTCTAATTTCATATAATAAAAAAACAATCCTATCTAACAACTATCTTAGCATACAGATATTTTCCAGCCTCTCTAGTATCATATATAGGATAGATATATATATATATATCCTATATATATCTACTATATAAATGCCTAGTGGCGTGTGTGGAAAAAAAAACCAAGCTGCAGCGCCACCTGCTGGGCAGATTTATACACTGACCTATATATTTCTTGAAGGAGAAGTGACAGTTGGGAGTGGTTGGTGGTTGCCGGGGGTGACAGTGGGGAGTTTTTAACACCTTAAGTAGCTTGATGAAGGATGTGGCGATGAAGATGAAGGATGAGGTGATGGAGAAAAATGATGAGGTGGTGACATGTGGACAAAACCACGTTAAAAAAGGGCGCTTGCATCGGGAATTTACGCTCTTCCCCTGAGGAGGCCTGGGCTAGGCCCAAATGCATGACAAGAACCTTTTTAACAACTTAAGTAGCTTGATTTGACTAGAATTCTACTTAGATTTTGAAGACATTGTTCTGATCCATTGAGGTTCCTGGCTGCATGGTTGATTCCAGTTTCACAATTTACCGTTCTTGGTTAAAGCACCCTCCTTTAATCCGGTAGATTATTATTGCATCCACATTAAAGGTAGCTTTCGCCTTTCACATTTCCTCACTTACGTTCTATTATCAAAGTAACCATGGCATGGTTTCCGTATAATATTCTCCTTGTAAGTCAAATTATCTTCTTTTCCAAATATTATTTAGAAAGAAGAACACTTTGATCAACTTCTCACTGGCATGGCTCAGTCTCTCCTCCCTAACTAACTGTCTTTATCCTCACCCTTATCTTATTGACACAGTCCTGAAAAATGGTGCAATTTACTTTCTTCAGGTCTCCGCACCATAACACTATTTAATACAATATAAACCAGTCCAATTGCATAACTACTAAAATAAATGTGTTCTTATTAATATTTCTCTCCTTCTGTTCCTTGCTTCCAAGATGGCTCTCAGGAAAAATAATAAGTACTCCCTTCATAAACTGCTGTGTTTTCCTCACAGATCACCATGGTTGCTCATACTCCCTCAGTCTCCTCAAATTCTTTCTTCCACTCTGGCTGGCACAAAGAATTGCGCTCTGCTAGTTTCATTTCCCCCTGCTTCACTGTCACAGCCCCCGTCAGGCTGACATATGTCTATCTCTCCTACATTATCCTTCAACTGCCTTCTTCAAATACTTTCTCCAACTGCCTCCTCCTTCTTTCATCCGTGCATAGGCTCTTCACATTCCCCCTTCCTCTTTCAGTTACCTGGCCTGTTGGGAAACATAGTCTCTCGCCAGCAGCCGGGGACACCACTGCACATTCGCAAATTGACATGTCCACCACAAAAAGGTGTTCCCCCATGACCATGTTGAGCTCACTCTTCCTGCCGGTGGTCACTTGCACCAGCTAAAGGGCAGGTGCAGATGCTAAAACACATAAATTCATTTAGCATAAGAGCAATGGACATGAAGTTTTATAAAGAGTACTGAAAAAAAGGATACTTATTAAAAGGATTACTCTTTATGATCAGGATTCGATACAATAAATACATTTAAGAATAATAGGCAACACACTGTATTATTGTATAAATGGTAATTTTATTTTCACAATCATCAAACATAATTTCACATTCTTATTGCGGTCATTTTATAAATATTTTGCTTTTCAGTCTATATAAATTTGTGGGGAGTTTTTAATGAATTATTAACAAATTATTTAACACTTAGGCACAGTTTATTTACTTTACCACACGTTTAGTTTCTTTTTCTTCAGAATTATATTAAAATTGTGTGGAAGGGTGCACCTCTCAGTGCAAATTTATAACTGGGTGAAAATCATACATATTCATCAATTGGATGAATAGATTAATATACATGTGTACACTAAGTGTGGATCGTATTGGCTTTTGGTACAAGTTTACTTTATGCTTCAGAGCTCTACTACTGTGTAGTCTGGAGGAAGATGGCTTGCCAGAGAGCATAACACATAAAGAGTACAATGGCTTAAAAGTTCTCTATCAAGCCAATTGGCTCAAAGGGTGACACTCTTTCTTTACTACATACATAGTATGCAAGTGAGACAGTATCAAAGCATTAAAATTTACCTTAGAGAACCAGTGACATGCACATGGGCATATCTTTCACATGAAACAATTACGCCACCTACTGGCTTTAAAGACATCACTTGTATCCTACATAAAATAAATAAATATTATATATATTATACCTTAACCATTTGTCAAACCAAAATAATTTTTTTCAAGGGATAAATTAGTGAGAAGTCCAAAAACCTCAAACAAAACAAGGGGAAATCACATTTGGAAATTTGCAATTGATTTATTGTGTTAAACAGTTTGTTCCAATAAATAATATGTCTATTCACAGGTATTTAAATACTGAACTTTACATGACAAAGAGCACATCTATATAGTAAAATAAAATGTTAACTTATTAGATAATTTATCCTAATATGAGCAAATATATCCAGTCATGAATACTGTATGTACAGTCCCTTCTAAATTTTGCCTTACTACAACATGAAGTACTGTATTGATCAATTCCAGTCATACACAAGTAAAATGTCTATACACTACTAGGACATTGCAAAAAATATATATCTGATTAAATGTTGTACTGTAGTGTAATAATAGTAAATGGAGTTGACTATTTTATTTTTTTAATCTCTTAAAAATTAAATCTAAATGTAATGTCCCTTTCTCTCCTATAAAATATATTTTAGAAATGCAATACTGACACAAATACAGCTAATTAACAAATGTCAAACTAAATGTGTTTAATATGCTAATGTCTTAAAGTGGTTAATTGCCATCACTTTGCAATTTACCAATTGAAAATAATAATGTTTGACACTGCACATTCAGCAAATACTTATTCCATAGGAGGCTTAAACTACTATAAATGTTATAGATAGTTACAAATCTGTATTGTGATTCTACTAATAATTTCAACGTGTATCAACTCAAATAGATATGAGATACATTCACAAACACTGCTTTAAAAAGGGGATACATTAAAAAATAAATAAAGCATTTATGTCTAATACAATAATTCATATATCACCAAAATAGCAAAAACATTTATAATCATCAGCTATTTATATAGCGCCACTAATTCCGCAGAGCTGTACAGAGAACTCACCTCAGTCCCTGCCCCATTGAAGCTTACAGTCTAAATCGCCTAACATACACACATACTAACAGACAAAGAGAGAGACTAGGGTCAATTTGATACCAATTAACATTTTAAGAACTCAATATATAAAATCCCCCTGAAAAATACAATGAATAGTATATGCAAAGCAAAACCATGGACTGTGTATAAACAATGTAATGTACTTTTTTTTTTAAGATTTCTAAGCTTTAGTACCTTAGTCCAGCAGATAATCTGTATATAAATGTCTCAGCTAATTATGGAACAAACTGCCCCTCTGTCTCTTATTGCTCCAGATATCACAGCAAACTAATGTTTACATAGTCTTTACTGGTTCCAGTCCTCACATGCCATACAGACATAAAACAAAATAGCTTTATCTTTCAGATGGCCACCCTAAAGAAACACCCTGTTTTTTCCAATTGGAATCTGGGATATAATTTGCCCAGGGAGTCAATCATCGCTAATCATTGTGGCTCTGTATAGTTCATTACTCTTTTCCCAACGATCTGCTCATTCAAAACTTCCCTCTGTCCAATCAGCACTTTTTCATAAACCATTGGCTCCACAGTCTCACAAGCTCGGTTCAAATAGCTGCTATTAAAACGTAGAGACACGCCTCTTCATTCACCAGTATGAACCTGAGGCAGTAATGCTTTTTAACCTCCTTTTCTAAACACAAGTACAATTAAAACCAGTGGTCAAAGTGGAAATTTAGAAGAGGCGACATGGAAAATGTAAGTGAATGGAATTTGATAGTTTTACAATAAGTGCAGAAGGAGAAGTGGGAATATGGCATACCACTGAATATACCCCCATTTCGACCACTAATCAAAACCTTATAAACTACTTATCACTTCTATACATTAGTTAATTAGACTACAGAGATATGTGTACATAATAATAATAGAACCTTACTCATATTATATTTATGTAATCATCTGTTGTTGTTCTTAAACAAATTGTGATATACAATGTGATATAGTGTACAGATATAACGGCAAAAATATTGTCTTACTACAGGTGAGAACAGGCAGTTCGTTCACATTATTCTCATAATGGGATAAAAATATATAAATTATCCATTAATTTCATATATATCTTACATACTTCTTATTTTATTATCAAAACAAAAATCTTATTTTATATTTGAGCATACAATATAATTGTCAGGTTTTCATCTATTTTTTACTCCAAATACATAAGTGATCAACATCCAGAATCACACAGAAGAAAAAAACCATGAGAAGAAATCTCTTAACAATTATATATTTTACAAATGACTTGAAGCTAATATTTGCTGTATCAGGTCAATGCTCAGTATTCAAGTCCATCCAGTTATTTTCAATAGAGCTCTATTAAAGTGTATTCTGTCCTTTTGGTGAAGCATCCCATTGAAGAAAACCTTACATTGTGACCTAGTGGTAGTAGGTATTTTATACCACATGATATAATCTCTTCTGAAACAGTTTATTAGAGTACAAATTAAAAAAAAGTATTTTTTTTATTATAGGAGGAATGTTTAACTATGTGTCTGGGGCAAATTTCCTGGGAGAAATTGTGGAATGGTTTGGTTATGCTGTAGCAACGTGGTCTCTACCAGCATTTGCCTTTGCATTATTTACCTTGTGTTTCATTGGTCCAAGAGCTTATCATCATCACAGGTATGACACAACTGCTTATTCTTTTGTTTTGCAGTTATTTACTCACAAAGTGCAAATGCACAGAACCCATTGGAAAGCATCAGTTATTAGCTTTCATTGTATAACTTGCATTAGATCTGTAAAGCTAGTAGTACAGAAGCAGCATATAAATTATTTAAAGTCAAATAGATCTTTACTTATAATATACAGTGAATATAAAAAGTCAATGCATTCTTATTGAAATTGTCATGTAAAACATGAAAGATAATGTCAGATCATTTTCCACCTTTAATATGACTTAGGCATGAGCAGTGAATATGCTGGCACACCTCAATGTCGGACACCATCTCTGTGCTTGTCAGCAGATAATCAGTACTGTTGGCATTCTGATAAGCTGACAGTGACAGCGATGCAGAGGTGCCATCCCCTTCACTTCATGCCCTAATTAGTTCCGCCACTTGAGGAACTGAGGACAGTAGGTGATGTACATGTGGAGTTGTACAGTAGTGCCCCCAAACTGGGGCAATTCCAGTTGGCATAATATGAGCTGCGGGCATTTTTACTTGGCATAATATGAATTAAGGACAATACTGTGTGGAGTAATATGGGCTGGGGACACTACTCTTCACTGCTATCTACCCATTAATACCTCAAAAAAATTAAAGCCCCAGAATGCTGTGCACATGAGCCAGCATTATATGGCTCCAAAATTCAAATCTGCTTAGAGGAGAAGGGAACTGTGATGTTTCCTTTTTCCCTGAGAAGGATGTTGCAGAGTATGCGCAGTGGAAGCATGAGCAAAAGAAGAGAGCAGGAGCCGGCTGACCAGGATATAAGTAAGTGAGGTGAGGAAGATGAGGGGATTAATGAGAGGATATGATGATATGGAGGGAGATTGGGTGGAACATGAGAATGAGGGGAAAATAACATGAAAATAGTGCTTGACATGTACCCAGGGTGGTGTTAGAAATGCCCATGGTGGTGCAATACACCCTACCCAAGAAGGTGCTAGACATGTCACTCCAGTGGCATACCATGGTGCAGCGTAGCCCTCTGTAGATTTCCCTGGGTGCACAACCTAATGAAATGTGCTGCACATGCCTGTGCTTGCAACCAACAAAATTCAAGGGAAAAACAAATAGACAATTTTTAGGAAAAATAAGTTAAAATAAAAAAAAAACCTACAATACTTTTTTTGCATAAACTAATACTTTGCGAAACCACCTTTTGATTTTGTTATACCAGTGAGTCTTTTTCAATAAGTCTCTATCAACTTCGCAAACCTGGAATTTCCAGATCCATCTAATTGTAAGGGGATCCCTTGTTTTCAACGGGATTGAGGTCTGGAATCTGACTGAGACATTCCAAGACTTTGATCTTTCTTTTCTGAAGCTTTGGTTGACTAAGATGTGTGCTTCGGATTGTTATAATTATGCAGGGTGAAATTCCTCGTTATCCTAAGCTTTCTGACAGAGGTCAGCAGGCAATTTCCTTGTTGTGCCACATTTTCTCCACTTATTGTCTTCACAGTGTTCCATGGTACATGTAATGCCTTTGAAATTCTTTTATACCCCACTCCTGATTGATACATTTCATCAGTGAGATCCCATAGCTATCCAGTAGAATGCAACCAAGAAAACTGCAAGGAAATCGCACAGGAACAGCTGATTATATTTGGAGCTGATCACAATCACTTTTATTGCTGACAGGTGTATGATAATTATTTTTTAATATAATTTGAATGGGATTGGTTAACTGTAGACAAAACTACAGCTCCATTATTAAAGGGTTATACATACAGGATATTGTTGGGTTTTTTATTTTCACTTCCTCTTCCTAAAAAAATTGTTTTTCACTTACATTTTGTTGATGGCAAGGTCACATTTAAGGTGGGAAAAAGTCTTGCATAATTTATTTTCATTTCAGTCTTTACATCATAAATACCTGCAATTTATATATGTGTATTCTTTTTATATCAACTATAGGCACTGCTAGCTGCATGCATGTAGAAGTATGTAAGCTCCAACAAAACTGAATCACCAAAAAATTAATAGTTAACCATATAAAAACTAATAAAAATACAACATTAAGCTATGTTTATACAAGCAATACTAATAGCCAGAGACTGGGCTTATATTAGTCATGTATCTGTTTAATAAAATTAAGGAATTAATATTTAGGCTTCTGGACACTGTGCTGATTTAGTATTGTAATTCCCAATCCCAGTTAAAGGAGCTAAGGTACTGCAGCTAACGCATTTGTTCGCAAATGACATTTTCTCCAGAGGCATTTGCGGAGAAACATGTTAGACAGCAATACAGCATTCTGTTAACTGGAGCAACGAGACTATACAGAACAATGCGATACTTTCAAAACATGATCGGTGGGCTCATCCAGTCTTAGTCTGGCAGACTTCTGCTAAAAACTGGGACTGTGCTGCTCTTAATGGAAGCTGTCTAACTCTCCAACTGGCAAATTGGTTTTACATACGTGTGATTTTCTGGCTGTGAGCATCCTAAATATCTCATTACATTTTCTAAAGGTATGTTGTATAGATATATGCTGAATAATACAAACCCATTCTCTAATTATTAATATTGCTTATATAAACAGAATTTATTTTTGTATTCATAGTCATTTATATATAGTTACCTATTAAATAATATTGTAGTTTTTACAACCGACTTTTTTATTATTTTATTCAGATAAGACATATGCTACGCCCTGCTTTTATTTTTTTCTTTAAAGCCAGTGTGTGTTTAATATAACAAATTATTGAAACAGTCTACCTTTATTAAGTAACTAACAGCTGTCTTCCCTCTTAGTCACTGTGAAGTACTTCAGAGTCAATTTACACAATTTTAGTTTGGATTTAAAATGTATGTTATAGTTGTAGAACAATTAATTATTCCAACTAAATTCAAATAATGAGTATCATTGAAAATCATTCATTTTAAGTTAGGATCTGAAGAACAATATACTTCAGATTATCATTTAGATCATTTTGCAACTAAATTACATAATGAAGCTGTTTCATTCCAGTTAATCCATGTGTAAGGTAGGTGTCTGTATTATGTCTCTCTTTCCAGTGTTTCTTATATGCACAGTTATTGAACATTCTATCCTCTCTGCATTGTATGTTCTTATTTACTTATCTTCTCCAACTGACATCAGCTTTTCTTTACTTTAAATACAACACACCAATTCATGGGTTCTTACAAAAAATTACTATTTAGTTTTTGGTCACTGCCCTGCAATATATTGAGCATATTTGTCAACTTTTCCTCGTTGGCTTCAGGAAGATCCAGGGGGTGGTGGGTGTGCGGGGGTGGGGCTTGATGAATCGCATCAGTTTGGCACCGCCCCCTAAATGATTGTCACAATTTTGGCCAATTGGCAGCCAAGAAGACACAATATTTGTGTAATTAAGCCCCCGCCACTTATCTCTTGCAGGGACGAGAACCGGGAGGTTGCCCTGCTCTCCTGGGAGGTCTCCCAAAAGTGCGGGAGTCTCACGGACATCCCGGGAAAGTAGGCAACTATGCGCTAAAGAAAAGCAGCTAATGAATCTCTAGAGACTGAAGTGTCTTTTACATTTCTGTCTCTATTACTGAAGTCATGTTGTCCTACTTGTCAGTTTTTGATTAAATTTTGGTCACCATGAAAATGGCCACCTCCATAGGCATCAATACATGGACATAGAACACAATTTTTGAACTGTGTCATCATGCCACAGATGGTGAAGCCAACCACATCTTGTACTGGTTCAGCATCAGGGAGAATGCCAGACTCTTCAGGGAGTGAGGGAGATCACCCCTATTTCAGGGAGTCTCCCTGACATTCAGGGAGAGTTGGCAAGTATGATATTGAGTAACACTTTTCTGCACCCACTACATCTAATTCTCTTATTGTATATATTTTTGTAGATGTCCAGCGATATGTGTATATATCCTCCGTAGTCCCCAAACCAGCTCTTCTGGGTATGCACGGAGTCTATCGCGTGCAGTAAAACCAGTGCGGACACATGATCCATGGGTGCCCTAGGCGCCAGCCACCCACCCATCCCGTCCACTCTTCACGACGAGTGTCGCTTTCCGTCAGGCACTGCCCTGTCCCCACACTACTTCCTACTTTATGTGGAACTGGGGTGGAGCAGTATACTCTTCCCTAGGGAGTGTGGCACCAAGCTGTGAAATCAAAACCCAGTACTGCAATCCCAGCTCATTACTAACACAGAATAGCAGTAGCCGGCAGCTAAGAAGCTGCTGACTGCTGTGCATCCATGTCTGCAGCCAGCATATAGTGAGGAGGGATGACAATAAAGACAATCAATGAGTGACATGTCACTCATTCAGTGGTTTAGGCGCCCCATAAACCCTAGCACTCTAGGTGACCACCGAGTGAAGCCCCATTTGGGCTTTCCATTACCTGTATAGAAATAAAATCCCAAACAGGACTTCAATGTGCATGTGCTTTTCCTTTGCATACTCAGAAGAGCAAGGTCTGCCCCTGTATGCACCCAATATCGATGAGGCTGTTACAACTCATGACATTTAGTAACTATTAGTTTGTATTTTAGGATATTCAAATGCATGTATAGATATTACATATTATATTTTTGTGTTTCTCCAGGTTTTACCTTCAAGAATTTAAAGACTATCCCAAAGAACGAAGAGCTTTGATTCCTTTTATTTTCTAACCCAGTGATTTTTTTTGCGTATACATCAAAACAAATAGTTTAACTGTACATCTTGTTTCTTATGTTTTTTATATATACCAAATGTAGTTTCACAGACGTCTCTTTAATTTTATGTGATTCATATGCAACTGTAATGTTTTTTATTAATTCACTTTTAATTTGTCAGAAGTAGTAATGTATTGCATTTATATGTTTTACACTGCCTCTCACATTCTTTTATAAGAGGGCACAAGGAAGGGAAATGAAAACAAAGACAATTTGCTAGTTCTGTTGTTTACAATAAAGTTCCTGCATGACCTTGAATCATGGTATAGCAGAAAGACTGCCCAGAAGATAAAAAACAGACAAATCTCACCTTCTGTATAGATATGAGTGTGACACATATATTCGACAGTTACAAGATCAACACCATAGTATAGACAACCGACAATAACAACATCAACAGTATTATTAGGTCGACAATTCGAATGTAGACAGTATTATTCGGCCGACAATAATATCCCTAACTCCAACTCTATATCTAACCCTCACCCTATCCCTAAATCTATCCCTATGCCTAATACTAACCTAAACCATATAATATTGTCTACAATTAAATTGTCAACCCAATAAAACTGTCTACATTTCATTTGTCAACCTAATAACACTGTCGACATTCAAGTAGTCAACCTAATAATACTGTTGACATTTGAATTGTTGACCCAATATTGACGACTTTCTGAATGTCTACCAAACGAATGTCACACCACTGACCACATATCATAATATGTGTATATATATATATATATATATATATATATCTCAATATATATATATATATATATATATATATATATATATATATAGTATCTGACTTAGTCACATTTTAGTGCAGGTCAGTGTGAAAGGACGATACTAAAGAGCACTAAATTTGTGATTTAAAGCCTATATAATCCATATAATTAGTAACTGTCTCTGACTTCCATGGGACTTTGCGTCTGCTTAGAAGATCTGTGCAAATACCCCATGGTAGTTTTTTTTTTTACCAAACTTAGCCTCAATTCACTATGTTTTGACCCAGTTGGGGTACTGGAGTTCCCAGTAGTTTACACAAGTGCCAAAAAAAGTAATAAATTATATAGCAACTGAATACCATTCATATTGAAAAACACCAGTTCTGTACTGTATCTGAGCTCTATAATTACTTAATAGATTTATCCTGCCAACTATAAAGGTTGTTTCAGTTCTAAAGTATCATAGCAAATTAGATATAAGTGTCAATGTTGGTTAAATATTATATTTATGCATAAATACATATTCAGGCTTTGTTATGGAATAAAAAAATAGGCAATATGTTCTACTTAATGAGTTATTTTGTTTTTAAAAAGTGTCCAAATATAGCAACATAATTGAATAAAAAAAATAAGTTATTATTATTATTGTTAATGATTTATATAAGGCACCATAATGCTCCACCACACATGACAGTGGGGGAAACAGGGCATACATAAAACATGGGCATAAAAGGTATATAAAATAAATGTAGATGTAAAAACAAAGATTAGGGAGTGTCCTGCTCATGAGAGCTTACATTCTATTGGGAATGGCAGAGATGAGACAAGAGGAGCAAGTGTAGCTCGAATTGGAGATTGGAACAGTAGTGAGAATGTAAAGGTGGGAGGAGAGAAGGTACCAGTAAAGAGGTGGGTTTTCAGAATGCGTTTAAAATGGAGAGGTTTGAGGAGGGTCTGATCAGACATGGTAGGGAATTCCATAGGTGGGTAGTGAGATGGGAGAAGTATTGTAGGTGGGAGTGAGAGATAGTGCTCAGAGAAGAGTTGAGGCACAGGTCAGAGGCACAACTAAGAGGGTGTGAGAGAGAGTATGTCAAGGTGAGACTTGAGAAAAATGAAGGGTGAGGATTTTGAGGACTTTTTTTTAGTTAAGATTGAGTTATTTGAATTGGATTCTTAGGGATATTGTGAGACAGTGTAGGAATTTGCAGGGTGGGGCAGTAGATATGGAACTGCGTGAGAGGGTCACACAAGTCTTGCCACCACATTTAAGATATGGTGAAATGAAGTCAGATAGGTGAGGGGAATGCCTGGAAGAGAGGAGGAGATTACAGTAGTCAAGGTGGAAAAGATGAAAGAATGGATTAGAGTTTTGGTCGCATCTTGAGTGAGAAAAGGGCATATTATATCATTATTTTAAGGGTGAAGATGACAACACTGTGATAAACTCAGTTTTGAGATACATATACCATTGGGATATCTATATGGAACGGCTGAGACAGATCATTGGTCACACAAGATAGTAGTGAATGGTTAAGGTTAGTTGTGGAAAAGAAAACAGTGATCAACAGTGTTGAAAGCAGCAGAAAGAATGAGTAAGGAGAAGTAACCCTTAGAGGTATATTAACTAAACTGCCGGTTTGAAAAAGTGGAGATGTTGCCTATAGCAACCAATCAGATTCTAGTTATCATTTATTTAGTGCATTCTACAAAATGGCAGCTAGAATCTGATTGGTTGCTATAGGCAACATATCCACTTTTTAAAACCCACAGTTTAGTAAATATACCCCTTAGACTTTACGGTAAGCAGTTCATTATTCACTTTTGTTAGGGCAGAGTTGATGAGATGAGTATTATCTGTGTCACTATGAAAAATAATAGTCAAAATTTTATGTCACACTTCTGTATTCCTACTCTAGAGGCTTCAGATTCTACCTCTCCTCCATTTTCTCTCTGGTAACTAAACTTATTACCAATACCCTGGGGGGTTGTTAATTATAATCCAACATGGAGTTAACCACCTTTCAAATAATGACATGTGAAATTCATGAGTAAAACCAAATTCAGTGTAATGTCTCTGAACTGTATTACATGAAATTATTGGATGTATATTAGTGTTAAATGCTGGTAACAATTAAAGGATCTTTTTAAAGGATCTTGTCCTGCTACCTCTGAATGTGATCTGGGAGCTGCAATAAATACATATTGACACTATGTCAATCTTGTTGGGAATAGGTCGTTCCCTCCAAAATACCATTATAAATTGCATGTATATATCTGGGTTTTAAAATTAGATTTTTGAATTAGCGCAAGGATGTCTTCTTTTCTACATCAACACCATGGGGTAAATGTATCAAGGACCAATTTTTGCAGCGTTTTAAAATCACTGCGATTTTAGTCCAAAAGTTATCAAATGTATCAAGCTGCGACTTTTACCCTGATCTTCAAAATCACTGGTCATCTCTGGCGATTTGCTGCGATGTGAAACACTCCCGTGTTTAGCTAACTCTCCTGTGTTGTCTTTATCTAGCAGCGTGTTCAGTAAACACATCACTGTTACACTGTCCCTGCCTATAGGAACGGAGGTCCTGGCAGCTGTGAAAACTGACAAAAATAAATAAAACTAAAGGAAAAAAAAAAGCTTGGGATCCCCCCTCTATTCACTATTAACCCTAGTGCTGCCAGCCTACTGATTGTCATTTGAAAATCGGGGGAAAATGTTGCGTAGGGTCCCCCCGATTTTCACATAACCAGCACTAGGCAAACCAGCCGTAGTGGGAGGCACTATAATAGTGGGACTCGCCATAATGACAAACCAACCCCAGGCTGTTCAGCGCTGGGCTGGATTCCCTAGGGAGTGGGGTCCGCCGACACCCAACGCAGTGCTGAAAGCACTATGGCTCTTCCTACGCCCCTGGGCGGTGGGTGTAGGGTAATAAACGGCGACATAAGTAGAAAAAATAAATGGACACCATTTTGTTTTGTGGAACTACAAGTCCCAGCCAGTCAGGGTGCTATAAACAGTGTGGACAGTCTGGTTTGTTGGGACATTTTCATAAATGTTTGATGAAAAGTAAATCAACTGAGGTTGGTTCCTATGTAAAGATTTTAAATGTGCAGTATCGGTTTTACTAGGGTAATTTTTTAAAGGTCTAAAATATAATAAAAATATTTAAAAAAAATAATTTCTTAGTTTACCTCTGGTTGCCTCTTGTCCTCCAATTATTATTTTTTGTTCACTTATAGGCCTATAAAAAATGTTGCAGTTGCTGAAACCAGTGTTTTTCATTAGCATTATTAGCAAATTAGTGGCAGGAGGGCTATTGACCCCTTCATGACTAGACCAATTTTATGTTTTTGAGATGTGTCTGTTTCACTGGGAAACCTTCAAAGTAAAATTTCATGTGGTCCTTTCTCTGGACAGAAAGAGCTTTAGAGCTTTTGGCATTATTTTGAAATATTTTTGTTTAATGGGCTTTATATGGGGAAAACGATTAAATAAATTTAGAAAATACACCTTTCCATGATTCTGCCCAAAATTAGTATTTAGTAATCTCTAAGCCTAGATATTTCAAAATGTAGTTTATGAGTATTATGATGTCAAATATGTGTAATTTGTACAAGGTATGATGAGTTATAGGGACCATAAACTAAGGTATACATTTTAGTTTAATTACACATACATGCAACGTGCACAAATTCTTAAGGTGGGAGTAAATGGGATAGGGCCAGGAGTTGCAGGAAAAAATTGGGGTGATGGAACCTTTGTAGGTTTTTGGACCCCATGCATTCTTAGTTACATGCTTCAATGTCACAAACTGAATTACATACTTTTGGTAGACTAGTAAGTGATCTTGGTGTGAAATAGGGCAAAATGTTTAATTTTGGGGTTTTTTCTACTTTTTTATTCACATTTATATTTTTGGGGACCAGGTCTGTTCAGAGAGAGTTGTATCTGCAGGAATAGATGCCTTATAATAGGAATATAGTGGGCCATGAAGAGTCGGATGTAAGTCAGATATAAGTCTGAATCGTCAGTGCAAAAAAGGACTTCTTCACACCTTGAAAGCGCAGTACTCATTGTCACTTCTCACTCTGCTCACAGATGGTAACATTTCTTCCCTTTGCGCCTCTCAATGCTTAGAGATGCAGAACAGGAAGTGATAGAGTGTGGAGGCATACAGTCAAACATACTATGTTGAGGGTTAAATAGCCATATCTAGTAGGAGCATTGTTTGCTGCTGCTTCCTCCCTGGTGCAAGATGCATGCTGATGGTCATCATCAAGCTTGTGTGTTAGAAAAATAAATAAATACACTTTTCTTAAAATGTGTCCCCGGGTGGGACCCCGAGGCATCCGGGAAGTGACTACTGCAATGTAAGGTGCACTTTCCATGACTTCCAGCTGGCTGACTCCCGACACCTTAAACATCCCCTCGACCATGATTACACCTTTTACTCCCACCCACACACTGCGTACGCTTGACTGGACTACCTATTTATTAGCCACAGACATTTACATTTGGTACGACGGACAGACATAGGCTAAATAACGTGGTCGGACCATGCATCCATTTTCTTACCCTGTACATTCCTGTCAATCTCCCTAAATAATGGACATGGAGACTAAACAAATCCCTCCTTTATGATACCTACTGCAAAGACCAACTCGGTGCTGTTATAGTTGATTACATCATCTTTAATGACTCCGCTGAAGTGTCTAAGGTAACCATCTGGGAAGCCCACAAATGCGTTCCAAGAGGCAAGCTCATCAAATTGGGGACCTTTATTAAACAGAAAATACACCTTCAAATATGATCTCCTGCTCAAAATCAGGGACCTAGAAACCAAACATAAATCCTATCTGGCTGTGGGAACGATAACTGAGTTGATGGAGGCTAGGATTGCCCTCAACAAATTGCTTGGAGAGAGGATGAAATTGGCCTTTAACTGTTGCAAACATAAATATTTTCAATGGTGAAATAAATTGGGAAACTGTTAGCGTTACGAGTCCAACAAGCTGTTTCCTTTATTCATTCCATTAGAGAAGCTAGTGGGAGTGAGAGTAATTTGCGCCAGCATTTCATGCTTATTACTCCCGGCTATACAATATTATGGGACCCCCTCCCAAACGATGTCTGGGTCTAAGAGTGAGCTGATCAGAGATAATCTCTGGAACTGCAATTTTCCCACAATTACTGAGCCTGCTAGAGTAATGCTGGACCAGCCATTCACTTTAAAAGAACTGGAGCATGTTATCTCCTCCACCTCAACTGGCTAAAGCCCTGGACCTGATGGGTTCATGAAAGGCTATTATAAAACTTTTGGGCAGGTACTGAACCCCCTGCTTTTGGGGGCCATAAATGAGATCTCAGAGGAGTCCTGCTTCTCTCAGCAGTCACTTTAGGCTCACATTACAATTCTCCCCAAGGAAGGAAAGGTTCACTCCCAGTGCTCCAGTTACCGACCAATTTCCCTGTTAAACATTGACCTAACAGTGTTTGCGAAAATGATGGCTCATCACTTGAAGGTTCGCTTACCAGAATTGATACAAAGTGACCAGGTCGGCTTTGTTCCAGACAGAGAGGCTATGAAAACATCACCAAGATCATTGATCTAATGTATTTGGTGGAGATAAACGCGTTCCTGCCTTGTTGTTATCGACTGAGGCAGAAAAGGCCTTTGACAGAGTGGACTGACAGTTTCTTGTGGGATACTGGAGCACATGAGGCTGCGTCCAGTCTGCATGAATAGAATTCTCTTCCTATATAGGAACCCCACGGCCCACATCAAATTCCATGGCTGTCTTTCGGATATATTCTCTATCTATAATGGCACACACCAGGAATGCCTGCTTTCCCCCTTAATATTTGTCTTTTACATGGACGCCTTGGCCAGGTCCATTAGGAATAACCCTGATGTATAAGATTTGCAGGTTGGGGGGACTGAACATAAATTAGCCATCTTCACAGATGATTTTTTGCCAACAATTACTAATCCCTCAATTTCATTGCCCAATTTAATGCATGAATTTGAGAAGTTTGACTCATTGTCCAATTTCAAAATTAATTATTCCAAATCTATGACCCTGAATCTCTCTGTCCCGCTGTGCATCCTAAAACGTCTTTGTCAGGATTTCCCAGGTATGACCACGGAGAGGAGATAAGTGGTTATAATGAGTTTATTAATAAACAGAGATGACAAGGTAACTCATGAGACAGTTCAAAGTGCAGATGAGAAACAGGTAACTGCAATAGTAGTTTTCAACAGGCAGCGTAGAACTACAAGTACCAGGTATAATGGTTAAAGATGCAGGAGTCCAGGACACAGGTAACAGCAAATAGTGGATTTCAACAGGCAGCGTAGAACTACAAGTACCAGGTATAATGGTTGAAGATGCAGGAGTCCAGGACACAGGTAACAGCAAATAGTGGATTTCAACAGGCAGCGTAGAACTACAAGTACCAGGTATAATGGTTGAAGATGCAGGAGTCCAGGACACAGGTAACAGCAAATAGTGGATTTCAACAGGCAGCGTAGAACTACAAGTACCAGGTATAATGGTTGAAGATGCAGGAGTCCAGGACACAGGTAACAGCAAATAGTGGATTTCAACAGGCAGCATAGAACTACAAGTACCAGGTATAATGGTTGAAGATGCAGGAGTCCAGGACACAGGTAACAGCAAATAGTAGATTTCAACGAAGAAATATGCAGGAGTCCAGATAGCAGATAGAAGCTGAGCACAGGGAATGCTCCTCGGAATGACCTGATGATCTGGCCCAGACTGTTTGAAGCAGGCAGGTATAAAATAGGCCTCATGCAGCTGAAACCACTCCCAGTGATCAAGGAGAATAATCAAGTAGCACAGTGGCCCCTTTGGTGGGCAGTGGTACTACAAGTGGAAAGCATACCAAATCCAATAGAGTCACTGCAGACAGCAGCTGCAGAGTGCAAATCGTGACAGTACCCCCTCCTTAAAGGGCGGATTCCAGACGCCCAAATACTAGAAATGGTCAGAAAAGTCAGAGTCATAGTCCAGAATTGGGCATGTATTTGAGAAGTCTTCATGCAAGGACGGGAAGGGTATAGAAACCACACCACAGGGGAGTTGAGATCCAGGAGAATCTTTCTTCTTCGTCCTCTTCACTTTCTTTTTATGGTTTTTAGAGGGTTTCTGGAAATGGAGTGAAGAAAACGATAATCTCAAAGTGGGAGTAGCTGGAGATAGAACATGTGGCATAGATGAAGCACTGGGAGTGAAAATAGCAGGTGCTGGTGTAAATTCTTTGATCACGGCCTCAGTAAAAAGCTGTAAATCAGACAGAATGGGATCTTGGGTTTCAATTAAGGGCTCTGCCCATTCCAGAGCTTCCCCTGTAAAGTTGGCCAACATGTAAAACACTTGCTTTCGTTGAGTATCAAGGAGGTTGGATACAGAGGGAAAATAGGATATACAGAATTTAATAAGGGCACGAAGTTGCTGAATATCCCGATTGAAGGTAGGTGGTTGGAAGACTTGAACAGAAGGTGAATTCGAATTAGCATGAGACTCGGCCAGCTCGGGTTGAACATACATCCCTTGGGACTTGGGTAGGACCCCCTTGGCAGAAGACAATCCATACTGGGCAGATGACTTGGCAGGGCGCCCGGATTGGGCGGCAGACTTGGGAGCAGGCCCGGACTGGGCGGCAGGCCTGGCAGGGACAGCACTTTGAGAAGCCTGAGGGCAGACAGCACCTTGAGAAGCCTGAGGGCAGACAGCACCTTGAGAAGCCTGAGGGCAGACAGCACCTTGAGAAGCCTGAGGGCAGACAGCACTTTGAGAAGCCTGAGGGCAGACAGCACTTTGAGAAGCCTGAGGGCAGACAGCACTTTGAGAAGCCTGAGGGCAGACAGCACTTTGAGAAGCCTGAGGGCAGACAGCACTAAGTGACAAGTCGGGCTGGACCGCATGGACTGGCAACTCGGGCTGGACCGCATGGACTGGCAACTCGGGCTGGACCGCATGGACTGGCAACTCGGGCTGGACCGCATGGACTGGCAACTCGGGCTGGACCGCATGGACTGGCAACTCTTCTGGAGCAGACTGGAGGGACAGGACCCCCTCTGGAGAAGTCTTTAAGGGCAGCGCCCCCTTTGGAGCAGACTGGAAGGGCAGCGCCCCCTCTGGAGCAGACTGGAAGGGCAGCGCCCCCTCTGGAGCAGACTGGAAGGGCAGCGCCCCCTCTGGAGCAGACTGGAAGGGCAGCACCCCCTCTGGAGCAGACTGGAAGGGCAGCACCCCCTCTGGAGCAGACTGGAAGGGCAGCGCCCCCTCTGGAGCAGACTGGAAGGGCAGCGCCCCCTCTGGAGCGGACTGGAAGGGCAGCGCCCCCTCTGGAGCGGACTGGAAGGGCAGCGCCCCCTCTGGAGAAGTCTTTAAGGGCAGCGCCCCCTCTGGAGAAGTCTTTAAGGGCAGCGCCCCCTCTGGAGAAGTCTTTAAGGGCAGCGCCCCCTCTGGAGCAGACTTTAAGGGCAGCGCCCCCTCTGGAGCAGACTTTAAGGGCAGCGCCCCCTCTGGAGAAGACTTTAAGGGCAGCGCCCCCTCTGGAGAAGACTTTAAGGGCAGCGCCCCCTCTGGAGCAGACTTTAAGGGCAGCGCCCCCTCTGGAGAAGACTTTAAGGGCAGCGCCCCCTCTGGAGCAGACTTTAAGGGCAGCGCCCCCTCTGGAGCAGACTTTAAGGGCAGCGCCCCCTCTGGAGCAGACTTTAAGGGCAGCGCCCCCTCTGGAGCAGACTTTAAGGGCAGCGCCCCCTCTGGAGCAGACTTTAAGGGCAGCGCCCCCTCTGGAGCAGACTTTAAGGGCAGCGCCCCCTCTGGGTTGAACTGGGGAACCTGGGTTCTCATGGGAGCAGATAACATGTCTGGAATGAAGACAGAAGCTTGTAATTTAGAGCTGGAGATAGAGGTTGAAGATGGTCGGAGTCTACGGAGCGGGCAATCCTGTAAAAAATGTACATCACTGGCACAGTAAAGACACAGTTTGTAGGTCATCCTGCGCCATCGCTCCTCTTCGGTCAGGTGAGGGTGTGGAGCACCTGAAAACCTGGAATTTGTTACAGGAATATTGGGAGGTACTGCTTGCAGAGAGTCAAAGGCAGACAAATTTGGTAATGAAATGTTAGCAGCATAGTTAGACTCCTTACAGCAGGATGTATTAGGGGTGGAAACTGGAAGTTGCTTAAGCACTTGGTTTAGCAAGGAAGATACTTGCGCTATTTGAGTGCGAAGTTGAAGAATGTCCACTTGGAGCAACTGGAACGGAATTTTCTGAGGAAATAGCAGCCATGGTCTTAATGTTGAAAACGGAGTAGGTCACTTCCCTGGAAATCCTTTCCAAAAGAGATGAAAGCCGTGCAGCAGCAGGCTTGGTTTTATGGCCAGATCATACTGTCAGGATTTCCCAGGTATGACCACGGAGAGGAGATAAGTGGTTATAATGAGTTTATTAATAAACAGAGATGACAAGGTAACTCATGAGACAGTTCAAAGTGCAGATGAGAAACAGGTAACTGCAATAGTAGTTTTCAACAGGCAGCGTAGAACTACAAGTACCAGGTATAATGGTTGAAGATGCAGGAGTCCAGGACACAGGTAACAGCAAATAGTGGATTTCAACAGGCAGCGTAGAACTACAAGTACCAGGTATAATGGTTGAAGATGCAGGAGTCCAGGACACAGGTAACAGCAAATAGTGGATTTCAACAGGCAGCGTAGAACTACAAGTACCAGGTATAATGGTTGAAGATGCAGGAGTCCAGGACACAGGTAACAGCAAATAGTAGATTTCAACGAAGAAATATGCAGGAGTCCAGATAGCAGATAGAAGCTGAGCACAGGGAATGCTCCTCGGAATGACCTGATGATCTGGCCCAGACTGTTTGAAGCAGGCAGGTATAAATAGGCCTCATGCAGCTGAAACCACTCCCAGTGATCAAGGAGAATAATCAAGTAGCACAGTGGCCCCTTTGGTGGGCAGTGGTACTACAAGTGGAAAGCATACCAAATCCAATAGAGTCACTGCAGACAGCAGCTGCAGAGTGCAAATCGTGACAGTCTTCAACACTCTTTCTCCTTCACCTGGCATTCTACCCATCTTAAACATATTGGAGTTCTCCTACCAAGGGATCTCTCCAACCTTTACCAGATTAGTTTTGTCCCGCTAATCCCCAAGTTCCGCATGAAATAAGATCGTTGGCGATATCGAGACTTCCTCTCGAGATGGGAGGATATAGTTAAAATGAACACTCTGCCGAAGCTTTTGTGCCTCTCCCCAAAAATAGTTTCTTGATCTTCAAAGACTAATCTGTGATTTAGTTTGGGCTGGAAACCCTCCCAGATTTTGTCGTGATATTTTGTATAGGAAGAAGTCACAGGGGGGCCTTTAGCTGCCCCTCTTCACCAAATATTATAAAGCTGTATTTCTCAGAAGAGAGATTGAGTGAACTAGGGCAGCGTCTTTAAGCAGTGGTTGTATATTAAGGGTCAGGAGACAGGTCCTAGCTGCCTACACTTTTACACTCACTCCACTATAGGCCCTACACTCCAATGCTGGGCCAGACTATGGACTCTGACATTCATATCGTCACCAATGTCTCCTCTTTCCCTCCTGAATGTCAATCCAAAGTCCCCCTCCCCTGGATTGATGCCAGGAGCCTTTATATCATGGTCCGTCAGTAAAGTGATCAGGAGTGGTCGTCTGGTGGCCAATGGTCAGGTACGCGCCTTTTCTCTCTTGCAGGAAAAACTGGGCCTTCTTCTGTCTGCGTTTTGACTGTACTTACACACCAAACATTACGGTGAAAGTCGTCCTGGAGGGATCGAATAGGAGCCTGTCTGGCTTTGAGGAGAAATGCTGCATCTCCACAGAACCTAAACACACAAATTCAAGCATATACCAACTGCTTATTTTCAATCTCTACCCTTTACTCCCGGGCTATGCCACATCATGGGATATTGAATGAGAGGCCTACCTCTGATCAATATTAAGCTAGAGTATTCCAGTATACCATAGCGAGTTCTACTAACCTCTCTGTGGTGTACAAGGTTCTGTCCCGCTGGTATAGGTGTCCATCTCAATTATATAAGATGCACTCGGGTGTTTCATGGTCTTGTTGTAAATGCAGGTCGAGCTTGGCATCACCCCTACATATTTGATGGTTGTGCCCTGCAATAGCGTCTTTCTGGTGCAAGGTTAGAACTGTAGCTGAAGGAATTATGGGCTGCCTAATTCCTGATAGCCCAGACTTTTGGTTATTTAATGTCCTAGATGCTTCCATCTCCCATTATAAAAATCATTACTCGGCATCTGAAAAACACAGCCATCGCGGTCATTCCAGTCCATTGGCGGTATCCGACATGCGGCAATGGTTTAGACGGATAGACCAATATAGGCTCTTGGATAACTTTACCATGTCCAGCCAAAAGAAACCTATTGAATACACGGAGATGTGACTCCACTGGCTTGAATTTAAGGAATCTCCGTCTTACCGTTCCCTCATGGACCGTGATTAGGCTCTAGACTCAGCAGCTACATCTAGCTGGGTACTACTGGTGACAGGGATCGCGCACATCTGCATGGGCTGTTCCTACTCTTATGGAGCTACTGTGCTTCCCTGTGGAGTCCAAAATCTCCCTCCTTTCCTTCCCCATTTTTCACATCCCCTCTTTTTCTGTTCGTCATTTACCATTTGTCTCTTAGGGGGGAATTCAATTGGCCGCGTTACTGTTAAAAGTAAAGTAAAAAATATAGTGCTATGGATTGTTTCAGAGAGGGGGCCCCATGCCAGTATCTTGCTTAGGGCCCCATGAGGTCTAAATCCAGCTCTGGGCTGGTCCTCTGCAGGAGATAACTCTTATTAGATAACAGTGAGGTGAAATTTTCAGAGCACGAGTCCCAAGTGGATAATCACTACAGGGGAGGCCTTGATGCTGTGGAGTGTGGCAAGGGGTCGCAGGCAAGCACAATGTTATTGCTGTCATGGAAAGCAGGTCATTCTTATCCCAAAATAGCGGCTTCAGCTCCAGATGTCAGGGGGGAATGAGGACATGGTGCAGATCCGACCGACTGGTGGAATAAGGAGGCAGCCCCAGGTGCAGAGATAAGGAAGGTTAGTGAGGAGGCTGTTTGCAGCGAGTGTGACCGAGGGGGGGAACCCCGTGCAACAGAGGCACCACCTCCAATGGGAGCACCCTGGGATCTCTGGTATTAAGGGTCTCCCAGAGCTTGCAGCATAGTCGGATGCCAGGAGTGATGCTCAGTAAAGGTCCAAGAGGAGATTTGGGCAGAGGGTATTAGAATATCATCCGTATTGTGAGGAGCTTTCTGCTACCATGTCTTTCCTTGATGGCGTCCAAACTATGACCCTGGAATAATTTTAATAGGATTATTACCTGCTCCTGCCCCACTGCCTTATATAACCGCCCAAAACATTGTACATCGCTGGTCATTAATTGTTCTTGTCTTGATCCTGTGTTTTGGACTGTCTGCTTCCAGTATTAGTTCTTGTAGTTCCTTGGCTCTACCAGCTACCACCATTCCTACATTCTCCCAGCATCAGTTCCCTGTTATTGCCTGTGTCTTACATCATCCATATTGTAAGAATCTTTTGTTCCTGCAATTACAAGTAACCAGTTTATTTTTATCCAGCCACACCTGCATTGTTTTTTTTATTTTCTGCATCACCTGGACACAGTTTTGTTCATTCTCTTCTTAATTTGGATTCTTTATTGTTTTGCATTATACTTTCTGCAATTTCAAAGCTCCATGATTATTTTGCTACTAGTGTTTGTCCTGCAATTAACTATTACACTCCTCATCAACTACTGACTCATTTTGCGATCATTGTAACCACCGAGGTAGTCAGACTCATAACAGATGACTAGCCCATACTAAAGGAGTTTGCTAGAGACGGTTTAATTTTTTTCTTGGCTCTACCATTGTTTATACAGACTCCATATTTTTCTACTGAAACCATAACTGTGTCCATGCAGCCACAATCATTTCTACAGGCATTACAGTTGGAAATAATTTTGTTCACAACCCATTCATCTACAGCTTTTACGACTACTGCTACTGTTTGAAGCCAGTCCTGGTAATAATTCCAGTCATAATCAAATTCCAGCCAATGTCAGTACTTCACAATTTGCATACAAGTACCACACTAAAGCCCAGACTACAGCGACACCTAGATTTGTAGGTGGTCCTTGCCCCCACCTAAGGTAGAACATAATCGCAGAAGGACTAATTTTCTATGTTTCTACTGTGCCATGAGCTGCAGCAATGTCCTAACAAAAAGACCTTTCTGGTTTCCCAGAAGCTATAGTTCTCAGAAATCCAGCATACTCCAGAGATAGTTCTGCCCTTCCAGCCTGGTCGAGAGAGGGTGCTGCCTCTCCAGCCTGGTCGAGAGAGGGTGCTGCCCCTCCAGCCTGGTGGAGAGAGGGTGCTGCCCCTCCAGCCTGGTCGAGAGAGGGTGCTGCAACCCAGCTTGATCCAGAGAGGGTGCTGTCCCTTCAGCCTGAGCCAGGGGTGCCTCTGGCACTGTCCAGCCAGTGGTGCCTCAAAGCGCTGTCCAGCCAGGGGTGCCTCACATTGCTACTTGGTCAGGGCCTTCTGCAAAGTGTGCCCATCTCAGGCCTTCTGATACATCTGCCCAACCCGAGCTCTTTGAGATGTGTGCCCAGTCCGAGCCCCTAGAGAAGGGGTTGGCAACCTTTTTCTAAAATCTAGTCAAGCCCAGGTGCACCAGTTGGGTGTGTATATGTCATGGGGACCCCCTTATAGTTGAGCATGGTAAAAAAAAAAAAGAAAAAGTGTTGCAAAATGGCGAGTGGTCGCACAATTGGGGGCACGTCTAGCAGATAAAAAGCACTAGGCCACCCTCTTACAGAAAAATGCATTACTCACACATGCCCCCTCTCTGCCCCGCAGCTATAGTCACACATGTCCCTTCTCCATCACCTTTAGTCACAAATGCCCCCTCTCCAGCACACCTTCTTACCTTATTCTCCACTGCACAGCACACAGGACGGGAAGATATCCATAAGCCCGCCTGCCCTGAATACCATGTGACTGCTGCAGCCACATGACCTGGCATCTGAAGGGGATTAAGCCACTACCAATCCTCCCTGCACTTGTGGGTGTGAGTGACACCAACGAGCAAAAAGAAAAGAACAAAAGTATTTTTAAAATAATTTCCAATGGGCCCCCAAGGCAGGTTCGGGCCTGGGTAATTTGTAGTCGTCCCCCCTCAAGGCAGCCCTATATATATTATAAAGACTGTGCCCTTATATTAAGGTTACATCTATAAAACGTCATTTTCCCATAGGGAATTTGTGAGAGGGGGGGCATGGTGTTTCAGGGTCTACATTTTAAAAAGTATTAAAGCTATTAAACTGAAATTTGGTGTACAGGGCGTTTAAAGATACGCAGTAAGTTTTGTTAGAAAGCTATTAGGGCTGAGGAGTGCCTTTGAGGGTTCACAAGTTTGAGAAAGTTACAGTTTTTTTACAATTTGGTAAAACATGCCCCATTTTAAAGATAGGGGATTTCATAAAATGTCATAACGTTGCGCATGTCTGATAGAGTCTTGTGCCGGGTGTACTGAAAATGGCTTCACTTGAGAGCACAAACATGGCTGACTGACCTCTCGCTAAGAAAAAAATTTCTGTGAGCAGGAGTAAAATTAGCCACATTTGGGGGGTAGAGGGATGATGGCTGGGGTTTTGGGACTGAGGGGGGGGGGACACACTAGCATTTTTAGCCCTGGCACCGCTCTTATTTCATAGTTTAATCCCTCGGAGCGGTGCCAGAGCGGCTGTGTAAGAGCCCGTTTTAAACCTCCCGCCCCTCAGTGACGTCAGTTAATTTATTCAGTGCACTTAGCTGAGTCCGGGCGGGAGATTTAAAAGTGCTTTGTGCTGCGCTGATCCTACAGAACAGAGATCAGTGCCGGGGATAGGAATCGGGATGTTGCCTTATGAAGCATATATGGTACTGGGTACAGAAGTATAAGAAAGTACGGGCAGTTGGTTCCTGTGTCGCCATTTTCATATCACTGAGAATTGTGTTCTCCAGGGCCCCTCTCTGATCCTAAGATAAGAGAAGTCTATGGAATTTTATGCTCTATAGACTCCGGCAGACATTAGTCTTCATTTGCAACCATCCCCGGACAATATAGCTGTTTATATTAATAAACTCACACTCTAACAGACCTTTAATAACAGAATACTGCGGTTCAGTAAATGGTCCCTCTGCTGGGAGTGATTCCCAGGAGCAGATCTAACAGGAGGACACCCAGCTGATATTCCTGCAGTCCCCGATCAATCGCATCTGAGTGACCAGCGATTCGGGTACATATCAGGATCAGCTGCTCTCTGAGACTGTCACAGTTATAACGGCAGCGCCAGTTCTTGTGTATAACGTAAGTGATCAGCCTATTTCTGAGCTGGCAGCCATCCTCCAGACTCTCGTACTCTTCCCCAGTGTCCTGGTTGGGTACAGAGACTTAGGGGCACATTTATCAAAACTCGCAGAATATGAAAAATAGTTTTCAATCCTTATCGCATTGATAAGGATTGAACTATTTCTCATATGACAGTTTCAGTGCTGTCAGCTCTGCTCCGAAGAGCAGAGCTGGACAGCGCATGTGTGGAGGGATCACATGATCCCTCCCTGTCACTCACCGCTCTCTCTCTGCAACTATAGTTGCAGAGCGAGAGCAGAGATGTCTGTGCGCATGCCCGAGGGTTTCACTCGGCGCATGCGCACTGGAGTCGGAAGAGGAGCCCCGTTCATTGCATGCTGCTTCAGAACCGAAGAGGTAGTGATAAGTATGATTTTCACTTCACAGGAACAGCAGTTGTTCGGAACTGCTGTTCCTGTGTTGCTTTTTTAATAAATATGAGAAATAGTTCATCCTTATCAATGCAATAAGGATTGAAAACTATTTTTCATATTCTGCGAGTTTTGATAAATGTGCCCCTTAATGAGCTACTAATTATAGTCCACAAACAGATCTGTATAGATGAAATATACATATATAAATATACACTGACACCTACTCATACCGATGCTTCCCGCTTACACTACACAATATGACTGACGTGCCGATGCATGAGAAATTTTTATGTTGTTCTCTGGTAACAATAAAAGCGAAAATCAAACTAATTTCACAAATTTTTCAACTATATATATATCTATAAGTTAATGTATTTATTAAAGTGCAGTAGGTGTATTGTAGGTTTAATTTACCAAAACTTTGGATTTGCATGCGACAGTAGTGAATAAAGGGATTAGTTGCGAGTTCGGAGTGAGTACAAGATGTTTTTTGGTTGTTGCAAACTTAATTAGTTTCAGTGAAACTGTATCATAAATCATTATATTATCAATTCTGTGGTTATGATGGCTGGAAATGCTGAGTGCTGTAATCCGAGCCAGTTATTGCTCTGTGCCATCCTGCCTCAAGTGAATAACATTGTGTGAATCGCTGGCTTTCAGGCACAGCTGACACTACAAACAGGCTAGCACTGGCATAGTACTGACTTTATGACTAATGGCAACTTTAACCAAGTTAAATCTCACTGAGTGAGGAGCCGGTTAAAAGCTTATCCCTGGGGACGAGATGATGCCTGTTCCAGTAATAGCGGGTACCAGTCCCCTGGGGGAGTGCTCAGTAATCCTATTTAACAATGAATGTAATTAACTTTTCAAACATGTTAATTAATGAAAAGTTTGAGTGCTGGGTAACATCGGGATACATCTCCCCCGTGTGTCTCTGCTAGGTACCAGTCCCCTGTATATTGGTAACATCGGGATACATCATACACCTCTTCTTCATCCTCTTCCTCTTCTCACAAATCTAACAGCAAAAAGGGACCCTTGCCTGATAGGAGGTGAGTGCAATGCTCTGCAGACCCGATTGTTATTCCCCAAACCCCTTGTAACAGTGTATAATTGCACTGCTCTGTATAATAGAGTATACGTATAACACTGAGTGACAGCGCCTCCGTCGATTACAGACGAGTTGAACTGCCCGTGGTCTCACAGAGAGGAGAGTGACCAAAGCAGAATTTGTGTCCCAGATCTCTGGTCAAGAAAGATCCTGCCAATAGTATGCTCTTACTCTCACTCTACTTCACACCTAATAAACTCCTCTTACTTTCCTTTCATGGCACCGCCCTCCAATTGCGGGGATCGAATCCACTGCAAACGTCCCACAAGAGCATTTCAATTGGCCCAACATACCCCCCCTTCCTCAAAAAAGCATCAGGCAGAATGAGAAAAGAATTAGAAGTTCATGAAATAGCGTTGGCTGTGGGGTTTAATGGTTACTTAGGGAGAGAAAACATTATTGCAAATAATCAGTAGGCACCCATATAAAGAAGATTAACTCCCTTTCTCCCGGCACCATTATTGTGTATATTTCCTCTGCAGTTTTATAATATAAAAACATCTACCTATTTACTCACAGCTTTGTTAATTCATGGATTACTGTAGCATAGCAATACTCAGAGTTGTACATAAATGATAATCCAGTTATTACTCCTATTAAAATAGCTTTATATATTGATCTATTTAAGATTAGACTGTCAGCTCAGGTAACAGATTACCTATTTCATTGCATTAATTATGTTGTCAACTTAATTAAACAACAGGAATTTCCTGTCAAACCAATTTAACAACAATAATCATTACTGCATAGTATCAACACAATTTCTGTGCATCAAAGCAACACAACAGAGAAGTTCATTAGTAACTCAGTGCAGCAGAGGGACCTGCTCCACTTACACGAGTAATGGTTAATTTATTACAATGGTCAGGGCTGTTGCGGAACATTGAATTGAAAATCACCAGGCAATCCTTCAGCAGAAGTCAGAGCATTTAATAAGGCAGACAAGTTATGTTTTGCTAGTTGCCAGGTTCGGCAGGATCAAACAGAGAAGCTACCTCTGGGAGAATGTGCTCACTTAACTCGACTCAAGCACACTGTCCTGGACCCTTTCTCACAGTCCGCGCTTTTCAGCCCTTTAACCCATGCAGGACCGGAACCTTCCGCAATCAACGGTGTATTTATCTGGAATTCTTAACTAATATAGCATTTAATTTCAGCCCGTCCACAACAATAACTTGCCTGTATGTTTCCCTTTTTAACAATACATACTTTTCTTATCTATCTAATTATGAAAGCAAAGCACCCTCAACCTCCTGCACAAGTTAGTTTTCAAATCTTAAAATATTGTACACTGCGTGGACCCTACACACCCTTATTAATTAAATATTTGTTAGCTGCAATCTTACACTCGCAACTTTATCATAATATCATTATGTAGAATGATTAGAATATGTATTTATGTATCTTAAGGCGGAAAGACAGAAACACATGTAGATATAGTTCAAGGAGAAGTATAGTAGGTATATGTACTCTGCTACCATATTAGCACTATTGCACCATATTAAAGCCTTTTAAGCCTTTGAAGTTTTACTGTACTATACATATTATAAAAATAAAATAATACATTTCCAAAATACTCACCAATGAAGTTTTCAATCCACAAATGACTGTAAATCAATTCCAAAATAAATTTGTATCCAACAGTCCATGCTTGCCTCTGTCCCAAACATATTTGTACTTCCAAAAGTCCATGCTTGTAATCTGTTAATTTCTTCGTCCCGGGGGGACCCATTGTTGATTGAAGTCTTCAGTTCTTCACCCAGGGGGAGGTCCATATTTGTACATCCCACGAATCTTCTGTCTTGATTGCAGAAAAATAAAAAAATTGGAGGAGCCGCCACAATACGCAAAGAGTAACTCATTGCGATAGTACGAAAATCTAGAAATAGAACTATCGCAATGAGTTTAGTTGGATGGGGAATTAAACCCACAACTCTGTTACCAGAACTGTGCATATATCAGTTGAGCCACAGCTCCTGATGTCAGTCTATGGGCAAATGTCTCTTATATTGAAAACTATATATCAGAAATGAAAAAAATATATATATATGGGGAAAGAAAAAAAATTCCCCAAATATATATATTTTTTTTCTACGGAGATTTAAAAAAAAAAAAAAAAAAGAAGCGTGGGGTCCCCCCTCTATTCACTATTAACTCTAGTGCTGCCAGCCCACTGCTGGTTGCATGAAAATCGGGAAAACATTTGCGTGGGGTTCCCCCGATTATCACTTAACCAGCACTAGGCAAACCAGCCGGGGTTGGAGGCACTATAGCAGGGGCGGACACGCAGCAGGGGTTCCTCTGCTATAATGACTAACCAACCCCAGGCTGTTCAGCGCTGGGCTGGATTCACTAGGGAGTGGGGTCCACCGAAAAAAATGAGCGGGCCCCCCTCCCTAGGGACACCTAGCCCAGTGCTGATAGCACTAGGGCTCTTCCTACCCCTGTGGGCTGTGGGTAGTAGAGTAATAATGGCGAAAAATAGAGATAAAAACAAACAGACGTCATTTTTTTTTGTGGAACTACAAGTCCCAGTCAGCCAGGTTGCCCAAAATAGTGTGGGCATGCTGCTGCTTGTATAACTACAAGCACCAGCATACCCACGGCAGCCAGGGCATGTTGGCACTTGGAGAATCACAAGTGCCAACATGCCCTGACACCCACGGCTGGCTGGGACCTCTAGTTCCACAAAACAAAATGTTTACAAAACCACCACACCCTCATTACAACCACTAGGATTTATTAAAAATAATAAACCCACAATAAATACAGTAAACATCCTCATTGATACCACATATATTTATTAAAAATAATAAATTCCCTAATACTCACAAATGAAGTTTTCCTCTGTTGTCAAGCAGCTTTCAATCCAAGAATGGCTGTAAACCAAGTCCAAAATAAATTTGTAATTCCAAATGTCCTGGCTTACCCCTGTCCCAAAGTAATTTATACTTCCAAAAGTCCATGCTTATAACTGAACGTCCAAAACAAATTTGTAATTCCAAAAGTCCTGGCTTTCCCAGTCCCAAAGTTATTTATACTTCCAAATGTCCTGGCTTGTAATCTGTTCATTTCTTTGTTCATGGAGGACCCATTGTTAATTGAAGTCTTCAATTCTTCGCCCAGGGGTGGGGGTGGAGTGGGCATATTTGTAATTCCCACGATTGTTTGCTACTATAGTCTCTCTGTACTGTGAAATGGTCAGAGTATGACTATGTTTTGTGCAGGGGTCAGAGGATGGCTCTATGTATTGTGCAGGAGTCAGAGGATAGCTCTATGTATTGTGCAGGATCAGATGATGGTTCTATGTATTGTGCAGGGTCAGAGGATGGCTCTATGTATTGTGCAGGTTCAGATGATGGCTCTATATATTGTGCAAGTGTCAGAGGAAGGCTCGATGTAATGTGGAGTGGTCAGAGGATAGCTCTATGTAATGTGCAGGGGTCAGAGGAAGGCTCTCTGTTGTGCAGGGGTCAGAGATTGGCTCTATGTGTTGTGCAGGGGTCAGAGGATGGCTCTGTGTTGTGCAGGGGTCGGAAGATGGCTCTATGTATTGTGCAAATGTCAGAGGAAGGCTTTATGTAAAGTGGAGGGGTCAGAGGATGGCTCTCTGTATTGTGCAGGGGTCAGAGGATGGCTCTCTGTTGTGCAGGGGACAGAGGATGGCTCTCTGTTGTGCAGGGGTCAGAGGATGGCTCTATGTAATGTGCAGGGGTCAGAAAAAGGCTTTATGTATTGTGAAGGGGTTAGAGGATAGATCTCTGTGTTGGGCAGGGGTCAGAGGAAGGCTCTATGTAATGTGGAGGGGTTAGAGAATAGCTCTATGTATATGTGCAGGGGTCAGAGGATGACCTCTGTGTTGTACAGGGTAAGAGGATGGCTCTCTGTGTTGTGCAGGGGTCAGAGGATGGCTCTCTGTGTTGTGCAGGGGACAGAGGATGGCTCTCTGTGTTGTGAAGGGGTCAGAGGATGGCTCTCTGTGTTGTGAAGGGGTCAGAGGATGGCTCTCTGTGTTGTGAAGGGGTCAGAGGATGGCTCTCTGTGTTGTGCAAGGGTCAGAGGATGGCTCTCTGTGTTGTGCAGGGGTCAGAGGATGGCTCTGTGTTGTGCAGGGGTCAGAGGATGGCTCTCTGTGTTGTGCAGGGGTCAGAGGATGGCTCTCTGTGTTGTGCAGGGGTCAGAGGATGGCTCTCTGTGTTGTGCAGGGGTCAGAAGATGGCTCTCTGTGTTGTGCAGGGGTCAGAGGATGGCTCTCTGTGTTGTGCAGGGGTCAGAGGATGGCTCTCTGTGTTGTGCAGGGGTCAGAGGATGGCTCTCTGTGTTGTGCAGCGGTCAGAGGATGGCTCTCTGTGTTGTGCAGGGGTCAGAGGAAGGCTCTCTGTGTTGTGCAGGGGTCAGAGGGTGGCTCTCTGTGTTGTGCAGGGGTAAGAGGATGGCTCTCTGTGTTGTGAAGGGGGTCAGAGGATGGCTCTCTGTGTTGTGCAAGGGTCAGAGGATGGCTCTCTGTTTTGTGCAGGGGTCAGAGGATGGTTCTCTGTGTTGTGCAGGGGTCAGAGGATGGCTCTCTGTGTTGTGCAGGGGTCAGAGGATGGCTCTCTGTGTTGTGCAGAGGTCAGAGGATTGCTCTCTGTGTTGTGCAGGGGTCAGAATATGGCTCTCTGTGTTGTGCAGGGGAAAGATGATGGCTCTATGTATTGTGCAGGGGTAAGAGGATGGCTCTATGCATTGTGCAGGGGTGAGAGGATGGCTTTATGCGTTGTGCAGGGGTCAGAGGATGGCTCTCTGTGTTGTGCAGTGGTCAGAGGATGGCTCTCTGTGTTGTGCAGGGGTCAGAGGATGGCTCTCTGTGTTGTGCAGGGGTCAGAGGAAGGCTCTATGTAATGTGCAAGTGTCAGAGGAAGGCTCTATGTAAAGTGCAGGGGTCAGAGGATGGCTCTCTATATTGTGCAGGGGTCAGAGGATGGCTCTCTGTGATGTGCAGGGGTCAGAAGATGGCTCTCTGTGTTGTGCAGGGGTCAATGGATGGCTCTTTGTATTGTGCAGAGGTCAGTGGGTGGCTCTTTGTATTGTGCAGGGATCAGTGGATGGCTCTCTGTGTTGTGCAGGGGTCAGAGGATGGCTCTCGGTGTTGTGCAGGGGTCAGAGGATGGCTCTCTGTGTTGTGCAGGGGTCAGAGGATGGCTCTCTGTGTTGTGTAGGGGTCAGAGGATGGCTCTCTGTGTTGTGCAGGTGTCAGAGGATGGCTCTCTGTGATGTGCAGGGGTCAGAGGATGGCTCTCTGTGTTGTGCAGGGGTCAATGGATGGCTCTTTGTATTGTGCAGGGGTCAGTGGGTGGCTCTTTGTGTTGTGCAGGGATCAGTGGGTGGCTCTCTGTGTTGTGCAGGGGTCAGAGGATGGCCCTCTGTGTTGTGCAGGAGTCAGAGGATGGCTCTCTGTGTTGTGCAGGGGTCAGAGGATGGCTCTCTGTGTTGTGTAGGGGTCAGAGGATGGCTCTCTGTGTTGTGCAGGGGTCAGAGGATGGCTCTCTGTGTTGTGCAGGGGTCAGAGGATGGCTCTCTGTGTTGTGCAGGGGTCAGAGGATGGCTCTCTGTGTTGTGCAGGGGTCAGAGGATGGCTCTCTGTGTTGTGCAGGGGTCAGAGGATGGCTCTCTGTGTTGTGCAGGGGTCAGAGGATGGCTCTCTGTGTTGTGCAGGGGTCAGAGGATGGCTCTCTGTGTTGTGCAGGGGTCAGAGGATGGCTCTCTGTGTTGTACAGGGGTCAGAGGATGGCTCTCTGTGTTGTGCAGGGGTCAGAGGATGGCTCTATGTATTGTGCAGGGGTCAGAGGATGGCTCTATGTATTGTGCAGGGGTCAGAGGATGGCTCTGTGTTGTACAGGGTCAATGGCTGGCTCTTTGTATTGTGCAGGCTTCAGAGGATGGCTCTCTGTGTTGTGCAGGGGTCAGAGGAAGGCTCTATGTAGTGTGCAAGTGTCAGAGGAAGGCTCTATGTAAAGTGCAGGGGTCAGAGGATGGCTCTCTGTATTGTGCAGGGGTCAGAGGATGGCTCTCTGTGATGTGCAGGAGTCAGAGGATGGCTCTCTGTGTTGTGCAGGGGTCAATGGATGGCTCTTTGTATTGTGCAGGGGTCAGTGGATGGCTCTTTGTATTGTGCAGGGATCAGTGGATGGCTCTCTGTGTTGTGCAGGGGTCAGAGGATGGCTCTCTGTGTTGTGCAGGGGTCAGAGGATGGCTCTCTGTGTTGTGCAGGGGTCAGAGGATGGCTCTCTGTGTTGTGCAGGGGTCAGAGGATGGCTCTCTGTGTTGTGCAGGGGTCAGAGGATGGCTCTCTGTGTTGTGCAGGGGTCAGAGGATGGCTCTCTGTGTTGTGCAGGGGTCAGAGGATGGCTCTCTGTGTTGTGCAGGGGTCAGAGGATGGCTCTCTGTGTTGTGCAGGGGTCAGAGGATGGCTCTCTGTGTTGTGCAGGGGTCAGAGGATGGCTCTCTGTGTTGTGCAGGGGTCAGAGGATGGCTCTCTGTGTTGTGCAGGGGTCAGAGGATGGCTCTCTGTGTTGTGCAGGGGTCAGAGGATGGCTCTCTGTGTTGTGCAGGGGTCAGAGGATGTCTCTCTGTGTTGTGCAGGGGTCAGAGGATGGCTCTCTGTGTTGTGCAGGGGTCAGAGGATGTCTCTCTGTGTTGTGCAAGGGTCAGAGGATGGCTCTATGTATTGTGCAGGGGTCAGAGGATGGCTCTATGTATTGTGCAGGGGTCAGAGGATGGCTCTGTGTTGTACAGGGTCAATGGCTGGCTCTTTGTATTGTGCAGGCTTCAGAGGATGGCTCTCTGTGTTGTGCAGGGGTCAGAGGAAGGCTCTATGTAGTGTGCAAGTGTCAGAGGAAGGCTCTATGTAAAGTGCAGGGGTCAGAGGATGGCTCTCTGTATTGTGCAGGGGTCAGAGGATGGATCTCTGTGATGTGCAGGAGTCAGAGGATGGCTCTCTGTGTTGTGCAGGGGTCAATGGATGGCTCTTTGTATTGTGCAGGGGTCAGTGGATGGCTCTTTGTATTGTGCAGGGATCAGTGGATGGCTCTCTGTGTTGTGCAGGGGTCAGAGGATGGCTCTCTGTGTTGTGCAGGGGTCAGAGGATGGCTCTCTGTGTTGTGCAGGGGTCAGAGGATGGCTCTCTGTGTTGTGCAGGGGTCAGAGGATGGCTCTCTGTGTTGTGCAGGGGTCAGAGGATGGCTCTCTGTGTTGTACAGGGGTCAGAGGATGGCTCTCTCTGTTGTGCAGGGGTCAGAGGATGGCTCTCTGTGTTGTGCAGGGGTCAGAGGATGGCTCTCTGTTTTGTGCAGGGGTCAGAGGATGGCTCTCTGTGTTGTGCAGGGGTCAGAGGATGGCTCTCTGTGTTGTGCAAGGGTCAGAGGATGGCTCTATGTATTGTGCAGGGGTCAAAGGATGGCTCTATGTATTGTGCAGGGGTCAGAGGATGGCTTTGTGTTGTACAGGGTCAATGGCTGGCTCTTTGTATTGTGCAGGCGTCAGGGGATGGCTCTCTGTGTTGTGCAGGCGTCAGTGGATGGCTCTCTGTGCTGTGCAGTGGTCAGAAGAAGGCTTTATGTGTTGTGCAGGGTTCAGAGGATGGCTCTATGTAATCTGCAGGGGTCAGAGGAAGGCTCTATGTAATGTGGAGGGGTCAGAGGATAGCTCTATGTATTGTGCAGGGGTCAGAGAATGACCTCTGTGTTGTGCAGGGTCAGAGGATGGCTCTCTGTTTTGTGCAAGGGTCAGAGGATGGCTCTCTGTTTTGTGCAAGGGTCAGAGGATAGCTCTATGTAATGTGCAGGGGTCAGAAGAAGGCTTTGTGTATTGTGTAGGGGTTAAAGGATAGGTCTCTGTGGTGTGCAGGGGTCAGAGGAAGGCTCTATGTAATGTGGAGGGGTTAGAGAATCGCTCTATGTATTGTGCAGGGGTCAGAGGATGACCTCTGTGTTGTACATGGTTAGAGGATGGCTGTCTGTGTTGTGCAGGGGTCAGAGGATGGCTCTGTGTTGTGCAGGGGTCAGAGGATGGCTCTATGTATTGTGCATGGCTCAGAGGATGGCTTTGTGTTGTACAGGGTCAATGGATGGCTCTTTGTGCTGTGCAGGCGTCAGTGGATGGCTCTATGTAATGTGCAGGGGTCAGAAGAAGGCTTTATGTATTGTGTAGGGGTCAGAGGATAGCTCTCTGTGTTGTGCAGGGGTCAGAGGAAGGCTCTATATAATGAGGAGGGGTTAGAGAATAGCTCTATGTATTGTGCAGGGGTCAGAGGATGACCTCTGTGTTGTGCAGGGGTCAGAGGATGGCTCTCTGTGTTGTGCAGGGGTCAGAGGATGGCGCTGTGTTGTGCAGGGGTCGGAAGATGGCTCTATGCATTGTGCAAATGTCAGAGGAAGGCTTTATGTAAAGTGGAGGGGTCAGAGCATGGCTCTCTGTATTGTGCAGGGGACAGAGGATGGCTCTCTGTTGTGCAGGGGTCAGAGGATGGCTCTATGTAATGTGCAGGGGTCAGAAAAATGCTTTATGTATTGTGTAGGGGTTAGAGGATAGCTCTCTGTGTTGGGCAGGGGTCAGAGGAAGGCTCTATGTAATGTGGAGGGGTTAGAGAATAGCTCTATGTATATGTGCAGGGGTCAGAGGATGACCTCTGTGTTGTACAGGGTAAGAGGATGGCTCTCTGTGTTGTGCAGGGGTCAGAGGATGGCTCTCTGTGTTGTGCAGGGGACAGAGGATGGCTCTCTGTGTTGTGAAGGGGTCAGAGGATGGCTCTCTTTGTTGTGAAGGGGTCAGAGGATGGCTCTCTGTGTTGTGAAGGGGTCAGAGGATGGCTCTCTGTGTTGTGCAAGGGTCAGAGGATGGCTCTCTGTGTTGTGCAGGGGTCAGAGGATGGCTCTGTGTTGTGCAGGGGTCAGAGGATGGCTCTCTGTGTTGTGCAGGGGTCAGAGGATGGCTCTCTGTGTTGTGCAGGGGTCAGAGGATGGCTCTCTGTGTTGTGCAGGGGTCAGAAGATGGCTCTCTGTGTTGTGCAGGGGTCAGAGGATGGCTCTCTGTGTTGTGTAGGGGTCAGAGGATGGCTCTCTGTGTTGTGCAGGGGTCAGAGGATGGCTCTCTGTGTTGTGCAGCGGTCAGAGGATGGCTCTCTGTGTTGTGCAGGGGTCAGAGGAAGGCTCTCTGTGTTGTGCAGGGGTCAGAGGATGGCTCTCTGTGTTGTGCAGGGGTAAGAGGATGGCTCTCTGTGTTGTGAAGGGGTCAGAGGATGGCTCTCTGTGTTGTGCAAGGGTCAGAGGATGGCTCTCTGTTTTGTGCAGGGGTCAGAGGATGGCTCTCTGTGTTGTGCAGGGGTCAGAGGATGGCTCTCTGTGTTGTGCAGGGGTCAGAGGATGGCTCTATGTATTGTGCAGGGTTCAGAGGATGGCTTTGTGTTGTACAGGGTCAATGGCTGGCTCTTTGTATTGTGCAGGCGTCAGGGGATGGCTCTCTGTGTTGTGCAGGCGTCAGTGGATGGCTCTCTGTGCTGTGCAGTGGTCAGAAGAAGGCTTTATGTGTTGTGCAGGTTTCAGAGGATGGCTCTATGTAATCTGCAGGGGTCAGAGGAAGGCTCTATGTAATGTGGAGGGGTCAGAGGATAGCTCTATGTATTGTGCAGGGGTCAGAGAATGACCTCTGTGTTGTGCAGGGTCAGAGGATGGCTCTCTGTTTATTGCAAGGGTCAGAGGATGGCTCTCTGTTGTGCAGGGGTCAGAGATTGGCTCTATGTAATGTGCAGGGGTCAGAAGAAGGCTTTATGTATTGTGTAGGGGTTAAAGGATAGCTCTCTGTGGTGTGCAGGGGTCAGAGGAAGGCTCTATGTAATGTGGAGGGGTTAGAGAATCGCTCTATGTATTGTGCAGGGGTCAGAGGATGACCTCTGTGTTGTACATGGTTAGAGGATGGCTGTCTGTGTTGTGCAGGGGTCAGAGGATGGCTCTGTGTTGTGCAGGGGTCAGAGGATGGCTCTATGTATTGTGCATGGCTCAGAGGATGGCTTTGTGTTGTACAGGGTCAATGGATGGCTCTTTGTGCTGTGCAGGCGTCAGTGGATGGCTCTATGTAATGTGCAGGGGTCAGAAGAAGGCTTTATGTATTGTGTAGGGGTCAGAGGATAGCTCTCTGTGTTGTGCAGGGGTCAGAGGAAGGCTCTATATAATGAGGAGGGGTTAGAGAATAGCTCTATGTATTGTGCAGGGGTCAGAGGATGACCTCTGTGTTGTGCAGGGGTCAGAGGATGGCTCTCTGTGTTGTGCAGGGGTCAGAGGATGGCGCTGTGTTGTGCAGGGGTCGGAAGATGGCTCTATGCATTGTGCAAATGTCAGAGGAAGGCTTTATGTAAAGTGGAGGGGTCAGAGCATGGCTCTCTGTATTGTGCAGGGGACAGAGGATGGCTCTCTGTTGTGCAGGGGTCAGAGGATGGCTCTATGTAATGTGCAGGGGTCAGAAAAATGCTTTATGTATTGTGGAGGGGTTAGAGAATAGCTCTATGTATATGTGCAGGGGTCAGAGGATGACCTCTGTGTTGTACAGGGTAAGAGGATGGCTCTCTGTGTTGTGCAGGGGTCAGAGGATGGCTCTCTGTGTTGTGCAGGGGACAGAGGATGGCTCTCTGTGTTGTGAAGGGGTCAGAGGATGGCTCTCTTTGTTGTGAAGGGGTCAGAGGATGGTTCTCTGTGTTGTGAAGGGGTCAGAGGATGGCTCTCTGTGTTGTGCAAGGGTCAGAGGATGGCTCTCTGTGTTGTGCAGGGGTCAGAGGATGGCTCTGTGTTGTGCAGGGGTCAGAGGATGGCTCTCTGTGTTGTGCAGGGGTCAGAGGATGGCTCTCTGTGTTGTGCAGGGGTCAGAGGATGGCTCTCTGTGTTGTGCAGGGGTCAGAAGATGGCTCTCTGTGTTGTGCAGGGGTCAGAGGATGGCTCTCAGTGTTGTGCAGGGGTCAGAGGATGGCTCTCTGTGTTGTGCAGGGGTCAGAGGATGGCTCTCTGTGTTGTGCAGCGGTCAGAGGATGGCTCTCTGTGTTGTGCAGGGGTCAGAGGAAGGCTCTCTGTGTTGTGCAGGGGTCAGAGGATGGCTCTCTGTGTTGTGCAGGGGTAAGAGGATGGCTCTCTGTGTTGTGAAGGGGTCAGAGGATGGCTCTCTGTGTTGTGCAAGGGTCAGAGGATGGCTCTCTGTTTTGTGCAGGGGTCAGAGGATGGCTCTCTGTGTTGTGCAGGGGTGAGAGGATGGCTCTCTGTGTTGTGCAGGGGTCAGAGGATGGCTCTCTGTGTTGTGCAGGGGTCAGAGGATGGCTCTCTGTGTTGTAGAGGGGTCAGAGGATGGCTCTCTGTGTTGTGCAGGGGTCAGAGGATGGCTCTCTGTGTTGTGCAGGGGTCAGAGGATGGCTCTCTGTGTTGTGCAGGGATCAGTCGATGTCTATCTGTGTTGTGCAGGGGTCAGAGGATGGCTCTCTGTGTTGTGCAGGGGTCAGAGGATGGCTCTGTGTAGTGTGCAAGTGTCAGAGGAAGGCTCTATGTAAAGTGCAGGGGTCAGAGGATGGCTCTCTGTATTGTGCAGGGGTCAGAGGATGGCTCTCTGTGATGTGCAGGAGTCAGAGGATGGCTCTCTGTGTTGTGCAGGGGTCAATGGATGGCTCTTTGTATTGTGCAGGGGACAGTGGATGGCTCTTTGTATTGTGCAGGGATCAGTGGATGGCTCTCTGTGTTGTGCAGGGGTCAGAGGATGGCTCTCTGTGTTGTGCAGGGGTCAGAGGATGGCTCTCTGTGTTGTGCAGGCGTCAGTGGATGGCTCTCTGTGCTGTGCAGTGGTCAGAAGAAGGCTTTATGTGTTGTGCAGGGTTCAGAGGATGGCTCTATGTAATCTGCAGGAGTCAGAGGAAGGCTCTATGTAATGTGGAGGGGTCAGAGGATAGCTCTATGTATTGTGCAGGGGTCAGAGAATGACCTCTGTGTTGTGCAGGGTCAGAGGATGGCTCTCTGTTTTGTGCAAGGGTCAGAGGATGGCTCTCTGTTGTGCAGGGGTCAGAGATTGGCTCTATGTAATGTGCAGGGGTCAGAAGAAGGCTTTATGTATTGTGTAGGGGTTAAAGGATAGGTCTCTGTGGTGTGCAGGGGTCAGAGGAAGGCTCTATGTAATGTGGAGGGGTTAGAGAATCGCTCTATGTATTGTGCAGGGGTCAGAGGATGACCTCTGTGTTGTACATGGTTAGAGGATGGCTGTCTGTGTTGTGCAGGGGTCAGAGGATGGCTCTGTGTTGTGCAGGGGTCAGAGGATGGCTCTATGTATTGTGCATGGCTCAGAGGATGGCTTTGTGTTGTACAGGGTCAATGGATGGCTCTTTGTGCTGTGCAGGCGTCAGTGGATGGCTCTATGTAATGTGCAGGGGTCAGAAGAAGGCTTTATGTATTGTGTAGGGGTCAGAGGATAGCTCTCTGTGTTGTGCAGGGGTCAGAGGAAGGCTCTATATAATGAGGAGGGGTTAGAGAATAGCTCTATGTATTGTGCAGGGGTCAGAGGATGACCTCTGTGTTGTGCAGGGGTCAGAGGATGGCTCTCTGTGTTGTGCAGGGGTCAGAGGATGGCGCTGTGTTGTGCAGGGGTCGGAAGATGGCTCTATGCATTGTGCAAATGTCAGAGGAAGGCTTTATGTAAAGTGGAGGGGTCAGAGGATAGCTCTCTGTGTTGTGAAGGGGTCAGAGGATGGCTCTCTGTGTTGTGCAAGGGTCAGAGGATGGCTCTCTGTGTTGTGCAGGGGTCAGAGGATGGCTCTGTGTTGTGCAGGGGTCAGAGGATGGCTCTCTGTGTTGTGCAGGGGTCAGAGGATGGCTCTCTGTGTTGTGCAGGGGTCAGAGGATGGCTCTCTGTGTTGTGCAGGGGTCAGAAGATGGCTCTCTGTGTTGTGCAGGGGTCAGAGGATGGCTCTCTGTGTTGTGCAGGGGTCAGAGGATGGCTCTCTGTGTTGTGCAGGGGTCAGAGGATGGCTCTCTGTGTTGTGCAGCGGTCAGAGGATGGCTCTCTGTGTTGTGCAGGGGTCAGAGGAAGGCTCTCTGTGTTGTGCAGTGGACAGAGGATGGCTCTCTGTGTTGTGCAGGGGTAAGAGGATGGCTCTCTGTGTTGTGAAGGGGTCAGAGGATGGCTCTCTGTGTTGTGCAAGGGTCAGAGGATGGCTCTCTGTTTTGTGCAGGGGTCAGAGGATGGCTCTCTGTGTTGTGCAGGGGTCAGAGGATGGCTCTCTGTGTTGTGCAGGGGTCAGAGGATGGCTCTCTGTGTTGTGCAGGGGTCAGAGGATGGCTCTCTGTGTTGTAGAGGGGTCAGAGGATGGCTCTCTGTGTTGTGCAGGGGTCAGAGGATGGCTCTCTGTGTTGTGCAGGGGTCAGAGGATGGCTCTCTGTGTTGTGCAGGGATCAGTCGATGTCTATCTGTGTTGTGCAGGGGTCAGAGGATGGCTCTCTGTGTTGTGCAGGGGTCAGAGGATGGCTCTGTGTAGTGTGCAAGTGTCAGAGGAAGGCTCTATGTAAAGTGCAGGGGTCAGAGGATGGCTCTCTGTATTGTGCAGGGGTCAGAGGATGGCTCTCTGTGATGTGCAGGAGTCAGAGGATGGCTCTCTGTGTTGTGCAGGGGTCAATGGATGGCTCTTTGTATTGTGCAGGGGTCAGTGGATGGCTCTTTGTATTGTGCAGGGATCAGTGGATGGCTCTCTGTGTTGTGCAGGGGTCAGAGGATGGCTCTCTGTGTTGTGCAGGGGTCAGAGGATGGCTCTCTGTGTTGTGCAGGCGTCAGTGGATGGCTCTCTGTGCTGTGCAGTGGTCAGAAGAAGGCTTTATGTGTTGTGCAGGGTTCAGAGGATGGCTCTATGTAATCTGCAGGGGTCAGAGGAAGGCTCTATGTAATGTGGAGGGGTCAGAGGATAGCTCTATGTATTGTGCAGGGGTCAGAGAATGACCTCTGTGTTGTGCAGGGTCAGAGGATGGCTCTCTGTTTTGTGCAAGGGTCAGAGGATGGCTCTCTGTTGTGCAGGGGTCAGAGATTGGCTCTATGTAATGTGCAGGGGTCAGAAGAAGGCTTTATGTATTGTGTAGGGGTTAAAGGATAGGTCTCTGTGGTGTGCAGGGGTCAGAGGAAGGCTCTATGTAATGTGGAGGGGTTAGAGAATCACTCTATGTATTGTGCAGGGGTCAGAGGATGACCTCTGTGTTGTACATGGTTAGAGGATGGCTGTCTGTGTTGTGCAGGGGTCAGAGGATGGCTCTGTGTTGTGCAGGGGTCAGAGGATGGCTCTATGTATTGTGCATGGCTCAGAGGATGGCTTTGTGTTGTACAGGGTCAATGGATGGCTCTTTGTGCTGTGCAGGCGTCAGTGGATGGCTCTATGTAATGTGCAGGGGTCAGAAGAAGGCTTTATGTATTGTGTAGGGGTCAGAGGATAGCTCTCTGTGTTGTGCAGGGGTCAGAGGATGGCTCTCTGTGTTGTGCAGGGGTCAGAGGATGGCGCTGTGTTGTGCAGGGGTCGGAAGATGGCTCTATGCATTGTGCAAATGTCAGAGGAAGGCTTTATGTAAAGTGGAGGGGTCAGAGGATGGCTCTCTGTATTGTGCAGGGGACAGAGGATGGCTCTCTGTTGTGCAGGGGTCAGAGGATGGCTCTATGTAATGTGCAGGGGTCAGAAAAATGCTTTATGTATTGTGTAGGGGTTAGAGGATAGCTCTCTGTGTTGGGCAGGGGTCAGAGGAAGGCTCTATGTAATGTGGAGGGGTTAGAGAATAGCTCTATGTATATGTGCAGGGGTCAGAGGATGACCTCTGTGTTGTACAGGGAAATAGGATGGCTCTCTGTGTTGTGCAGGGGTCAGAGGATGGCTCTCTGTGTTGTGCAGGGGACAGAGGATGGCTCTCTGTGTTGTGAAGGGGTCAGAGGATGGCTCTCTTTGTTGTGAAGGGGTCAGAGGATGGCTCTCTGTGTTGTGAAGGGGTCAGAGGATGGCTCTCTGTGTTGTGCAAGGGTCAGAGGATGGCTCTCTGTGTTGTGCAGGGGTCAGAGGATGGCTCTGTGTTGTGCAGGGGTCAGAGGATGGCTCTCTGTGTTGTGCAGGGGTCAGAGGATGGCTCTCTGTGTTGTGCAGGGGTCAGAAGATGGCTCTCTGTGTTGTGCAGGGGTCAGAGGATGGCTCTCTGTGTTGTGCAGGGGTCAGAGGATGGCTCTCTGTGTTGTGCAGCGGTCAGAGGATGGCTCTCTGTGTTGTGCAGGGGTCAGAGGAAGGCTCTCTGTGTTGTGCAGGGGTCAGAGGATGGCTCTCTGTGTTGTGCAGGGGTAAGAGGATGGCTCTCTGTGTTGTGAAGGGGTCAGAGGATGGCTCTCTGTGTTGTGCAAGGGTCAGAGTATGGCTCTCTGTTTTGTGCAGGGGTCAGAGGATGGCTCTCTGTGTTGTGCAGGGGTTAGAGGATGGCTCTCTGTGTTGTGCAGGGGTCAGAGGATGGCTCTCTGTGTTGTGCAGGGGTCAGAGGATGGCTCTCTGTGTTGTAGAGGGGTCAGAGGATGGCTCTCTGTGTTGTGCAGGGGTCAGAGGATGGCTCTCTGTGTTGTGCAGGGGTCAGAGGATGGCTCTCTGTGTTGTGCAGGGATCAGTCGATGTCTATCTGTGTTGTGCAGGGGTCAGAGGATGGCTCTCTGTGTTGTGCAGGGGTCAGAGGATGGCTCTGTGTAGTGTGCAAGTGTCAGAGGAAGGCTCTATGTAAAGTGCAGGGGTCAGAGGATGGCTCTCTGTATTGTGCAGGGGTCAGAGGATGGCTCTCTGTGATGTGCAGGAGTCAGAGGATGGCTCTCTGTGTTGTGCAGGGGTCAATGGATGGCTCTTTGTATTGTGCAGGGGTCAGTGGATGGCTCTTTGTATTGTGCAGGGTTCAGTGGATGGCTCTCTGTGTTGTGCAGGGGTCAGAGGATGGCTCTCTGTGTTGTGCAGGGGTCAGAGGATGGCTCTCTGTGTTGTGCAGGGGTCAGAGGATGGCTCTCTGTGTTGTGCAGGGGACAGAGGATGGCTCTCTGTGTTGTGAAGGGGTCATAGGATGGCTCTCTTTGTTGTGAAGGGGTCAGAGGATGGCTCTCTGTGTTGTGAAGGGGTCAGAGGATGGCTCTCTGTGTTGTGCAAGGGTCAGAGGATGGCTCTCTGTGTTGTGCAGGGGTCAGAGGATGGCTCTGTGTTGTGCAGGGGTCAGAGGATGGCTCTCTGTGTTGTGCAGGGGTCAGAGGATGGCTCTCTGTGTTGTGCAGGGGTCAGAGGATGGCTCTCTGTGTTGTGCAGGGGTCAGAGGATGGCTCTCTGTGTTGTGCAGGGGTCAGAAGATGGCTCTCTGTGTTGTGCAGGGGTCAGAGGATGGCTCTCTGTGTTATGCAGGGGTCAGAGGATGGCTCTCTGTGTTGTGCAGCGGTCAGAGGATGGCTCTCTGTGTTGTGCAGGGGTCAGAGGAAGGCTCTCTGTGTTGTGCAGGGGTCAGAGGATGGCTCTCTGTGTTGTGCAGGGGTAAGAGGATGGCTCTCTGTGTTGTGAAGGGGTCAGAGGATGGCTCTCTGTGTTGTGCAGGGGTCAGAGGATGGCTCTCTGTTTTGTGCAGGGGTCAGAGGATGGCTCTCTGTGTTGTGCAGGGGTCAGAGGATGGCTCTCTGTTTTGTGCAGGGGTCAGAGGATGGCTCTCTGTGTTGTGCAGGGGTCAGAGGATGGCTCTCTGTGTTGTGCAGGGGTCAGAGGATGGCTCTCTGTGTTGTGCAGGGGTCAGAGGATGGCTCTCTGTGTTGTAGAGGGGTCAGAGGATGGCTCTCTGTGTTGTGCAGGGGTCAGAGGATGGCTCTCTGTGTTGTGCAGGGGTCAGAGGATGGCTCTCTGTGTTGTGCAGGGATCAGTCGATGTCTATCTTTGTTGTGCAGGGGTCAGAGGATGGCTCTCTGTGTTGTGCAGGGGTCAGAGGATGGCTCTGTGTAGTGTGCAAGTGTCAGAGGAAGGCTCAATGTAAAGTGCAGGGGTCAGAGGATGGCTCTCTGTGTTGTGCAGGGGTCAGAGGATGGCTCTCTGTGTTGTGCAGGGGTCAGAGGATGGCTCTCTGTGTTGTGCAGGGGTCAGAGGATGGCTCTCTGTGTTGTGCAGGGGTCAGAGGATGGCTCTCTGTGTTGTGCAGGGGTAAGAGGATGGCTCTCTGTGTTGTACAGGGGTCAGAGGATGGCTCTCTCTGTTGTGCAGGGGTCAGAGGATGGCTCTCTGTGTTGTGCAGGGGTCAGAGGATGGCTCTCTGTGTTGTGCAGGGGTCAGAGGATGTCTCTCTGTGTTGTGCAAGGGTCAGAGGATGGCTCTATGTATTGTGCAGGGGTCAGAGGATGGCTCTATGTATTGTGCAGGGGTCAGAGGATGGCTCTGTGTTGTACAGGGTCAATGGCTGGCTCTTTGTATTGTGCAGGCTTCAGAGGATGGCTCTCTGTGTTGTGCAGGGGTCAGAGGAAGGCTCTATGTAGTGTGCAAGTGTCAGAGGAAGGCTCTATGTAAAGTGCAGGGGTCAGAGGATGGCTCTCTGTATTGTGCAGGGGTCAGAGGATGGATCTCTGTGATGTGCAGGAGTCAGAGGATGGCTCTCTGTGTTGTGCAGGGGTCAATGGATGGCTCTTTGTATTGTGCAGGGGTCAGTGGATGGCTCTTTGTATTGTGCAGGGATCAGTGGATGGCTCTCTGTGTTGTGCAGGGGTCAGAGGATGGCTCTCTGTGTTGTGCAGGGGTCAGAGGATGGCTCTCTGTGTTGTGCAGGGGTCAGAGGATGGCTCTCTGTGTTGTGCAGGGGTCAGAGGATGGCTCTCTGTGTTGTGCAGGGGTCAGAGGATGGCTCTCTGTGTTGTACAGGGGTCAGAGGATGGCTCTTTCTGTTGTGCAGGGGTCAGAGGATGGCTCTCTGTGTTGTGCAGGGGTCAGAGGATGGCTCTCTGTTTTGTGCAGGGGTCAGAGGATGGCTCTCTGTGTTGTGCAGGGGTCAGAGGATGGCTCTCTGTGTTGTGCAAGGGTCAGAGGATGGCTCTATGTATTGTGCAGGGGTCAAAGGATGGCTCTATGTATTGTGCAGGGGTCAGAGGATGGCTTTGTGTTGTACAGGGTCAATGGCTGGCTCTTTGTATTGTGCAGGCGTCAGGGGATGGCTCTCTGTGTTGTGCAGGCGTCAGTGGATGGCTCTCTGTGCTGTGCAGTGGTCAGAAGAAGGCTTTATGTGTTGTGCAGGGTTCAGAGGATGGCTCTATGTAATCTGCAGGGGTCAGAGGAAGGCTCTATGTAATGTGGAGGGGTCAGAGGATAGCTCTATGTATTGTGCAGGGGTCAGAGAATGACCTCTGTGTTGTGCAGGGTCAGAGGATGGCTCTCTGTTTTGTGCAAGGGTCAGAGGATGGCTCTCTGTTTTGTGCAAGGGTCAGAGGATGGCTCTCTGTTGTGCAGGGGTCAGAGATTGGCTCTATGTAATGTGCAGGGGTCAGAAGAAGGCTTTATGTATTGTGTAGGGGTTAAAGGATAGGTCTCTGTGGTGTGCAGGGGTCAGAGGAAGGCTCTATGTAATGTGGAGGGGTTAGAGAATCGCTCTATGTATTGTGCAGGGGTCAGAGGATGACCTCTGTGTTGTACATGGTTAGAGGATGGCTGTCTGTGTTGTGCAGGGGTCAGAGGATGGCTCTGTGTTGTGCAGGGGTCAGAGGATGGCTCTATGTATTGTGCATGGCTCAGAGGATGGCTTTGTGTTGTACAGGGTCAATGGATGGCTCTTTGTGCTGTGCAGGCGTCAGTGGATGGCTCTATGTAATGTGCAGGGGTCAGAAGAAGGCTTTATGTATTGTGTAGGGGTCAGAGGATAGCTCTCTGTGTTGTGCAGGGGTCAGAGGAAGGCTCTATATAATGAGGAGGGGTTAGAGAATAGCTCTATGTATTGTGCAGGGGTAAGAGGATGACCTCTGTGTTGTGCAGGGGTCAGAGGATGGCTCTCTGTGTTGTGCAGGGGTCAGAGGATGGCGCTGTGTTGTGCAGGGGTCGGAAGATGGCTCTATGCATTGTGCAAATGTCAGAGGAAGGCTTTATGTAAAGTGGAGGGGTCAGAGGATGGCTCTCTGTATTGTGCAGGGGACAGAGGATGGCTCTCTGTTGTGCAGGGGTCAGAGGATGGCTCTATGTAATATGCAGGGGTCAGAAAAATGCTTTATGTATTGTGTAGGGGTTAGAGGATAGCTCTCTGTGTTGGGCAGGGGTCAGAGGAAGGCTCTATGTAATGTGGAGGGGTTAGAGAATAGCTCTATGTATATGTGCAGGGGTCAGAGGATGACCTCTGTGTTGTACAGGGTAAGAGGATGGCTCTCTGTGTTGTGCAGGGGTCAGAGGATGGCTCTCTGTGTTGTGCAGGGGACAGAGGATGGCTCTCTGTGTTGTGAAGGGGTCAGAGGATGGCTCTCTTTGTTGTGAAGGGGTCAGAGGATGGCTCTCTGTGTTGTGAAGGGGTCAGAGGATGGCTCTCTGTGTTGTGCAAGGGTCAGAGGATGGCTCTCTGTGTTGTGCAGGGGTCAGAGGATGGCTCTGTGTTGTGCAGGGGTCAGAGGATGGCTCTCTGTGTTGTACAGGGTAAGAGGATGGCTCTCTGTGTTGTGCAGGGGTCAGAGGATGGCTCTCTGTGTTGTGCAGGGGACAGAGGATGGCTCTCTGTGTTGTGAAGGGGTCAGAGGATGGCTCTCTGTGTTGTGCAAGGGTCAGAGGATGGCTCTCTGTGTTGTGCAAGGGTCAGAGGATGGCTCTCTGTGTTGTGTAGGGGTCAGAGGATGGCTCTGTGTTGTGCAGGGGTCAGAGGATGGCTCTCTGTGTTGTGCAGGGGTCAGAGGATGGCTCTCTGTGTTGTGCAGGGGTCAGAGGATGGCTCTCTGTGTTGTGCAGGGGTCAGAGGATGGCTCTCTGTGTTGTGCAGGGGTCAGAGGATGGCTCTCTGTGTTGTGCAGGGGTCAGAGGATGGCTCTCTGTGTTGTGCAGGGGTCAGAGGATGGCTCTCTGTGTTGTGCAGCGGTCAGAGGATGGCTCTCTGTGTTGTGCAGGGGTCAGAGGAAGGCTCTCTGTGTTGTGCAGGGGTCAGAGGATGGCTCTCTGTGTTGTGCAGGGGTAAGAGGATGGCTCTCTGTGTTGTGAAGGGGTCAGAGGATGGCTCTCTGTGTTGTGCAAGGGTCAGAGGATGGCTCTCTGTTTTGTGCAGGGGTCAGAGGATGGCTCTCTGTGTTGTGCAGGGGTCAGAGGATGGCTCTCTGTGTTGTGCAGGGGTCAGAGGATGGCTCTCTGTGTTGTGCAGGGGTCAGAGGATGGCTCTCTGTGTTGTAGAGGGGTCAGAGGATGGCTCTCTGTGTTGTGCAGGGGTCAGAGGATGGCTCTCTGTGTTGTGCAGGGGTCAGAGGATGGCTCTCTGTGTTGTGCAGGGATCAGTCGATGTCTATCTGTGTTGTGCAGGGGTCAGAGGATGGCTCTCTGTGTTGTGCAGGGGTCAGAGGATGGCTCTGTGTTGTGCAGGGGTCAGAGGATGGCTCTCTGTGTTGTGCAGGGGTCAGAGGATGGCTCTCTGTGTTGTGCAGGGGTCAGAGGATGGCTCTCTGTGTTGTGCAGGGGTCAGAAGATGGCTCTCTGTGTTGTGCAGGGGTCAGAGGTAGGCTCTCTGTGTTGTGCAGGGGTCAGAGGATGGCTCTCTGTGTTGTGCAGGGGTCAGAGGATGGCTCTATGTGTTGTGCAGCGGTCAGAGGATGGCTCTCTGTGTTGTGCAGGGGTCAGAGGAAGGCTCTCTGTGTTGTGCAGGGGTCAGAGGATGGCTCTCTGTGTTGTGCAGGGGTAAGAGGATGGCTCTCTGTGTTGTGAAGGGGTCAGAGGATGGCTCTCTGTGTTGTGCAAGGGTCAGAGGATGGCTCTCTGTTTTGTGCAGGGGTCAGAGGATGGCTCTCTGTGTTGTGCAGGGGTCAGAGGATGGCTCTCTGTGTTGTGCAGGGGTCAGAGGATGGCTCTCTGTGTTGTGCAGGGGTCAGAGGATGGCTCTCTGTGTTGTAGAGGGGTCAGAGGATGGCTCTCTGTGTTGTGCAGGGGTCAGAGGATGGCTCTCTGTGTTGTGCAGGGATCAGTCGATGTCTATCTGTGTTGTGCAGGGGTCAGAGGAAGGTTCTATGTAATGTGCAAGTGTCAGAGGATGGATCTCTGTTTTGTGCAGGGGTCAGAGGATGGCGCTCTGTGTTGTGCAGGGGTGAGAGGATGGCTCTCTGTGTTGTGTAGGGGTCAGAGGATGGCTCTCTGTGTTGTGCAGGGGTTAGAGAAAGGCTCTATGTAATGTGCAAGTGTCAGAGGAAGGCTCTATGTAAAGTGGAGGGGTCAGAGGATGGCTCTCTGTGTTGTAGAGGGGTCAGAGGATGGCTCTCTGTGTTGTGCAGGGGTCAGAGGATGGCTCTCTGTGTTGTGCAGGGGTCAGAGGATGGCTCTCTGTGTTGTGCAGGGATCAGTCGATGTCTATCTGTGTTGTGCAGGGGTCAGAGGATGGCTCTCTGTGTTGTGCAGGGGTCAGAGGATGGCTCTCTGTGTTGTGCAGGGGTTAGAGGAAGGCTCTATGTAATGTGCAAGTGTCAGAGGAAGGCTCTATGTAATGTGGAGGGGTCAGAGGATAGCTCTATGTATTGTGCAGGGGTCAGAGAATGACCTCTGTGTTGTGCAGGGTCAGAGGATGGCTCTCTGTGTTGTGCAGGGGTCAGAGGATGGCTCTCTGTGTTGTGCAGAGGTCAGAGGATTGCTCTCTGTGTTGTGCAGGGGTCAGAATATGGCTCTCTGTGTTGTGCAGGGGTAAGATGATGGCTCTATGTATTGTGCAGGGGTAAGAGGATGGCTCTATGCATTGTGCAGGGGTCAGAGGATGGCTCTATGCGTTGTGCAGGGGTCAGAGGATGGCTCTCTGTGTTGTGCAGGGGTCAGAGGATGGCTCTCTGTGTTGTGCAGGGGTCAGAGGATGGCTCTCTGTGTTGTGCAGGGGTCAGAGGATGGCTCTCTGTGTTGTGCAGGGGTCAGAGGATGGCTCTCTGTGTTGTGCAGGGGTCAGAGGATGGCTCTCTGTGTTGTGCAGGGGTCAGAGGATGGCTCTCTGTGTTGTGCAGGGGTCAGAGGATGGCTCTCTGTGTTGTACAGGGGTCAGAGGATGGCTCTCTGTGTTGTGCAGGGGTCAGAGGATGGCTCTCTGTGTTGTGCAGGGGTCAGAGGATGGCTCTCTGTGTTGTGCAGGGGTCAGAGGATGGCTCTCTGTGTTGTAGAGGGGTCAGAGGATGGCTCTCTGTGTTGTGCAGGGGTCAGAGGATGGCTCTCTGTGTTGTGCAGGGATCAGTCGATGTCTATCTGTGTTGTGCAGGGGTCAGAGGAAGGTTCTATGTAATGTGCAAGTGTCAGAGGATGGATCTCTGTTTTGTGCAGGGGTCAGAGGATGGCGCTCTGTGTTGTGCAGGGGTGAGAGGATGGCTCTCTGTGTTGTGTAGGGGTCAGAGGATGGCTCTCTGTGTTGTGCAGGGGTTAGAGGAAGGCTCTATGTAATGTGCAAGTGTCAGAGGAAGGCTCTATGTAAAGTGGAGGGGTCAGTGGATGGCTCTCTGTGTTGTAGAGGGGTCAGAGGATGGCTCTCTGTGTTGTGCAGGGGTCAGAGGATGGCTCTCTGTGTTGTGCAGGGGTCAGAGGATGGCTCTCTGTGTTGTGCAGGGATCAGTCGATGTCTATCTGTGTTGTGCAGGGGTCAGAGGATGGCTCTCTGTGTTGTGCAGGGGTCAGAGGATGGCTCTCTGTGTTGTGCAGGGGTTAGAGGAAGGCTCTATGTAATGTGCAAGTGTCAGAGGAAGGCTCTATGTAATGTGGAGGGGTCAGAGGATAGCTCTATGTATTGTGCAGGGGTCAGAGAATGACCTCTGTGTTGTGCAGGGTCAGAGGATGGCTCTCTGTGTTGTGCAGGGGTCAGAGGATGGCTCTCTGTGTTGTGCAGAGGTCAGAGGATTGCTCTCTGTGTTGTGCAGGGGTCAGAATATGGCTCTCTGTGTTGTGCAGGGGTAAGATGATGGCTCTATGTATTGTGCAGGGGTAAGAGGATGGCTCTATGCATTGTGCAGGGGTCAGAGGATGGCTCTATGCGTTGTGCAGGGGTCAGAGGATGGCTCTCTGTGTTGTGCAGGGGTCAGAGGATGGCTCTCTGTGTTGTGCAGGGGTCAGAGGATGGCTCTCTGTGTTGTGCAGGGGTCAGAGGATGGCTCTCTGTGTTGTGCAGGGGTCAGAGGATGGCTCTCTGTGTTGTGCAGGGGTCAGAGGATGGCTCTCTGTGTTGTGCAGGGGTCAGAGGATGGCTCTCTGTGTTGTGCAGGGGTCAGAGGATGGCTCTCTGTGTTGTACAGGGGTCAGAGGATGGCTCTCTGTGTTGTGCAGGGGTCAGAGGATGGCTCTCTGTGTTGTGCAGGGGTCAGAGGATGTCTCTCTGTGTTGTGCAAGGGTCAGAGGATGGCTCTATGTATTGTGCAGGGGTCAGAGGATGGCTCTATGTATTGTGCAGGGGTCAGAGGATGGCTCTGTGTTGTACAGGGTCAATGGCTGTCTCTTTGTATTGTGCAGGCGTCAGGGGATGGCTCTCTGTGTTGTGCAGGCGTCAGTGGATGGCTCTCTGTGCTGTGCAGTGGTCAGAAGAAGGCTTTATGTGTTGTGCAGGGTTCAGAGGATGGCTCTATGTAATCTGCAGGGGTCAGAGGAAGGCTCTATGTAATGTGGAGGGGTCAGAGGATAGCTCTATGTATTGTGCAGGGGTCAGAGGATTACCTCTGTGTTGTGCAGGGTCAGAGGATGGCTCTCTGTTTTGTGCAAGGGTCAGAGGATGGCTCTCTGTTTTGTGCAAGGGTCAGAGGATGGCTCTCTGTTTTGTGCAGGGGTCAGAGGATGGCTCTCTGTGTTGTGCAGGGGTCAGAGGATGGCTTTATGTATTGTGCAGGGGTAAGAGGATGGCTCTATGTATTGTGCAGGGGTAAGAGGATGGCTCTATGTATTGTGCAAGTGTCAGAGGATGGCTCTCTGTTTTGTGCAGGGGTCAGAGGATGGCTCTCTGTGTTGTACAGGGGTCAGAGGATGGCCCTCTGTGTTGTGCAGCGGTCAGAGGATGGCTCTCTGTGTTGTTCAAGGGTCAGAGGATGGCTCTCTGTGTTGTGCAGGGGTCAGAGGATGGCTCTGTGTTGTGCAGGGGTCAGAGGATGGCTCTCTCTGTTGTGCAGGGGTCAGAGGATGGCTCTCTCTGTTGTGCAGGGGTCAGAGGACGGCTCTCTGTGTTGTGCAGGGGTCAGAGGATGGCTCTCTGTGTTGTGCAGGGGTCAGAGGATGGCTCTCTGTGTTGTGCAGGGGTCAGAGGATGGCTCTCTTTGTTGTGCAGGGGTCAGAGGATGGCTATCTGTGTTGTGCAGGGGTCAGAGGATGGCTCTCTGTGTTGTGCAGGGGTCAGAGGATGATTCTCTGTGTTGTGCAGGGGTCAGAGGATGGCTCTCTGTGTTGTGCAGGGGTCAGAGGATGGCTCACTGTGTTGTGCAGGGAGCAGAGGATGGCTCTCTTTTGTGCAGGGGCCAAAGGATGGCTCTATGTAATGTGCAGGGGTCAGAAGAAGGCTTTATGTATTGTGTAGGGGTTAGAGGATAGCTCTCTGTGTTGTGCAGGGGTCAGAGGAAGGCTCTATGTAATGTAGAGAGGTTAGAGAATAGCTCTATGTATTGTGCAGGGGTCAGAGGATGACCTCTGTGTTGTACAGGGTCAGAGGATGGCTCTCTGTGTTGTGCAGGGGTCAGAGGATGGCTCTATGTGTTGTGCAAGTGTCAGAGGAAGGCTCTATGTAAAGTAGAGGAGCCAGAGGATGGCTCTATGTATTGTGCAGGGGTCAGAGGATGACCTCTGTGTTGTGCAGGGGCCAGAGGATGGCTCTATGTATTGTGCAGGGGTCAGAGGATGGCTCTATGTATTGTGCAGGGCTCAGAGGATGGCTCTGTGTTGTACTAAGTCAATGGATGGCTCCTTGTATTGTGCAGGGGTCAGTGGATGGCTCTTCGTATTGTGCAGGGATCAGTCGATGGCTATCTGTGTTGTGCAGGGGTCAGAGGAAAGCTTTATGTAATGTGCAAGTGTCAGAGGATGGCTCTCTGTTTTGTGCAGGGGTCAGAGGATGGCTCTCTGTGTTGTGCAGGGGTCAGAGGATGGCCCTCTGTGTTGTGCAGGGGTCAGAGGATGGCTCTCTGTGTTGTGCAGGGGTTAGAAGATGGCTCTCTGTGTTGTGCAGGGGTCAGAGGATGGCTCTCTGTGTTGTGCAGGGGTCAGAGGATGGCTCTCTGTGTTGTGCAGGGGTCAGAGGATGGCTCTCTGTGTTGTGCAGGGGTCAGAGGATGGCTCTCTGTGTTGTGCAGGGGTCAGAGGATGGCCCTCTGTGTTGTGCAGGGGTCAGAGGATGGCTCTCTGTGTTGTGCAGGGGTCAGAGAATGGCTCTCTCTGTTGTGCAAGGGTCAGAGGATGGCTCTCTATGTTGTGCAGGGGTCAGAGGATGGCTCTGTGTTGTGCAGGGGTCAGAAGATGGCTCTCTGTGTTGTGCAGGGGTCAGAGGATGGCTCTCTGTGTTGTGCAGGGGTCAGAGGATGGCTCTCTGTTGTGCAGGGGTCAGAGGATGGCTCTCTGTGTTGTCCAGGGGTCAGAGGATGGCTCTCTGTGTTGTGCAGGGGTCAGAGGATGGCTCTCTGTGTTGTGCAGGTGTCAGAGGATGGCTCTATGTATTGTGCAGGGGTCAGAGGATGGCTCTGTGTTGTACAGGGTCAATGGCTGTCTCTTTGTATTGTGCAGGCGTCAGGGGATGGCTCTCTGTGTTGTGCAGGCGTCAGAGGATGGCTCTATGTAATCTGCAGGGGTCAGAGGAAGGCTCTATGTAATGTGGAGGGGTCAGAGGATAGCTCTATGTATTGTGCAGGGGTCAGAGGATGACCTCTGTGTTGTGCAGGGTCAGAGGATGGCTCTCTGTTTTGTGCAAGGGTCAGAGGATGGCTCTCTGTTTTGTGCAGGGGTCAGAGGATGGCTCTCTGTTTTTTGCAGGGGTCAGAGAATGGTTCTCTGTGTTGTGCAGGGGTCAGAGGATGGCTTTATGTATTGTGCAGGGGTAAGAGGATGGCTCTATGTATTGTGCAGGGGTAAGAGGATGGCTCTATGTATTGTGCAAGTGTCAGAGGATGGCTCTCTGTTTTGTGCAGGGGTCAGAGGATGGCTCTCTGTGTTGTACAGGGGTCAGAGGATGGCCCTCTGTGTTGTGCAGCGGTCAGAGGATGGCTCTCTGTGTTGTTCAAGGGTCAGAGGATGGCTCTCTGTGTTGTGCAGGGGTCAGAGGATGGCTCTGTGTTGTGCAGGGGTCAGAGGATGGCTCTCTCTGTTGTGCAGGGGTCAGAGGATGGCTCTCTCTGTTGTGCAGGGGTCAGAGGACGGCTCTCTGTGTTGTGCAGGGGTCAGAGGATGGCTCTCTGTGTTGTGCAGGGGTCAGAGGATGGCTCTCTGTGTTGTGCAGGGGTCAGAGGATGGCTCTCTTTGTTGTGCAGGGGTCAGAGGATGGCTATCTGTGTTGTGCAGGGGTCAGAGGATGATTCTCTGTGTTGTGCAGGGGTCAGAGGATGGCTCTCTGTGTTGTGCAGGGGTCAGAGGATGGCTCACTGTGTTGTGCAGGGAGCAGAGGATGGCTCTCTTTTGTGCAGGGGCCAAAGGATGGCTCTATGTAATGTGCAGGGGTCAGAAGAAGGCTTTATGTATTGTGTAGGGGTTAGAGGATAGCTCTATGTATTGTGCAGGGGTCAGAGGATGACCTCTGTGTTGTACAGGGTCAGAGGATGGCTCTCTGTGTTGTGCAGGGGTCAGAGGATGGCTCTATGTGTTGTGCAAGTGTCAGAGGAAGGCTCTATGTAAAGTGGAGGAGCCAGAGGATGGCTCTATGTATTGTGCAGGGGTCAGAGGATGACCTCTGTGTTGTGCAGGGGCCAGAGGATGGCTCTATGTATTGTGCAGGGGTCAGAGGATCGCTCTATGTATTGTGCAGGGCTCAGAGGATGGCTCTGTGTTGTACTAAGTCAATGGATGGCTCCTTGTATTGTGCAGGGGTCAGTGGATGGCTCTTCGTATTGTGCAGGGATCAGTCGATGGCTATCTGTGTTGTGCAGGGGTCAGAGGAAAGCTTTATGTAATGTGCAAGTGTCAGAGGATGGCTCTCTGTTTTGTGCAGGGGTCAGAGGATGGCTCTCTGTGTTGTGCAGGGGTCAGAGGATGGCTCTCTGTGTTGTGCAGGGGTCAGAGGATGGCTCTCTATGTTGTGCAGGGGTCAGAGGATGGCTCTCTGTGTTGTGCAGGGGTTAGAAGATGGCTCTCTGTGTTGTGCAGGGGTCAGAGGATGGCTCTCTGTGTTGTGCAGGGGTCAGAGGATGGCTCTCTGTGTTGTGCAGGGGTCAGAGGATGGCTCTCTGTGTTGTGCAGGGGTCAGAGGATGGCTCTCTGTGTTGTGCAGGGGTAAGAGGATGGCCCTCTGTGTTGTGCAGGGGTCAGAGGATGGCTCTCTGTGTTGTGCAGGGGTCAGAGAATGGCTCTCTCTGTTGTGCAAGGGTCAGAGGATGGCTCTCTATGTTGTGCAGGGGTCAGAGGATGGCTCTGTGTTGTGCAGGGGTCAGAAGATGGCTCTCTGTGTTGTGCAGGGGTCAGAGGATGGCTCTCTGTGTTGTGCAGGGGTCAGAGGATGGCCCTCTGTGTTGTGCAGGGGTCAGAGGTTAGCTCTCTGTGTTGTGCAGCGGTCAAAGGATGGCTCTCTGTGTTGTGCAAGGGTCAGAGGATGGCTCTTTGTGTTGTGCAGGGGTCAGAGGATGGCTCTGTGTTGTGCAGGGGTCAGAGAACGGCTCTCTCTGTTGTGCAGGGGTCAGAGGATGGCTCTCTCTGTTGTGAAGGGGTCAGAGGATGGCTCTCTCTGTGTTGTGAAGGGGTCAGAGGATGGCTCTCTGTGTTGTGCAGGGGTCAGAGGATGGTTCTCTGTGTTGTGCAGGGGTCAGAGGATGGCTCTCTGTGTTGTGCAGGGGTCAGAGGATGGCTCTCTGTGTTGTGCAGGGGTCAGAGGATGGCTCTCTGTGTTGTGCAGGGGTCAGAGGATGGCTCTATGTAATGTGCAGGGGTCAGAAGAAAGCTTTATGTATTTTGTAGGGGTTAGAGGATAGCTCTCTGTATTGTGCAGGGGTCAGAGGATGACCTCTGTGTTGTACAGGGTCAGAGGATGGCTCTCTGTGTTGTGCAGGGGTCAGAGGATGGCTCTATGTGTTGTGCAAGTGTCAGAGGGAGGCTCTATGTAAAGTGGAGGGGCCAGAGGATGGCTCTATGTATTGTGCAGGGGTCAAAGGATGGCTCTATGTATTCTACAGGGGTCAGAGGATGGCTCTATGTATACTGCAGGGGTCAGAGGATGACCTCTGTATTGTGCAGGGGTCAGAGGATGGCTCTATGTATTGTGCAGGGGTCAGAGTATGGCTCTATGTATTGTGCAGGGCTCAGAGGATGGCTCTGTGTTGTACAGGGTCAATGGATGGCTCTTTGTATTGTGCAGGGGTCAGTGGATGGCTCTTTGTATTGTGCAGGGATCAGTCGATGGCTATCTGTGTTGTGCAGGGTCAGAGGAAAGCTCTATGTAATGTGCAAGTGTCAGTGGATGGCTCTCTGTTTTGTGCAAGGGTCAGAGGATGGCTTTCTGTGCTGTGCAGGGGTCAGAGGATGGCTTTATGTATTGTGCAGGGGTAAGAGGATGGCTCTATGTATTGTGCAGGGGTCAGAGGATGGCTCTGTGTAATGTGCAGGGGTAAGAGGATGGCTCTATGTATTGTGCAAGTGTCAGAGGATGGCTCTCTGTTTTGTGCAGGGGTCAGAGGATGGCTCTCTGTGTTGTGCAGGGGTCAGAGGATGGCTCTCTGTGTTGTGCAGGGGTTAGAGGATGGCTCTCTGTGTTGTGCAGGGGCCAGAGGATGGCTCTCTCTGTTATGCAGGGGTCAGGGGATGGCTCTTTGTGTTGTACAGGGGTCAGAGGATGGCTCTATGTATTGGGCAGGGGTCAGAGGATGGCTCTATGTATTGTGCAGGGGTTAGAGGATGGCTCTCTATGTTGTGCAGGGTTCAGAGGATGGCTCTCTGTGTTGTGCAGGGGTCAGAGGATGGCTCTCTGTGTTGTGCAGGGGTCAGAGGATGGCCCTCTGTGTTGTGCAGGGGTCAGGGGATGGCCCTCAGTGTTGTGCAGGGGTCAGGGGATGGCCCTCTGTGTTGTGCAGGGGTCAGGGGATGGCCCTCTGTGTTGTGCAGGGGTCAGGGGATGGCCCTCTGTGTTGTGCAGGAGTCAGGGGATGGCCCTCTTTGTTGTGCAGGGGTCAGAGGATGGCCCTCTGTGTTGTGCATTGGTCAGAGGATGGCCCTCTGTATTGTGCAGGGGTCAGAGGAGGGTCCTCTGTGTTGTGCAGGGGTCAAAGGAAGGCTCTCTGTGTTGTGCAAGGGTCAGAGGATGGCTCTCTGTGTTATGCAGGGTTTAGAGGATGGCTCTCTGTGTTGTGCAGGGGTCCGAGGATGGCTCTCTGTGTTGTGCAGGGGTCAAAGGATGGCTCTCTGTATTGTGCAGGGGTCAGAGGCTGGCCCTCTGTGTTGTGCAGGGGTCAGAGGATGGCCCTCTGTGTTGTGCACGGGTCAGAGGATGGCCCTCTGTGTTGTGCAGGGGTCAGAGGAGGGCCATCTGTGTTGTGCAGGGGTCAGAGGAGGGCCCTCTGTGTTGTGCAGGGGTCAGAGGATGGCCCTCTGTGTTGTGCAGGGGTCACAGGATGGCCCTGTGTGTTGTGCAGGGGTCACATGATGGCCCTCTTTGTTGTGCAGGGGTCACAGGATGGCCCTCTGTGTTGTGCAGGGGTCAGAGGATGGCCCTCTGTGTTGTGCAGGGGTCAGAGGATGGCCCTCTGTGTTGTGCAGGGGTCAGAGGATGGCCCTCTGTGTTGTGCAGGGGTCAGAGGATGGCCCTCTGTGTTGTGCAGGGGTCAGAGGATGGCCCCCTGTGTTGTGCAGGGGTAAGAGGATGGCCCTCTGTGTTGTGCAGGGGTCAGAGGATGGCCCCCTGTGTTGTGCAGGGGTAAGAGGATGGCCCTCTGTGTTGTGCAGGGGTCAGAGGATGGCCCCCTGTGTTGTGCAGGGGTCAGAGGATGCCCCCCTGTGTTGTGCAGGGGTCAGAGGATGGCCCTCTGTGTTGTGCAGGGGTCAGAGGAGGGCCCTCTGTGTTGTGCAGGGGTCAGAGGAGGGCCATCTGTGTTGTGCAGGGGTCAGAGGATGGCCCTCTGTGTTGTGCAGGGGTCAGAGGATGGCCCTCTGTGTTGTGCAGGGGTCAGAGGATGGCCCCCTGTGTTGTGCAGGGGTAAGAGGATGGCCCTCTGTGTTGTGCAGGGGTCAGAGGATGGCCTCCTGTGTTGTGCAGGGGTAAGAGGATGGCCCTCTGTGTTGTGCAGGGGTCAAAGGATGGCCCCCTGTGTTGTGCAGGGGTCAGAGGATGCCCCCCTGTGTTGTGCAGGGGTCAGAGGATGGCCCTCTGTGTTGTGCAGGGGTCAGAGGAGGGCCCTCTGTGTTGTGCAGGGGTCAGAGGAGGGCCATCTGTGTTGTGCAGGGGTCAGAGGATGGCCCTCTGTGTTGTGCAGGGGTCAGAGGATGGCCAACTGTGTTGTGCAGGGGTCAGAGGATGGACCTCTGTGTTGTGCATGGGTCAGAGGATGGCCCTCTGTGTTGTGCAGGGGTCAGAGGATGGCCCTCTGTGTTTTGCAGGGGTCAGAGGATGGCCCTCTGTGTTGTGCAGGGGTCAGAGGATGGCCCTCTGTGTTGTGCAGGGGTCACAGGATGGCCCTCTGTGTTGTGCAGGGGTACAAGGAAGGCCCTCTGTGATGTGCAGGGGTCAGAGGATGGCCCTCTGTGTTGTGCAGGGGTCAGAGGATGGCCCTCTGTGTTGTGCAGGGGTCAAAAGATGGCCCTCTGTGTTGTGCAGGGGTCAGAGGATGGCCCCCTGTGTTGTGCAGGGGTAAGAGGATGGCCCTCTGTGTTGTGCAGGGGTCAGAGGATGGCCCCCTGTGTTGTGCAGGGGTCAGAGGATGGCCCTCTGTGTTATGCAGGGGTCAGAGGAGGGCCCCCTATGTTGTGCAGGGGTCCGAGGAGGGCCATCTGTGTTGTGCAGGGGTCAGAGGATGGCCCTCTGTGTTGTGCAGGGGTCAGAGGATGGCCAACTGTGTTTTGCAGGGGTCAGCGGATGGCCCTCTGTGTTGTGCAGGGGAGAGAGGATGGCCCTCTGTGTTATGCAGGGGTCAGAGGATGGACCTCTGTGTTGTGCATGGGTCAGAGGATGGCCCTCTGTGTTGTGCAGGGGTCAGAGGATGGCCCTCTGTGTTGTGCAGGGGTCAGAGGAGGGCCCTCTGTGTTGTGCAGGGGTCAGAGGAGGGCCATCTGTGTTGTGCAGGGGTCAGAGGATGGCCCTCTGTGTTGTGCAGGGGTCAGAGGATGGCCAACTGTGTTGTGCAGGGGTCAGAGGATGGCCCTCTGTGTTGTGCAGGAGTGAGAGGATGGCCCTCTGTGTTGTGCAGGGGTCAGAGGATGGACCTCTGTGTTGTGCATGGGTCAGAGGATGGCCCTCTGTGTTGTGCAGGGGTCAGAGGATGGCCCTCTGTGTTTTGCAGGGGTCAGAGGATGGCCCTCTGTGTTGTGCAGGGGTCAGAGGATGGCCCTCTGTGTTGTGCAGGGGTCACAGGATGGCCCTCTGTGTTGTGCAGGGGTACAAGGATGGCCCTCTGTGATGTGCAGGGGTCAGAGGATGGCCCTCTGTGTTGTGCAGGGGTCAGAGGATGGCCCTCTGTGTTGTGCAGGGGTCAAAAGATGGCCCTCTGTGTTGTGCAGGGGTCAGAGGATGGCCCCCTGTGTTGTGCAGGGGTAAGAGGATGGCCCTCTGTGTTGTGCAGGGGTCAGAGGATGGCCCCCTGTGTTGTGCAGGGGTCAGAGTATGGCCCTCTGTGTTATGCAGGGGTCAGAGGAGGGCCCCCTATGTTGTGCAGGGGTCCGAGGAGGGCCATCTGTGTTGTGCAGGGGTCAGAGGATGGCCCTCTGTGTTGTGCAGGGGTCAGAGGATGGCCAACTGTGTTTTGCAGGGGTCAGCGGATGGCCCTCTGTGTTGTGCAGGGGAGAGAGGATGGCCCTCTGTGTTATGCAGGGGTCAGAGGATGGACCTCTGTGTTGTGCATGGGTCAGAGGATGGCCCTCTGTGTTGTGCAGGGGTCAGAGGATGGCCCTCTGTGTTTTGCAGGGGTCAGAGGATGGCCCTCTGTGTTGTGCAGGGTTCAGAGGATGGCCCTCTGTGTTGTGCAAGGGTACAAGGATGGCCCTCTGTGTTGTGCAAGTGTCAGAGGAAGGCTCTATGTAATGTGCAGGGGTCAGAGGAAGGCTTTATGTATTGTGTAGGGGTCAGAGGATAGCTCTCTGTGTTGTGCAGGGGTCAGAGGATGGCTCTATGTAATGTGGAGGGGTTAGAGAATAGCTCTATGTATTGTGCAGTGGTCAGAGGATGACCTCTGTGTTGTGCAGGGGTCAGAGGATGGCCCTCTGTGTTGTGCAGGGGTCAGAGGATGGCTCTGTGTGTTGTGCAGGGGTCAGAGGATGGCCCTCTGTGTTGTGCAGGGGTATGAGGATGGCCCTCTGTGTTGCGCAGGGGTCAGAGGAAGGCTCTCTGTGTTGCGCAGGGGTCAGAGGAAGGCTCTATGTATTGTGCAGGAGTCAAAGGATGGCTCTATATATTCTGCAAGGGTCAGAGGATGGCCCTCTGTGTTGTGCAGGGGTCAGAGGACGGCCCTCTGTGTTGTGCAGTGGTCAGAGGATGGCCCTCTGTGTTGTGCAGGGGTCAGAGGATGGCCCTCTGTGTTGTGCAGGGGTCAGAGGATGGCCCTCTGTGTTGTGCAGGGTTCAGAGGATGGCCCTCTTTGTTGTGCAGGGGTCACAGGATGGCCCTCTGTGTTGTGCAGGGGTCACAGGATGGCCCTCTGTGTTGTGCAGGGGTCAGAGGATGGCTCTCTGTGTTGTGCAGGGGTCAGAGGATGGCCCTCTGTGTTGTGCAGGGGTATGAGGATGGCCCTCTGTGTTGTGCAGGGGTCAGAGGATGGCTGTCTGTGTTGTGCAGGGGCTAGAGGATGTCTCTATGTATTGTGCAGGGGTCAGAGGATGGCTTTATGTATAATGCAGGGGTCAGAGGATGGCTCTATGTATTGTGCAAGTTTCAGAGGAAGGCTCTATGTATTGTGCAAGTGTCAGAGGAAGGCTCTATGTAAAGTGGAGGGGTCACAGGATGGCTCTATGTATTGTGCAGGAGTCAAAGGATGGCTCTATATATTCTGCAAGGGTCAGAGGATGGCCCTCTGTGTTGTGCAGGGGTCAGGGGATGGCCCTCTGTGTTGTGCAGGGGTCAGAGGACGGCCCTCAGTGTTGTGCAGGGGTCAGAGGATGGCCCTCTGTGTTGTGCAGGGGTCAGAGGATGGCCCTCTGTGTTGTGCAGGGGTCAGAGGATGGCCCTCTGTGTTGTGCAAGGGTACAAGGATGGCCCTCTGTGTTGTGCAGGGGTCAGAGGACGGCCCTCAGTGTTGTGCAGGGGTCAGAGGATGGCCCTCTGTGTTGTGCAGGGGTCAGAGGATGGCCCTCTGTGTTGTGCAAGGGTACAAGGATGGCCCTCTGTGTTGTGCAGGGGTCAGAGGATGGCTCTCTGTGTTGCGCAGGGGTCAGAGGAAGGCTCTATGTACTGTGCAGGAGTCAAAGGATGACTCTATATATTCTGCAAGGGTAAGAGGATGGCCCTCTGTGTTGTGCAGGGGTCAGGGGAAGGTCCTCTGTGTTGTGCAGGGGTCAGAGGATGGCCCTCTGTGTTGTGCAGGGGTCAGAGGACGGCCCTCTGTGTTGTGCAGGGGTCAGAGGAAGGCCCTCTGTGTTGTGCAGGGGTCACAGGATGGCCCTCTGTGTTGTGCAGGGGTCACAGGATGGCCCTCTGTGTTGTGCAAGGGTCACAGGATGGCCCTCTGTGTTGTGCAGGGGTCAGAGGATGGCCCTCTGTGTTGTGCAGGGGTCAGAGGTTGGCCCTCTGTGTTGTGCAGGGGTCAGAAGATGGCTCTCTGTGTTGTGCAGGGGTCAGAGGATGGCTCTCTGTGTTGTGCAGGGGTCAGAGGATGGCCCTCTGTGTTGTGCAGGGGTATGAGGATGGCCCTCTGTGATGTGCAGGGGTCAGAGGATGGCTGTCTCTGTTGTGCAGGGGCTAGAGGATGTCTCTATGTATTGTGCAGGGGTCAGAGGATGGCTTTATGTATTATGCAGGGGTCAGAGGATGGCTCTATGTATTGTGCAAGTGTCAGAGGAAGGCTCTA